>NW_027611679.1:1800000-2106131 GCF_964261635.1 Lissotriton helveticus
CACCAAAATTAGGAGCGTCTATGAGATCAAAAACAAGACTTTCTGAATGCCCATTATTAAAAACAATGACCACAGGCGGGGTTTGATAACTTATCATCCCTGAGGACAACTCGGACCTGTCTACTGCCCTAATCATATGGATTCAGGCTGGGGTTTCGCAACAAAAGACAGTCCCAACTGTTTTGCAAGTCTGATATCGAAGAAGTTTCCTGTTGCTCCTGAATCCAGGAGGACAGACATAGTGAATTGCTTTTTACAACTGTACGTTAGTGTAATGGGTAGTGTGAAATGTTTGACTACATGTATTTTGTTGGTAGAGATCTGATGAGGGATGTAGCTTGAGGAAGTGACCTCTCTATTCCTCAAGCTTGCTAGTTTTCCGAACTAGAAAGACTGCTAGCTGATAGTCTGGGTGTCTTAGGACGGACTGGACAATCTTTAGCATAGTGGCCACCCTTTCCACAATACAAGCATAAGTTTAATTTTCGTCGCTTGTCTTTTTCCTCCGCGGATAAAGGACCGCATATGCCCCCGATTTGCATGGGTTCAGGGACATCTTTTTGTACTGGTTTATCAACTTTAGGTAAAAGAAACCTAGGTACAATGTTTCGTGTTCTTTCCCCTTTCCTTTCATGCAATCGATGATCCAATTTCACTACAAGATCAATAAAAGAGGCACAATCTTCTGGGGGGTTCACTATTTGAGAGAGTAAGTCTTTTAAGTCATCACCCAACCCACGATAAAACAAGGAAGTTCGCTTGTCATCTGGCCAATGCGTTTCCGCCACCAAACGATTGAAATTGGTAATGTAAGACAAGAGATCTTTGGAGCCTTGTTTTAGATTGAGCAGTTCGGTATCACTTGCTTGCATATATGAATGTTTGGCAAAGAGGCTTCTCATTTTTTCCTTAAAGAGATCCAAATCATATAGCGCTAGATCATTGTTCTGGACTAAGGGAACCGCCCATTCTGCTGCATTCCCTGCAAGATAGGAAATTATGAAGGCTACCTTGGCTGAGTCATCAGGAAAAGATGCAGTCTTACACAAAAAGTGGAGTTGGCATTGGTTCATAAAAACGTTATATTTATTGCTATCCCCTGTAAATCGTTCAGGCATGGCTAGAGGAACAGGGTTAGGGGTATTTACAGTGACTTGAACAGGGGAGATGTGGGAATCGCCGATAGCCCCTTGGTCTGTGTCAGGGGGAGTTAAAGTGAACCTAGCGGGTTGTATATAGTTTTTTCTGGTTTTGGGTATGGTGCCTGTGTCTCTCTCTCCTGTTCTCAACTGATGCACTTCAGCTAAGAGTCTTTGATTCTCTATCCCCAATCTACCTACTTCTGACTGAAGGGCTACTAAGGCTGCAGTAATTTCTTCCATTGAATGAGCCTGGAGGTCTAGAGGGCTTAACGAAGGGTCAGGATTCATCTTTGCTCAGGGGAAGTAAAATTCGTGGGCTTGGCTTTCTGTCAGGTTAGAAACCACGTTTCCACGGGAGCGAAGAAGAATCCCTACACAGAAGCAAGACTGTCCCCTAAGTATGAGGGAATTACCCTAGGAGTGTCCACCACTCTCCTCATACGAGGGGGTATGCAGGGTACAGCAGGAGTCTTAGATGGATGTCCAGGCTAGAAAACAAAAATAGGCAATACACATAATATTTCCTTACTTCACTAACCTTCATACAGTAGACATTGACATGCGTGATTCTTCAGGTGTGCTTACCCCAACTGTAGGCTAGGCGGGCTTTATCGAAGAGTTCAGTAAAGGTAAGCAGGATACTCAGTATCGGGATATGAGGAGTAGAACTCTCGAGGGACATTCACACCAGACAAAAAACGAAAACAAAATGAGGGGATGTGAGGAGCACCGGCCGGCTGTTGTGGGCAGAAACAGCGGTGCAGCACACACACACGAGGAGAGACACCCGGCCCTAAAAGGAGGTAAGGGCGGAGCGCTCACTCTTACAGGAGGTAATAAACAACAAATAACTCGCCCGGTATATACCATTCATACAGCAGGAGAGAAGAAAAGGAACCGAGCGAACTAACGCCCGCTAAATGCGTGAGCAAAGTAAGGGTAGTCGCGATAAAATTCTCGCGTAAGAAATCAAGAAATGACGAAGCTCGGCAAAGACACTCTCACAAGATAATCGACCAGCCAGCTGCTGCAGGGTCAGGAAATGAAGGCACCAAAGAGGGAAAGGGTCCAAGGAGCCTCTAAGAAATCCGAAGGACGCCACGGAGACCTCGAGCAAGGAACCAGGAAGTGAAGAGGGGGCGTGGTACCGGAACAGTAAGCCAAGCAAAGGCTACGTTCTGCCGTGCCTCTTTTCTCTGTTAAGGGAGCGTCTAAAAATAAATAGCTGTTTGGTCTTAGGGACCTGGGAAAAAGACCACAGCCCAGCAATCTCGCATGTCAAGGTGTTTAATTCCTAACACTAGCCATTGGAAGTGAGATCTGCCTGTCATCGTTCGAGGCGATTCGAGGGCGTTTCGGCGATGTTTTTCTCATCCTGCCTCTTTTCTGATGTCATGTGGCTGTGGGCGTGTACTTTTTTTTTTTTTTGTCCCGTGATGTTTTCGTCATTTTGGAAAAGCCTTTGGCCGAAGTGGTTGGCGAGTTTGAAGTTGTTGTTATTTCCAATGCCCCGTCTCATGTTGTTTAAGTTTTTGTTTGTTTTTTGCTGTTGTCTGTACATGCCCGTGTTGTTAATGTTTCTGTTTGCACAGTATGCTTCTAACATGTTGTTTGTTTTATTTTAGATTTCCTTTGGCTCGTGTTTGCCTGGTGGCTTCAGTTCCTGCTGTCTGTTCCCGCCCCCCCCCCCGCTGTACGTGTTTAATGCTTGTTTGGAGAGGTTTCTCGGCTACAGAAGCACAAAGGGAACTCTTTGTGCCAAGTGAATTCGGAAAGCGCTTCGTGATGGACTGTGTCCAGGAGAGCTAAATTAGCTGCTGCTGGGGCATTGTTTTTGTTGACGCAGTGTATAGGTTGTGAGGCCGTGCAGCTGCCACCGCAGTGGGCGAGCAGAGGAAGGAAGAGTTCTGGCCTCCATTTCCTGGCAGTGCCTCTTAGGTACTTCTGAGAAGGAGAAGAGGTGCGCTCCCATCACGGCTTTCAGACATGCAGCTGTTACTCTTGTTTAGATTAAAGAACACAAGTGCCTCTGTTAATGCCAGACTGAACCGTGCAGGCATTCTGATTTTCTGAATCATTTTGTCCACCATAAGCGTGGAAGGGTATACTTAGATGTGAGTCCCTTGCTCATTGCACCATCAGGATTCAAGCAAGCCGGGCCGACGACGGCTGAAATGCCAGAAACCGGTCCCCGGAAGCTTGTTTCCTTCCCAGTATAAGAATTGGCTTGGTAGTTTGGTTTGCCCTGTTCCCATCATGCACTGGGACAGGAACAGACTAATTTGCATGTAGCCAGGTTCTGAGCTGGGATGGTGCAGTGAGCTAAAAAACGGTGATGGATCAAGCCCTGATCTTTGGACTGGGTAAGAGTGGTCTGCTTAATTCAGACACTCTGTTCATCACCACCCCCTTTTCTGAATCATTTTGTCCACCATAAGCGTGGAATGGTATACTCAGATGTGAGTCCCTTGCTCATTGCACCATCAGGATTCAAGCAAGCCGGGCCGACGACGGCTGAAATGCCAGAAACCGGTCCCCGGAAGCTTGTTTCCTTCCCAGTATAAGAATTGACTTGGTAGTTTGGTTTGCCCTGTTCCCATCATGCACTGGGACAGGAACAGACTAATTTGCATGTAGCCAGGTTCTGAGCTGGGATGGTGCAGTGAGCTAAAAAACGGTGATGGATCAAGCCCTGATCTTTGGACTGGGTAAGAGTGGTCTGCTTAATTCAGACACTCTGTTCATCACCACCCCCTTTTCTGAATCATTTTGTCCACCATAAGCGTGGAAGGGTATACTCAGATGTGAGTCCCTTGCTCATTGCACCATCAGGATTCAAGCAAGCCGGGCCGACGATGGCTGAAATGCCAGAAACCGGTCCCCGGAAGCTTGTTTCCTTCCCAGTATAAGAATTGGCTTGGTAGTTTGGTTTGCCCTGTTCCCATCATACACTGGGACAGGAACAGACTAATTTGCATGTAGCCAGGTTCTGAGCTGGGATGGTGCAGTGAGCTAAAAAATGGTGATGGATCAAGCCCTGATCTTTGGACTGGGTAAGAGTGGTCTGCTTAATTCAGACACTCTGTTCATCACCACCCCCTTTTCTGAATCATTTTGTCCACCATAAGCGTGGAAGGGTATACTCAGATGTGAGTCCCTTGCTCATTGCACCATCAGGATTCAAGCAAGCCGGGCCGACGACGGCTGAAATGCCAGAAACCGGTCCCCGGAAGCTTGTTTCCTTCCCAGTATAAGAATTGGCTTGGTAGTTTGGTTTGCCCTGTTCCCATCATGCACTGGGACAGGAACAGACTAATTTGCATGTAGCCAGGTTCTGAGCTGGGATGGTGCAGTGAGCTAAAAAACGGTGATGGATCAAGCCCTGATCTTTGGACTGGGTAAGAGTGGTCTGCTTAATTCAGACACTCTGTTCATCACCACCCCCTTTTCTGAATCATTTTGTCCACCATAAGCGTGGAAGGGTATACTCAGATGTGAGTCCCTTGCTCATTGCACCATCAGGATTCAAGCAAGCCGGGCCGACGACGGCTGAAATGCCATAAACCGGTCCCCGGAAGCTTGTTTCCTTCCCAGTATAAGAATTGGCTTGGTAGTTTGGTTTGCCCTGTTCCCATCATGCACTGGGACAGGAACAGACTAATTTTCATGTAGCCAGGTTCTGAGCTGGGATGGTGCAGTGAGCTAAAAAACGGTGATGGATCAAGCCCTGATCTTTGGACTGGGTAAGAGTGGTCTGCTTAATTCAGACACTCTGTTCATCACCACCCCCTTTTATGAATCATTTTGTCCACCATAAGCGTGGAAGGGTATACTCAGATGTGAGTCCCTTGCTCATTGCACCATCAGGATTCAAGCAAGCCGGGCCGACGATGGCTGAAATGCCAGAAACCGGTCCCCGGAAGCTTGTTTCCTTCCCAGTATAAGAATTGGCTTGGTAGTTTGGTTTGCCCTGTTCCCATCATGCACTGGGACAGGAACAGACTAATTTGCATGTAGCCAGGTTCTGAGCTGGGATGGTGCAGTGAGCTAAAAAATGGTGATGGATCAAGCCCTGGTCTTTGGACTGGGTAAGAGTGGTCTGCTTAATTCAGACACTCTGTTCATCACCACCCCCTTTTCTGAATCATTTTGTCCACCATAAGCGTGGAAGGGTATACTCAGATGTGAGTCCCTTGCTCATTGCACCATCAGGATTCAAGCAAGCCGGGCCGACGACGGCTGAAATGCCAGAAACCACATGCTCTCCCCAGCCCCTCGCTCGGCCTGGTCTCCAGCACCAAAGGCAAACCAGCCACGAACCACATGCTCTCCCCAGCCCCTCGCTCGAACCCTGGTCTCCAGCACCAGAGGCAAACCAGCCACGAACCACACCCTCTCCCCAGCCCCTCGCTCGGCCTGGTCTCCAGCACCAGAGGCAAACCAGCCGACCAACCACATGCTCTCCCAGCCCCTCGCTCGGCCTGGTCTCCAGCACCAGAGTCAAACCAGCCGACGAACCACACCCTCTCCCCAGCCCCTCGCTCGGCCTGGTCTCCAGCACCAAAGGCAAACCAGCCGACGAACCACACCCTCTCCCCAGCCCCTCGCTCGAACCCTGGTCTCCAGCACCAGAGGCAAACCAGCCGACGAACCACATGCTCTCCCAGCCCCTCGCTCGGCCTGGTCTCCAGCACCAAAGGCAAACCAGCCGACGAACCACATGCTCTCCCCAGCCCCTCGCTCGGCCTGGTCTCCAGCACCAAAGGCAAACCAGCCACGAACCACACCCTCTCCCCAGCCCCTCGCTCGGCCTGGTCTCCAGCACCAAAGGCAAACCAGCCACGAACCACATGCTCTCCCCAGCCCCTCGCTCGAACCCTGGTCTCCAGCACCAGAGGCAAACCAGCCACGAACCACACCCTCTCCCCAGCCCCTCGCTCGGCCTGGTCTCCAGCACCAAAGGCAAACCAGCCACGGACCACATGCTCTCCCAGCCCCTCGCTCGGCCTGGTCTCCAGCAGCAAAGGCAAACCAGCCACGAACCACATGCTCTCCCCAGCCCCTCGCTCGGCCTGGTCTCCAGCACCAGAGGCAAACCAGCCACGAACCACACCCTCTCCCCAGCCCCTCGCTCGGCCTGGTCTCCAGCACCAAAGGCAAACCAGCCACGAACCACATGCTCTCCCCAGCCCCTCGCTCGAACCCTGGTCTCCAGCACCAGAGGCAAACCAGCCACGGACCACATGCTCTCCCCAGCCCCTCGCTCGGCCTGGTCTCCAGCACCAGAGGCAAACCAGCCGACGAACCACACCCTCTCCCCAGCCCCTCGCTCGAACCCTGGTCTCCAGCACCAGAGGCAAACCAGCCGACGAACCACATGCTCTCCCCAGCCCCTCGCTCGGCCTGGTCTCCAGCACCAAAGGCAAACCAGCCACGAACCACACCCTCTCCCCAGCCCCTCGCTCGAACCCTGGTCTCCAGCACCAGAGGCAAACCAGCCACGAACCACACCCTCTCCCCAGCCCCTCGCTCGGCCTGGTCTCCAGCACCAGAGGCAAACCAGCCACAAACCACACCCTCTCCCCAGCCCCTCACTCGAACCCTGGTCTCCAGCACCAGAGGCAAACCAGCCGACGAACAACATGCTCTCCCCAACCCCTCGCTCGGCCTGGTCTCCAGCACCAAAGGCAAACCAGCCACGAACCACACCCTCTCCCCAGCCCCTCACTCGAACCCTGGTCTCCAGCACCAGAGGCAAACCAGCCACGAACCACACCCTCTCCCCAGCCCCTCGCTCGAACCCTGGTCTCCAGCACCAGAGGCAAACCAGCCACGAACCACACCCTCTCCCCAGCCCCTCGCTCGGTCTGGTCTCCAGCACCAAAGGCAAACCAGCCACGAACCACATGCTCTCCCCAGCCCCTCGCTCGAACCCTGGTCTCCAGCACCAGAGGCAAACCAGCCACGGACCACATGCTCTCACCAGCCCCTCGCTCGGCCTGGTCTCCAGCACCAGAGGCAAACCAGCCGACGAACCACACCCTCTCCCCAGCCCCTCGCTCGAACCCTGGTCTCCAGCACCAGAGGCAAACCAGCCACGAACCACACCCTCTCCCCAGCCCCTCGCTCGGCCTGGTCTCCAGCACCAGAGGCAAACCAGCCGACGAACCACATGCTCTCCCCAGCCCCTCGCTCGAACCCTGGTCTCCAGCACCAGAGGCAAACCAGCCACGAACCACACCCTCTCCCCAGCCCCTCGCTCGGCCTGGTCTCCAGCACCAGAGGCAAACCAGCCACGAACCACACCCTCTCCCCAGCCCCTCACTCGAACCCTGGTCTCCAGCACCAGAGGCAAACCAGCCGACGAACCACACCCTCTCCCCAACCCCTCACTCGAACCCTGGTCTCCAGCACCAGAGGCAAACCAGCCGTCGAACCACATGCTCTCCCCAGCCCCTCGCTCGGGACCACATTTTCCGGCCCCGGCTTACCGGCCGAGCTGCGCGTAACTTGTTGGTTGTAGGGAAATAAACAAGGGCGTGCTGCTAACCTGCTTCCCTGAGGCTCCTTGGCCTGGCTTAGAGGCTCGAGCGGAGCAGACGGTATGACTGTATTTCTTGGTAGGAATTGTACGTAACAAGTACTTCCCCCTGCGCAGGCTGGGACCTCGGTGGGTCCCCTGACCCGTAAGGTCTAATTAAACGAACTTTTTGCCAAACGCCTCTTGTCTTCTTTTTTTTTTTTTGTTTTAAAGGGGGTTTCGAAATCAAGTTACCTTTTCTTACTGATGGTTATTTTGAGACTCATTTAGGTGGGGGTAATTCATTAACTTTATTGATGTTATGTTTTTATTTTGCACTGTTCATCATATTATTACAGAATATACGAAGAGAAACAGAATTGGGGCAATCATTATCTTGGGTTACGTGTGTTTATAAGTCTTTATTTCGGTATATTTACCCATAAAAGATATCACAGTATAAAACACACAGTTTAAAACATACAGTAAAACAATAGAGCCACTATAATACATGATTTACATAATTCATAATGCTTCGCAGCAATATGCATAGTAATAATTACAGTGAACTATCAAACTAACTAATGCTATGCAAATATTTCCCTCTGATTAACCAGGACCATCCTAAAAATGTGGCTACCGATATGGCCACCGGAAGAGCTGTTACCATCCCCAGTAACCTTAGAGCTTCCCCTGCACTTCTCGTTTTTAACATCTGGCAAATCGGTTTTAGCCGTTTTTTCTGTGGGCTGGCATATGTAGGGCAAACAAAGAAAAAATGGCTCACAGTTTCCCTCTGTGCTTTACACCATGGGCATGAGTCCCCTGTGCCCCCCTCCATTTCTGTGTAAACGACCTCGAGGGTAGTGTTCCTGCTCTAAATTGATGGAAGAGTTTCCTGTCACTACTCTTTAATATGGCATCCCAATAGTTCTCCAAGCTTGTATCCACTTTGTGGCTCAAGAATCTGCCAGAGAGAGTTGTTGAGCTATGTTCAATGATCAGCCTATATCTATAGGCAGCCCAAAACTGGTCTTTGAAGTCCTTCTTTCCAGGAAACACACTGTTCCTGGGATCAGACCATAGCTGGGCAAGACTCATGTCTACCAAAATGGTTCTGACAGCTCTAAACCAAGGGAGATTGCCACTACCTACTAAACGTCTGAGGTCTTCAATACCCTCAGCAAAGGAAGCCAATTCAGGGGTTACCCAAATTCTCCTCCATAAAAGGATTATTCTCAATATAGCTACTTCCTTTATTGGATAACAACCCAAATCCAACATAAGTGGTAGCATAGGGGTCGATTGGGGAAGACCCACCAAGTTACGTAAGAATTTGTTTTGTATTTTCTCAAGTTGGGACAAATTAGCGTAACCCCATAGGTCCGATCCATATGTAATAGCCGTTCTAATCTTGATGTTGTACATTTTGAGTGCTGGGCTCACCCTTTTTGTTAACGAGGATCTTTGCTCCTTTACCAGGGTCCCACTCAGCTGTAAAGATTTTAAAGACAAAACGTCTAGCTGAGGAGACCATCTTATTCTGTGGTCCAAAACCACCCCCAGGTAGGTCATTTCATATACCTGTTCTAAATTTACGCCATCAAGACTAACTTGTCCCAATCTTGGTCTATCTTTTGTGAAAACCATAAACTGGGTTTTGCTTGTATTTATTTGTAGGTCGTTACCATCACAAAATTCCAAAAATGTATTAAGAGCCAATTGTAACCCCTTTTGGGTTTTTGAGAGTAGAAGCGTATCATCCGCAAAGATCAATAGCGGGACCTTCATACCTCCCAAACTAGGTGCGTCTGTAGGGGTATGTAAAAAATTATCAACAACTCTATTGATAAAGAGAAGGAAAAGGGTCGGGGCAAGGACACATCCTTGACGGACTCCTCGGGTCACTGGAAACTTTTTGGTGACTTGGCCCTGCATAACCCAGCGGACCTGTGCATAATTCCTCTCGTGGAGTCTAACGATTAAAGCCAACAGACCCAAGGGCAAACCCATTTGAGCCAAAGCCGCCCACAATTTGGTTCTAGGTACCAAATCGAAGGCGGACTTGAGGTCAACAAAGGCCGCATAAATCACTCCTTCATTTAGGACCACCACCTACCAATAGATTAATAAAAATCTAAGGATCTGGTCTATTGTGCTAACGCAAGGCCTAAAGCCGGCCTGCAATGGTGATAGAATAGACTTTTCGTCCATCCACGCAATGATCTTATATAACACCATCCGAGAGATGATTTTTTGGATGGCTTCTATAAGGCTGATTGGACGATAATTTATGGGTAGGGAGCGGTCCCCCTTTTTAAAGATTGGAATGATTTCTGCCCCCTGCCAAGAGTCGGGTATCGGAGCTCCACCTGCCACCGCATTGGCAATCTTCAATATATATGGATCCCAGACTGCCTGATTTGATTTAAAGAGATCAGAGGGAATGCAGTCTATGCCGGGTGCTTTCCCTCCTTTAGTCTGATTTAAGGCCAGCTCCACATCTAAGCGGTCGAAGAGGGGGTCATGACTCGAGAAACTAGGATAGGCCTCCCGTAAGCTTGCAGCATGGTCTGCTAGAGTGCCAGGGTCACCAAATTGCACTCCAAAATGTGCGACCCATCCATCATCGGCTACATGGTTTGAGGGGAGCTGGGATTCATATGAATTTCCCCATTTAAGGACAAACCAGAACCTAGATTGGTTGGAAGACAGGTTCGCCTCGTAAAGGTCCTGCCAGTGTTTAACATCCCAGGCCGACTTGGCCTCTTTCAGGCGACTTTTGTAATTCTGCCTTGATTTTCGTATGTCAGCACTATCTCGTAATTTAAGTGCAATAAGTAAGTCATTATGGGCTTTGCGGCAGGATTGGTTGTACCACTTGCCCCTTCCCCCGGTTGTTTGATTTTTTTTTCCAGAGTTATTATTTGTTTTGGTAAAAAATGATTTCAGAGAGAGAAAGAGGTTATCGTGTAGCACGCAAATTTCGGCTGTCTCTGTCGTTGACTCCATGACATTCAATACCTCCACTACTTTCCGTGAGATCAAGCTTAGAGTTGCAGGATCCTCAACAACTCTACTCCACTGAACCCTTCTACAGTTATTCTCCAACAACACATCTGCTGTGCTACAGTTGTTGGGGGCTCTCAAACGGCAGTTACTATCTAGGGCTAGCCTAAGTACTAGCGTATTGTGGTCACTCTCTGGGCGGTCCTCCACCAACATATCGACCAGAGAGGACCAATACTCCACCTTAATAAGAAGGTAGTCAATCCGGCTCGTCCTGCGTCCATTATCAAAGGTGTGCTTCCCTTGTTTGTCAGACGCAGTTCGTCCATTTACGGCTCTCAATCCCCTTTCTAGGCAAAAACCCAGCCAATGAAGGGCAGCCTCTGTCCCTTTTTTAATGGGAGATAATTCTAAGGGCGGGATCTTCCATCGTTTGTCCTCTTCTTCCTGGAAGTCCATCTCTCTAGCCGAAAAGGGCTCAAAGGTGCAATTAAGATCACCTGCCAAAATAACAAAAGATTCCTTTTCACATTAATTAAATATCAGCTCTAGGTCATTAAAAATACCTATTGGACTACGACCTCCTGGAATGCCCCTCGCGTAGACATTTATAATAACTATCGTCAAGGAGCCTGGATTTGTGAGCTTAAGTACAAGAATATCAGGATTAGAAGAAGATAACTCTGTTGTTTGGTAGGCCAGAGACTGTCTTATCCAGACACATAGTCCCCCTGAGGGTCTGCCCACTCCACCCCCACAGGCAGGCTTGTGAAAGTTAAGGAACCCGGGAAGTAAGATGGCGTCAACTGCCCAGGTCTCTTGAAATATCAGTATATCCTGATTATTCACCAGCTCCACCCACTCCTCAATCTGGAGCCTACCTCGCAGACCGGCTATGTTCCACGAAATAAGTCTCAAAGAGGATGGATGGTTGACCAAACCCGGCCCAACAGTACCAATGATACCCGATAATAAAGGGTTTCCCCCCCTAGGGCTTAAGGGCTCCTGTGACAGTGCATCACCTGTCGTGAAATGGGAACAGATCTTATTGTTTTTATCCATTCCACCAGCTACTAACTCGTCAACTTTCTTTATTGTATCTTGATTCCCTCTATGTATACTAAGCTCCTTCTGTCCATCTTCTAATACCAACACATCCTGGCTCTCAGCCTCATCTGACACAAAACACTCACCCCATTCCCCTCCACAAGAGTCAAGCTTCTCATTTCCAGTTTTGTGAAATGTTACCTCCTGATCTTCTTCCAGAGGTGGTTCTGAATCTGAGTCTGGGGTGTCAATAATACCCGTACAAATCTCGAATGGGCTCTGATTCACTATAGGTGTGGCAGGGTATACTCAGACATGAGTCCCTTGCTCACTGCTCCATCAGGATTCAAGCAAGCCGGGCCGACGAGGCTGAAATATCAGAAACCGGTCCCCGGTAGCTTGTCTCCTTTCTGGTGAAGAATTGGCTTGGTAGTTTGGTCTGCCCTGTTCCCATGATGCACTGGGCCAGGGACAGACTAATTTGCATATCGCCAGGTTCTGAGCTGGGATGGGGCAGTGAGCTAAATAACGGTGATGGAACAAGCCCTGATCTTTGGACTGGGTAAGAGTAGTCTGCTTAATTCAGACACTCTGTTCATCACCACCCCCTTTTCTTAATCGTTTTTGGCCACTTTAGGTGTGGCAGGGTATACTCAGACATGAGTCCCTTGCTCACTGCTCCATCAGGATTCAAGCAAGCCGGGCCGACGAGGCTGAAATGCCAGAAACCGGTCCCCGGTAGCTTGTCTCCTTTCTGGTGAAGAATTGGCTTGGTAGTTTGGTCTGCCCTGTTCCCATGATGCACTGGGCCAGGGACAGACTAATTTGCATATAGCCAGGTTCTGAGCTGGGATGGGGCAGTGAGCTAAATAACGGTGATGGATCAAGCCCTGATCTTTGGACTGGGTAAGAGTGGTCTGCTTAATTCAGACACTCTGTTCATCACCACCCCCTTTTCTGAATCGTTTTTGGCCACTATAGGTGTGGCAGGGTATACTCAGACATGAGTCCCTTGCTCACTGCTCCATCAGGATTCAAGCAAGCCGGGCCGACGAGGTTGAAATGCCAGAAACCGGTCCCCGGTAGCTTGTCTCCTTTCTGGTGAAGAATTGGCTTGGTAGTTTGGTCTGCCCTGTTCCCATGATGCACTGGGCCAGGGACAGACTAATTTGCATATAGCCAGGTTCTGAGCTGGGATGGGGCAGTGAGCTAAATAACGGTGATGGATCAAGCCCTGATCTTTGGACTGGGTAAGAGTGGTCTGCTTAATTCAGACACTCTGTTCATCACCACCCCCTTTTCTGAATCGTTTTTGGCCACTATAGGTGTGGCAGGGTATACTCAGACATGAGTCCCTTGCTCACTGCTCCATCAGGATTCAAGCAAGCCGGGCCGACGAGGCTGAAATGCCAGAAACCGGTCCCCGGTAGCTTGTCTCCTTTCTGGTGAAGAATTGGCTTGGTAGTTTGGTCTGCCCTGTGTCCATGATGCACTGCGCCAGGGACAGACTAATTTGCATATAGCCAGGTTCTGAGCTGGGATGGGGCAGTGAGCTAAATAACGGTGATGGATCAAGCACCGATCTTTGGACTGGGTAAGAGTGGTCTGCTTAATTCAGACACTCTGTTCATCACCACCCCCTTTTCTGAATCGTTTTTGGCCACTATAGGTGTGGCAGGGTATACTCAGACATGAGTCCCTTGCTCACTGCTCCATCAGGATTCAAGCAAGCCGGGCCGACGAGGCTGAAATATCAGAAACCGGTCCCCGGTAGCTTGTCTCCTTTCTGGTGAAGAATTGGCTTGGTAGTTTGGTCTGCCCTTTTCCCATGATGCACTGGGCCAGGGAAAGACTAATTTGCATATCGCCAGGTTCTGAGCTGGGATGGGGCAGTGAGCTAAATAACGGTGATGGATCAAGCCCTGATCTTTGGACTGGGTAAGAGTAGTCTGCTTAATTCAGACACTCTGTTCATCACCACCCCCTTTTCTTAATCGTTTTTGGCCACTTTAGGTGTGGCAGGGTATACTCAGACATGAGTCCCTTGCTCACTGCTCCATCAGGATTCAAGCAAGCCGGGCCGACGAGGCTGAAATGCCAGAAACCGGTCCCCGGTAGCTTGTCTCCTTTCTGGTGAAGAATTGGCTTGGTAGTTTGGTCTGCCCTGTTCCCATGATGCACTGGGCCAGGGACAGACTAATTTGCATATAGCCAGGTTCTGAGCTGGGATGGGGCAGTGAGCTAAATAACGGTGATGGATCAAGCCCTGATCTTTGGACTGGGTAAGAGTGGTCTGCTTAATTCAGACACTCTGTTCATCACCACCCCCTTTTCTGAATCGTTTTTGGCAACTATAGGTGTGGCAGGGTATACTCAGACATGAGTCCCTTGCTCACTGCTCCATCAGGATTCAAGCAAGCCGGGCCGACGAGGCTGAAATGCCAGAAACCGGTCCCCGGTAGCTTGTCTCCTTTCTGGTGAAGAATTGGCTTGGTAGTTTGGTCTGCCCTGTGTCCATGATGCACTGGGCCAGGGACAGACTAATTTGCATATAGCCAGGTTCTGAGCTGGGATGGGGCAGTGAGCTAAATAACGGTGATGGATCAAGCCCTGATCTTTGGACTGGGTAAGAGTGGTCTGCTTAATTCAGACACTCTGTTCATCACCACCCCCTTTTCTGAATCGTTTTTGGCCACTATAGGTGTGGCAGGGTATACTCAGACATGAGTCCCTTGCTCACTGCTCCATCAGGATTCAAGCAAGCCGGGCCGACGAGGCTGAAATGCCAGAAACCGGTCCCCGGTAGCTTGTCTCCTTTCTGGTGAAGAATTGGCTTGGTAGTTTGGTCTGCCCTGTTCCCATGATGCACTGGGCCAGGGACAGACTAATTTGCATATAGCCAGGGTCTGAGCTGGGATGGGGCAGTGAGCTAAATAACCGTGATGGATCAAGCCCTGATCTTTGGACTGGGTAGTGGTCTGCTTAATTCAGACACTCTGTTCATCACCACCCCCTTTTCTGAATCGTTTTTGGCCACTATAGGTGTGGCAGGGTATACTCAGACATGAGTCCCTTGCTCACTGCTCCATCAGGATTCAAGCAAGCCGGGCCGACGAGGCTGAAATGCCAGAAACCGGTCCCTGGTAGCTTGTCTCCTTTCTGGTGAAGAATTGGCTTGGTAGTTTGGTCTGCCCTGTTCCCATGATGCACTGGGCCAGGGACAGACTAATTTGCATATAGCCAGGTTCTGAGCTGGCATGGGGCAGTGAGCTAAATAACGGTGATGGATCAAGCCCTGATCTTTGGACTGGGTAAGAGTGGTCTGCTTAATTCAGACACTCTGTTCATCACCACCCCCTTTTCTGAATCGTTTTTGGCCACTATAGGTGTGGCAGGGTATACTCAGACATGAGTCCCTTGCTCACTGCTCCATCAGGATTCAAGCAAGCCGGGCCGACGAGGCTGAAATGCCAGAAACCGGTCCCCAGTAGCTTGTCTCCTTTCTGGTGAAGAATTGGCTTGGTAGTTTGGTCTGCCCTGTTCCCATGATGCACTGGGCCAGGGACAGACTAATTTGCATATAGCCAGGTTCTGAGCTGGGATGGGGCAGTGAGCTAAATAACGGTGATGGATCAAGCCCTGATCTTTGGACTGGGTAAGAGTGGTCTGCTTAATTCAGACACTCTGTTCATCACCACCCCCTTTTCTGTATCGTTTTCGGCCACTATAGGTGTGGCAGGGTATACTCAGACATGAGTCCCTTGCTCACTGCTCCATCAGGATTCAAGCAAGCCGGGCCGACGAGGCTGAAATGCCAGAAACCGGTCCCCGGTAGCTTGTCTCCTTTCTGGTGAAGAATTGGCTTGGTAGTTTGGTCTGCCCTGTTCCCATGATGCACTGGGCCAGGGACAGACTAATTTGCATATAGCCAGGTTCTGAGCTGGGATGGGGCAGTGAGCTAAATAACGGTGATGGATCAAGCCCTGATCTTTGGACTGGGTAAGAGTGGTCTGCTTAATTCAGACACTCTGTTCATCACCACCCCCTTTTCTGAATCGTTTTTGGCCACTATAGGTGTGGCAGGGTATACTCAGACATGAGTCCCTTGCTCACTGCTCCATCAGGATTCAAGCAAGCCGGGCCGACGAGGCTGAAATGCCAGAAACCGGTCCCCGGTAGCTTGTCTCCTTTCTGGTGAAGAATTGGCTTGGTAGTTTGGTCTGCCCTGTTCCCATGATGCACTGGGCCAGGGACAGACTAATTTGCATATAGCCAGGTTCTGAGCTGGGATGGGGCAGTGAGCTAAATAACGGTGATGGATCAAGCCCTGATCTTTGGACTGGGTAAGAGTGGTCTGCTTAATTCAGACACTCTGTTCATCACCACCCCCTTTTCTGAATCGTTTTTGGCCACTATAGGTGTGGCAGGGTATACTCAGACATGAGTCCCTTGCTCACTGCTCCATCAGGATTCAAGCAAGCCGGGCCGACGAGGCTGAAATGCCAGAAACCGGTCCCCGGTAGCTTGTCTCCTTTCTGGTGAAGAATTGGCTTGGTAGTTTGGTCTGCCCTGTTCCCATGATGCACTGGGCCAGGGACAGACTAATTTGCATATAGCCAGGTTCTGAGCTGGGATGGGGCAGTGAGCTAAATAACGGTGATGGATCAAGCCCTGATCTTTGGACTGGGTAAGAGTGGTCTGCTTAATTCAGACACTCTGTTCATCACCACCCCCTTTTCTGAATCGTTTTTGGCCACTATAGGTGTGGCAGGGTATACTCAGACATGAGTCCCTTGCTCACTGCTCCATCAGGATTCAAGCAAGCCGGGCCGACGAGGCTGAAATGCCAGAAACCGGTCCCCGGTAGCTTGTCTCCTTTCTGGTGAAGAATTGGCTTGGTAGTTTGGTCTGCCCTGTTCCCATGATGCACTGGGCCAGGACAGACTAATTTGCATATAGCCAGGTTCTGAGCTGGGATGGGGCAGTGAGCTAAATAACGGTGATGGATCAAGCCCTGATCTTTGGACTGGGTAAGAGTGGTCTGCTTAATTCAGACACTCTGTTCATCACCACCCCCTTTTCTGAATCGTTATTATTCGGTAGGGGGAAGCGTCTGGGAGAATATTGACATACAGGAAAAAAGGAGGGAATGATTGGGTTATTAAAGGGACGAAAAAAAGGTGAGGGGCAGTGAGCCAGAGACTGGGGATTAGGGTATCTATTGGTCCTAGCATGAGTCGGGGGTCTAAAGAGGGCCTCTGGGTAAAAGTAGCTCAGATTTCTTGTTGATATTCCACCCTCATTTTTGCCAGGATACCAGTCGCTTAAGAAAGTAACAACTCTGTGATCCTTAAAATTAACAATCACGACATCACCCTCTATGTCTTTCGGTCGGGGACCCACCCAGTTGCATCTTCTTACAGAGATTATATCTCCGTTTAAATGAGCAGGAAGAGGTCTGTTGGATCTCCTCCAGAAAAGGATTTTATTTTTCCGGTGGTCGTTATGTTCGAAATTTCCCATGAGGATAGGGGGGACGCCTGTTAAGAGGATCACAAAGTTGGCTGACTCAGGCGGTAAGTCTACTATAGTCCTATGTTTTAAAGTGGGTCTTTTGATATTAGTTGCCCCCGAGGACGTAGTAGTCTTAATCGTTGAAGCTGGGGGTTTGTTTGGAGCCAACAGTTTCTTATCTTTGGGTGGCTTATGTACACCCGTCGACTTACTATGAATAGTTGGGGCAATTTTGGTATTTACTGTTGGAATTCCTTTTGATATAATTGAGCTACTTGGTTTTGCTGTAGCAGAACTTATCTGGCAATTTGATCGAGATTGCTCACTGGGTTTCTCGGAGTCAGGAGTTGTACTCAAGTGGGCAGCTGACAATAGGCAGTCCACTTTATCCCCCAGAATTCTAACTCTCTCCGTTAGAGGGAGCATATAAGCTTTAAAAAGCTGTTTAAATATTTTTATTGGCTCTTTCTTAGTCAAGGTTGGCAATTCCCCAGAAGAAGATGGTAAGAAATGTGTACCTGGTAATACATCACTCGCTTGAGGACTAGCCGATTTATTTATAAAGCCTAATGAGGGAGGTGTTGGAGTTAATAGGTTTTCCCCTTTTCTTTTTGCCCCACCTTTATTCCTCCTTTTCCTTGGCGGGGAATGAGGAACCCTCCGTGGTTTCTTACTATCAGTTGTAGCCTTACTGACAATATGTGGTGAGGTAATCTCAATAGGTTCAACAGTGACAATTGAGTGATTAGAGGGAGTTGAGTTCAATTGTGTAACAAAAATCGGGAGAGCAGGGGAGTTAAGATCTATTAGGCTGTTAGAAACAATAGTGGGGGCAGCCTAAATTATTTTGACTAATGTTAACAACAAAATCTGGGATTATGCTATGCTCTTGAAAGATACTAGGAATAGGTATGGGGTCAGAGCTGAACGACTCTGCATCTGCCTCCACCCTACCAGTGGTAGCTAGGTTTCGTATGAGAGTTACGTTTTGAAGAGTGTTCAGTGGTTTCTTTTTTAACGATTCTATGGAGCGACGACGCTCTGCACGTTTCTCCTCTAACAGGAGTTCTTTATCAATGTCTTTGTTGGCCCTAACGAAATATTTATCCAGAGGACCAAGGATGGTAACTCCAACGCTAGAGGGCAAGGAACTAAGCAAGTCTGAGGACATCTTTTACACCTATGGTATCCCACATAAAACAACAAACCTTTAGCGGAAATGTACAAGCTATGGATGTTAGAGGCCAGGCCCAACCAGGCCTCCTTCGGCCCCTGATGGCCACCGACGGTCCCGCCCTTGTCCCGGGCTTCTCCCGGTCGCTCCCGTGCAGCGGAGATGACGTGAGCTTTTTGTAGAAGAGTAGTAGAGGGGGGGCGTGGCAAACAGGGAGAGCGGCCCAGGTGACCCAGGTCAGGTCAGCTCCAGTGTCTCCTGGGAAACGGAGTCCTGGTAGTGACACGCTCGCAGCCCTGCTTTGAAATTCGCCCACAGCAGTCTTAAAAGTATCTACTCCCCAGCGCCAACAAGACTCTAGCGCCGCGAAGCGGGTCCGGCGAGGAGTAGCGCTTGAGGGAGGAAAGAGGCGCCCAAGATTTCAGCAGCGTTAGTGGCTCCAGCAACAGCAAGGGTCAAGTCCCACAGGCAAGCACAAAGGTCACGTGAAGTCTTGGGTTACATGTAGCATCGCCCCCAGCGAAAGATCCGTATTGTATCTGCCAGCAGCAGTCTGCTACTCTCTGCTGCCCCTGTAGGTGGCGCCCTATCACCCATCACCTCGCCTAATATCCTTATGGACAATACAGGTGTGGGCGAGGCAGGGGGGGTTCTGGGTCTGTTTTTGAAAAATATTCCCAGTCCACTCCAAATTGCATGCAATAGTGCTATTTTTTTTTTAAATGTTTGTAAACGCAATGGCTCTTTACACCATTGGGGGGTTAAGTGCCTGTCCTGACGCCCCGAGCTCTTCTGGGGTTGGGTATAAATGCCAGGCCGACCATAGAAACTACGAATGTTTCAGGACTGCTCTGTCAAAGTTATCCCCATAACCCACTGATTGTTGTCTCATTTTTAAGCGGTCTTATTCATTTTATTGTATTTCTATATTTCTTCCTGAAGCCTAAACAGGCTTGAACTCCAAATGGTGAAAAAGGGGGGGGGGGGGGGCGCAGCCCTGCTCACTCATTGCAGCTCTGGCCCAGGTGAGAAGGACCCCTTTAGCCGCCAGGGTCAGCCGCTCTGGCCGTTATGCCACAGGGCGCTCCTGGTGGTCCCCACTTTGGTGGATGTCCCTGGGGGGGTGCAGCCCTGCTCACTCATTGCAGCTCTGGCCCAGGTGAGAAGGACCCCTTTAGCCGCCAGGGTCAGCCGCTCTGGCCGTTACGCCACAGAGGCGCTCCTGGTGGTCCCCACTTTGCTGAATGTCCCTGCGGATAAAGGGGGCGCTCTCCTCCACAACGTGGCAGGAAGAGGTGGAAGCCCCGGGGTTATTGTGGGTCAGAGGACATATGGGGCCTTATTTATGAAGGCCTTGCGCCGCCGGTGCGTCACTTTTAACATGGGAAAAAGTGACGCATCGGTGGCGCAAGGCCTTCTGGTACTTTTATAGAATAAATGCGGCGCCAAACCTGAATTGCAGTTTCGAAATAAACGTGCGCCAACACCAGCCGAATATCTGCGCGGGACCTTCATATGTCCACGCACGCACAAGGAAGCAAGAGCAGTGATAGCAACATGCGGATATAGTGAAAGTGTGCTGGGCAAGCACCGCAAGGAAGCCTCAGAAGAGATGCGGGTTCTAGTCAGGGATGGACTAGAGGTGCGAAGATTCCCGCGGGGTAAAGTTACATCGGCAATATCTTTATACTCTGCCTAATTCGTCCGGCACTCCGAGTTTAAAACGAAGCCTCAGGGCGCTTTGAAAGTCCGTGCTGCAGGCCTCTCTGAAATGCTTCTCAGTGCATTTATTATAAACTCATTTTTTGTTGCTTGAGAGAGGGCCCGCGCGGTCCCTTGCCCGCAGACAGCTTCCTAGCCGTGGCTCAGAGGAAGGACCCCCTTTACCGCTGGTCGCCTTCATGGCCGAGCTCCTCTACTTGTTGCTAATGCTCAGCTGTCTTCAGCCTTTCTCCCTCTTCGTGTGATTGTCTCTCCCATTGGGCCTTATTTATGAAGGCTTTGCGCCGCCGGTGCGTCACTTTTAACATGGGAAAAGTGACGCATCGGTGGCGCAAGGCCTTCATAAATAAGGCCACCGGGGTGCATCGTGTGTGGATTTCGCAAATTCATGGAATTGTAAAACGTTGTCAATGTCACGGTTCACCTGTGTCTGTTTCCTCGCGCGACCCTCCTCGGGCATTTAAATTGGCTCAAAGTGTGACCCAACTTCACAGACACGCAAAACTCTGCACATCACCAAAAGCATTCGTGGATGTGGCGTATCTGCAGCTAACAATAGTACAACAGGTGCAGTTGTACCGGGACATAAGGGACCCTCGTGACTCCCAAGAATGGTGCTTTATTTCTTTCATAAACAGTGGATGGGGGCATTTATCGAGCTTGCATTCGAGCCCGTGGTATCCTTAACTGCGCCACCGAATAGCTTATAGTGAAAGCCGGCAAAATAACGCCTCTCCGTGGGACCGGATCCTTCCCGGGCTCTGGCGTCCGTTATGGCGCCGGCCCTCGAGGGGCCCTTCAGGGGCGGCATCTGCAAGAGTGGCGAGCGGGGCCCAGGGCGCCAGCGCTCCGAGGGGCGCACTAAGGCGCTACAGACCCCCGCCTGGTTCATGTCCCTGCCTCTGTCTGACTCGCCAGATTAGAGTTGATTGAATCCATTGATGAGGCTTTTGGGCCGAGTTTTAACCCCTCAGTGTCCCTTTCTTCGCCCTCTTTCGCTGTCTCCCCCCCCCCCCCCCCCCCCTGACGCGCAGCCACAGACCCATCACCCTCAGCAGCTGAGCTATCTTCCATTGAGGTGAGCTGGGGGGGGGGGGGGGGCGAGGTGTTTGGGTTCAGGGGGCAGTCACTGCTCATCCAGGGACTGACCAGGCAACTTAACAAGGACCCCCTGCGGCCTCATCTCAGACACAACTAGCAAGAGCGCCACATGCCGAAGGCGCTATCTTTCCAAAGGCCGGCTCTGAGCGTACGGTGCAGCCGCACCTAGCGCCGGATACACTCGCCATTAACACAGAGACTGACCACCGAAGCCAGCCACTGGGGTACCAGTGCTCTCTTAACACCAGGAGAAGGCCCGGTACTCAGTACCGGTGAGTACCGGCCCATTTAAAGCACTGATTACAGGCATATTTTTCACATAGTATTTGCACCTCTGAATAAAATCAGAAACCTTCGGATCCATATTACTTTTAGGGCTCACAGCACCTGACACAACACACTCAGACAGAAGACATTATTTTAACACAGATTGCGAGATCCCGCAGCGCGATCCGTCCATACAAAGCGCCTAGACACATTCTCACTCCACACAGCTGCATTTCACCTGCATCCACCTCCCGCCTGTAGGTTCCTGGCGCCCCCTATATTTACATATTATACCCTTGAAAGGATGCCCCATGCCAGGGTCAGCCTCTGCCATGTTTACAGAGTCACACCCACTGATAATGTTTCCGCTCATGCCACATTCACGCCACATCTGCCCGCGCTGATCTGGACATTAGTTGCCAGGGGGCACTTTACTCTTTCCTCCAATCAAAGCACCCGCTCTCCGTCTTTTGTAAAATGTCCCTTATTTAAACTCCCCACAAGCCTCGGCTCACCACAGCTCCTCTGAAGCGCCCAGAGGCATATTGAGGCGCTTGTGCTGGTCTCAAGCTTTGTGTTGTGGTAAGTGCATCGCGGCACTTTAAATGTACAGAGCGTTGCAATGTTGCCTTGTTTGTATGACCTGCATTCATGCGATGTACTTTTTTTTTAGGTACGGAAATAACTTTGTTTGAAAACACTTTATCTCAGCCTGTTCCTGTGGCAAATCGTTAAAAGTGTACGAGCAGCACTATATTTTCTGCTGTGAAGATCAGCCTCATTTTTGCCGGAATAATGTGAGTTGGAGCTCAGCTACTTCTGGGCGGCGTTGATTTTTAGATTCGTACATTTCACATGTAAAAAAGAGTTTAACTGTTAAGGAAAACCGAGCGGAAAATGTACATTACGGCTACAAAAGGGAACAATTTACGGTGCTGGCTGCGCCCTAAAGTTATTCTGGGGCTTGGTTATGGGGCGGGACGCTTATCTGAGAAATGCATTTACACGTGCACATTTAATCGACAATATATGGTGCACAACCATGCTATGTTTTATTTAACATGTTTGCGAGAGAAAGGTTTACAGTAACACAATGTTTACCCTGCTTTTAAAATGCTTTGCATCAAACCAGTGTTTACATAAACCCCGTGCTTTTTTCTCATCGAAACCGCCAACATATGTGTCAAAGGCGCCCCTTATAACATCATTTATTTTATTTTCGTTAACAGGTACTGAAATAACTTAATTTGACAACACTTCTGCACCTGTTACTGTGAAGAATCGACACAAGCTACTATCGGACGAGTTTTTGCTGTGTAAGTACAGGAGGTACATTTTTCTGTACGTAATTTAAATGTTTACTTATTTGGAGTTTGACCTACATAAGAGGTTTCTTTGCATTTTTATCCTGTGAAGCTAAAACTTCCTATTAAAGCTAACAAGCGAAACTTGTTTCTTATAATCAGTAAACAAGAGCATTATTTATACACTGTTGGCGCAACGCTAAATATCCAGGGGCTTCATTTGAAACGGTGCTTAACTGAACGCGATTTTGCAAAGTGCTTTTACACGTGCACAGTTAATACAATATATAACGCTGGAAAAACATATTTACTAGGTTATATATCAAAGTTGTAATTTGCCAATATAATGGGATTTCTACTGTGGGGGAAACAACCTTCTTTTGCCCCTCACGGGCCTGTCTCGTCCTTTCTGCCTCCTCCTGAGACCGCGCGGATACATGGCAAGTCTCTGTCTCTCACACCTCTCAGCTCTGCAAAGTGCAAAGCCTGCAAAGTGCCCCCACACATTGCACCGATGGAGACAGCACCAGACACCGCCCCCTCCCCCCAAACCCACCTCCACTCTGCCATGGAGCCCCCTCAAACCTACCTCCACCCTGCCATGGAGCCAGCACCAGACACCGCCCCTCCCCCCCTACCTTCCCAATACCTGTCGGTTCTTTGATGTGCCTGGTTTTTATTTACATTGAGACATCAACGCCACGTGTACAATTGCGCAAATCTAACACCAGATGGCACTATTTATACCTATTGGCAAATGGACGCTGCCGCCAGCACACCTAGAGTTATTAATGGGCTTTTTAGGTCTCGCCTGTCGAAGCGCATGCGCATCGAGCAAGCGAGACTATAGGGGCTCATCTACTCTTTATCTAACTTGCAAGGAATCGTGGCGATTCCTTGCAGTGCCCGTGACTTTTAAGCTCAATGCGCATGTGCATTGAGCTTAAAAGCGCGTGCACAGCCGCCCGCATTCCTCCGACACCTTTGAAGTGAAGCTTAGCTTCACTTCAAAGGCCCGGCTTCTTCACACCCACATGCCGCTCTGCCCCGCTCCGCCCCCTCCCCTGAGTCATCCTGCCTGCCCCTTCCCGCCGTGTCGCATTTCTCCTCCCCCCTCCCCTCTCCCCTCTCTTCCCTCCGTCTTGTTTTCTTTGATGCTGGTATTTCCATATCTGGCAGCTTCCTGCCCTCACCCCACGCACGCTGTTTATTTATTTATATTTAATATGCAGGAGATCTCAGTTTATTTAATTTATAATTAATGATGCCGCCCACGCTGAGGCTCGAACCCTGTTCTCCTTCTCCAAAGTCGGCATCGTTATATGTTGAGCCACCTCTTCGCACCGTTTGTTTGTGCTGACTTTCTTGCTCTGCCGCTGCTGGCAGCGGCATTGCGCTTGGAGGGAACATGTAATTGACCCGTCTCGCTTCTTTTCATTTGAATTTTTTTTACATTGTCTCCTTCCTTCCGCCCCTCGCAGTTTGTTTTCCTTGCACCGTCCCTTCTTACAGTCCCTTTAACCATTTTGGTGTTGCTCAGCCCCAACTAGCATGTTATTGTCAAGCCTCCAAATATGCAGCACAAACACGACGTACAAAGAGATTAACGTGTTGCCTGGAGCACATTTCGGGAATAACATTAAATGAAAGCCCAAACCCGCTTTACCGCAACTTGCTTTCACTTGTTGTCTTTGTTTCCAGTGCTATTTTAGAGCTTTGTGCAAACTACACTCTCGTTATTTTGCTGGTAATAACTTTGAGGGAATAGCGTATTTTTGTTTTTTAAATAGCATGCACGAAAACAGTATAATTTCAATTTGCACCACTTATTTCCCATGTTTGTGTCAATGTAAAAATCGACCCTGCACACCCAGCACCAGGGCCGTGTGCCTCAATGATGCAGTACACGCACCAGTAACTGAAATATGACGAAAGACTGAAAGGAGTATGTAGGAAGGTGGCTACCTGACTATGGTTACCCCAGATTTTTGCCTGTGTTTAGCTGGTTTTTTGACTTAGTTGACCTGGTTCCCTGCTAATCAGGGCCCCAGGCCATCTGCTCTCTCTGTAAAATGGATTCCATCTACCCTAGGTACATACCAATTGGAAATGGACTCCTTGTCAGCCCCTGTAGAATGCACTATAGGTGCACAGGGCACAGGAGCCACTAAGGCCTACCAGGGGCTGCAGCATATCTTTTGCCACCCCTGGCTGGTTCTTAAATTGACACAACTGGCTGATCACTCAGCTGGGGTAAGGTGGTGTACACACCCCTTGCTTAGACATAGTATACCTATGTCTAAACCTATATCTGGACACATGTAAACCTGTGAGCCACTCCTATAGACAGGCCTCACCAATCCTGGAGGCTGGGTGCATGGTTTTTATGTGAGATGGAGCTCTAGCATGAGCTGAGCCTGTCTGCAGCCGTCGGGAACAAATCCCTAAGCTGTTTCAGGATAATGCCATACCATATACTATTAAGTGCCTTATAATCCTCGCGGTTATTTAGCAACTCTGGTTTGGCTTTATCAAAACATGTCGTGTAAGGTGTCATACGCTTTGGAATACCATCCCCTCGCCAGTTCTGGCGACGGGGATGGCATTCCACCCCTCTAGAGGGGTAAGACATGTTACTTCACTGTAATGCGGTTGATTTCTCCAAAGGCCTTAAGATCCACAAAATGGATGCCTCTGCCACAGACAAATGTCTGGACCCCTGGAGCTGACCGAAACCCAGTCAAGGGGGTCCTGGACAAAGGGTTTCCTGTCACAGGAGGGTGTCACCGCCCTCCAGACAGGAGATAGTGTATTGTAGCAGGGAGGTTTGAAAGAAACCAGACACTGCCTGGGGCGCACAAGGCTGCCCCTTGCATAATCCGGCCAAACCGGTTCTGGGGCACTCCAGCCCTCGTGCCAGGGCGGCCTGGATCAAAGGAAGGGGGTGTATCCACCCACTTCCTGGGTCCCACCCATAGGAGGGGACCTAGCAGGTAATCACGCCCACCAGATTCGAATAAGAGTGGGAGCAGTGCCAATGCACATCAGATTTCCTGGAAGAAACATTTGAAACGATATTCTGGACCCTTCGCCCTCCATCTCAACGTGGAAGCCCGAAGAATCTCCCTTGTGGTCAAGGAGTGACCACCCTGCAGCAGCAGGCACCATCCAGCCCTCGACGTCTACTTAGTTGCAGTTCCCGCCGGAACTCGAGCGACTGAGATCGACGAGATCAAGCCTGCCCAGCTTCGAACAGCCCGATCCACAGTCCCTGCAAAGCTGAGACCCGTGGAGGCGACCGGAAGCGTGGGGCACGCCATCTTGAAGTGACCACGAGATGCTGACCGTGCAGCCCACGAGTGACCCTCGAAGCTGTACACCGGGGTTTGAGAAGCCCCCACCCTGAGCTACTCCTGTGCCGAAGTTCAGCCCTCCACACTCGACGAGTGCTGCGTGGGGCCCTTTGGCACGATTTGGCTCAACGCGTTGGCCCGGTCACTTGCCAGCTGGCTTGTGGTCCCTGTGCCGACGAACTACAAAAGAAGACTCGTGATTCTGGTTGCTCCAGATCCACACCAGCTCCCCTGAAAGGGAGCCCCGACTCTGACCTTCCTGGTCCGAGTGAGACGCCATCTTCCAATCCCGCGTGGATTGCTCTTACCAAGGCTTGTGTGCTCCAAACCGGAAGCCGACTGCACCGACGGTGAGAGCCTGCGTGGGACAGATCGTGACCTGCTCCTGGACGTCGCAGATGCCCCAGAGCCCACGTGACAGCGAAGAGAAGCGCCTCGACGACCACCTGATTGCGCCCGACATTGCCTGGTTCCGTCCTGGTTCCACCCTGGTCACTGCTGAGTGACCCAGACTCTGTCCCCTCTGCTTTCAGGTACTCTACAACTTGAGTCCACCCTTGGACTCCACCGGACACTTCGTCTTCACCCTGCCTGCAGCCCTTTCAGCTTCAAGCACCAAGAGCCTGCGTGTCAAAACCCGACGCCACTTCGACCCTGTGCACCCACTTCCTGTGGGTGAGGTAACTTTGCTCCGCCGGTGTTCCCACACTGGTGCACACCTCTAGGGTCTGTGTGTTAAGTTTTGTTCCTCTAGGTTCAGCGGAAGTGTCCTTAAACTTTAACTATTTGACTTTTACGCACCATTGGTTAACATTGGTGCATGCGTGCGCTTTCCGCACATCTCCCGAATCCCGAGGGCCATTCCCGACTTCAGCATTGCTTGTCCTGACTGCTCCCAGCGATTCCCTAGGCCCTAGGCCTAACCACTGTTCGAGTGGCCTCTCTTATACCACTTGTTTAGTATATGGTTTGAGTGGCCCCCTGCCCTCATCCATAATTGTGCAACTTTGTATGTTTAAACAGTGCTTTTGAGTTAACGCTTGTGCCCCTTTATTCATAAAGAATACTGGGGATTGTTTTTAGTAGTAAACACATATATTTTTATAATATATACTTGTGTGGTGTCCTTTCATTTGGTATTTCAGGATTGTATGTGGTAAAACAGCTCGCTTAACACGACCTCTTAAGTTAAGCCTTTAGGCTGCTTAGTCCATGCTACCACTAGGATAGCTTGTCTAATAAGGTTGACTTACAACCAGACACCATAAGGGGATTGTTTGGTCAGGTAGTAGGTGGTTCCAGAATTGGAAACATCCCCTACCAGGCCAACTTCTCACATTGGTGAGCAGCGGTGCGGATTTGAGCTTGCTGTTGTTTTACCATTGCAATCTTTATATCAAATTGAAAGATCACATCAAGTACCTCTAGGTACATATAAAATCAAAAGCTTAGCATATTAAGTTCTACTGAACTTAGTAGTTGTAGGTTGAAGGGAGTAGCACACCCCTGACTACAACTCACTAGCAAGGTCCAGTAGGAAAACACTTAGTGTAGGTAAGTGCACCACTTACACCTCACTAGTAACCATGTCCGACACAGGAAAGGCCTCAGGGTCTAGTCCTGTGACAGTTGACCCTACCCAGGCAACTTCTGGATATGACAAACTAACCCGCAGAGACTTGATTGTCTTGTGCAAAGCAAGAGGGTTAAAAAGGGGCAGAAGCCCCACCTGCCTAATCCTGGTAGAACTCCTAGAACAGGATGACTTAGAGAAGGCAAAAGCAGCTTCCCTAGATACAGGAACTGGAGGGAACCCCCCTGCAGTTGATCCCCCTGAAGAGGAGGATGATGATGACTTGGATGAGGACTCAGAGGTTGAGGACTTAGAAGTACAGGATCAGGGTAGCCAGGTTCCAGTTGGTAGGCTTAGCCAGGCCAACTTGGACCTACTGGGGAATGGAGAGGGCCAGCACCTCCCCAGAACCCAACATGTGATTCTCCCAGGCAACAGAAGAGTGAGATCTCCCTCAGGGGACTCTCATCTTTCTAGTGCCTCCAGAGAATCAGAGAGAGGCATGAGTGCTTCTCAGAAAGCTGAGCATAGGGCTAGAATGAGGGCTGTCAGACTCCAGATAGAGAGAGAGGAGGTAGCCCTGAGTCAAGCTAAGCTTACCTTAGCCCAAGCTAAACTTGCCTTGGCAAGAGAGCAAAAATTGTGTGGCTTAGATGCCACTGGTGGCAGCAATATTCCTAAAGAGAAACCCAGGTCCTATGATAGTAGAAACCTGACAAAGATTGTGCCCCCGTACAAGGAAGGGGATGACATCCACAAGTGGATAACTGCTCTTGAGAGAGCCTGCATGGTACAGCAGGTTCCTGAGGAACAGTGGGCAGCAATCTTATGGTACTCCTTTTCAGAGAAAGGGAGAGATAAGCTCCTCACTGTTAGACATGAGGATGCAAACAATTACAAAGTCCTGAAGAGTGTTCTGATAGATGGGTTTGGCTTAACCACTGAACAGTACAGGTTGAAGTTCAGAGACACCCAGAAGACACAGACTCAGGACTGGACTGATTTTGTTGATTGTGCAACTAAGGCTCTGGAGGGTTGGCTACATGGCAGCAAAGTACATGACTTTACAGGATTGTATAATTTGATTATGAGGGAGCAGATCCTAAGTAATTGTCAGAACCAGCTCTTACACCAGCACCTGGTAGACTCTGATCTGACCTCTCCCCAAGAATTGGGAAAGAAGGCAGACAAATGGGTCAGAACCAGGATTAGGCCTAAGAATCAGGACAGTAACCAGAAGAAGGAGTCTACCAAGCCTCAAGATAAGGGTGGGGATAAAAGTAAAGAAAAGACTTCCCCAGGGCCCCAAAACTCCAAGGATGGGGGTGGGTCCCAAGACACTTCTTCAACTGAGAAAAAACCCTATTGTTATCCCTGTAAACAGGTGGGGCATTACAAAACAGACAGCTGTTGTCCCAAGAATAACAATAAAGAAAATATACCTCCAAAGCCAGCTTCAACACCTCCTGTTACTGTCAGCAGTAATCCCCCAGGAAGTGGAAGCACACCCAGGAATCTGGGTGGGTTTACTTTTGGAAATCAGGTGGACCCTGGCCTATCCAGGTCCCCATCACCCAATGATCTTGTTTATGAGGTTGGCATGGGGTTTGCCAACTTCTCTGCTTGCCCAAATACTTTGAGCAAGTATAGACAAGAACCCATCATCAATGGTTTGAAAGTTGAGGCTTTTAGAGACACAGGGGCTAGCATCACCATGGTGGCTGATGGCCTAGTCCCCTCTAAGCAACTTTTACCTGGTGCCACATACCAGGTTACAAACATTGATGGAATCCAAACAAATCATCCCATGGCAGTAGTAAGTCTCAGCTGGGGAGGTGTCATTGGCCCAAAGAGAGTGGCAGTGTCACCAAACTTGCCTGTAGACTGCCTACTTGGTAATGATTTGGAGATCTCAGCCTGGGCTGAGGTTGAACAGGAAACCATTCTAGAATGGTGCATTCCAATGGAAAGGTTAGTGGGGCTGTAATGGCTACAGCCCCAATTCAAGATGTCCTTCCTGAAAAGGTTGGTAGGGCTGAGAAACTCTCTGCCCCATCTTTAGCAAAAGCTCTTCCTGAACAGAATAGCAAAGCTGTTATGATAACAGCAGAAACCCAAACTGAGTCTCCTCCTGAAAAGGTTGGTGGGGCTGTGATGGCCACAGCCCAAACTCAAACTGACACGTGTGTTGTGAAACCTGAAATGATGGATAACTCCACACAAACTGAGAGCATGGAGGAGGAAGAGAAATCTCCCCCTCACCAGACTTTAGGACAGGATCAGCCTCCTCAGGGAACTGATCTCACCCCTGGTGAAGGAACTGCCCCAGAGGTGGTTGGGCCTAGCCTGACAGAACCTCTGATGTCAGTGGAACCTTCTCAGGTGGGACCCAGTCTGGAGCAGGTAACCTGCCCCTCTCTACCTTGCCTTAGCCAGCCCAGGGCTGCAGAGGACAAGAAGGACAGTGAGACCCAGAGGGCCCCCTGTCCAATAAAGCACCCCCATCAAAAGATTAGGTGCACCAAAACTAGTAGCCCTAGTAAGGTGAAAACTTTAAAAACTCCTGAGGGAGCCCCCTTAAAAACAGTTAGGGACCTCCCACAGATGGATTCTGTTGGGCACAGCCAAACCTGGGACCCAAGGGGCCCAAACCTGAACTGTCCCTCCAGCAAGCCAAACAGAGGGACCCAGCCTCCAGCTTTAGGTAGCCAGAGGCTGACCCTGAGAGCACAGTGCAACTCAGTTAAAGAAAGAAAGGCACACCTGGTGGAAGATAATTGGAGGAAGCCAAGCCCTAACTTAGTAGAGCCTAACTTCAATACTCCATATCCAAACCAGCCTTCAACTTTGCATAAACACACCCAAGGTAGTGATTCCCTATGGTGGAGACCCTCTAATACCCAAGGGGTGAGGGACTGCTTAGTGGACCATGAGACAGGGGGTACCCATGCTAGTGCAGGTACTTCCTTATATGGCCACTCAGGCAATATAGGCTTACCTGGCCAAGGATAGCCTTATCTCCTTTCGTTTGGGGGGGGGTTATGTAGGAAGGTGGCTACCTGACTATGGTTACCCCAGATTTTTGCCTGTGTTTAGCTGGTTTTTTGACTTAGTTGACCTGGTTCCCTGCTAATCAGGGCCCCAGGCCATCTGCTCTCTCTGTAAAATGGATTCCATGTACCCTAGGTACATACCAATTGGAAATGGACTCCTTGTCAGCCCCTGTAGAATGCACTATAGGTGCACAGGGCACAGGAGCCACTAAGGCCTACCAGGGGCTGCAGCATATCTTTTGCCACCCCTGGCTGGTTCTTAAATTGACACAACTGGCTGATCACTCAGCTGGGGTAAGGTGGTGTACACACCCCTTGCTTAGACATAGTATACCTATGTCTAAACCTATATCTGGACACATGTAAACCTGTGAGCCACTCCTATAGACAGGCCTCACCAATCCTGGAGGCTGGGTGCATGGTTTTTATGTGAGATGGAGCTCTAGCATGAGCTGAGCCTGTCTGCAGCCGTCGGGAACAAATCCCTAAGCTGTTTCAGGATAATGCCATACCATATACTATTAAGTGCCTTATAATCCTCGCGGTTATTTAGCAACTCTGGTTTGGCTTTATCAAAACATGTCGTGTAAGGTGTCATACGCTTTGGAATACCATCCCCTCGCCAGTTCTGGCGACGGGGATGGCATTCCACCCCTCTAGAGGGGTAAGACATGTTACTTCACTGTAATGCGGTTGATTTCTCCAAAGGCCTTAAGATCCACAAAATGGATGCCTCTGCCACAGACAAATGTCTGGACCCCTGGAGCTGACCGAAACCCAGTCAAGGGGGTCCTGGACAAAGGGTTTCCTGTCACAGGAGGGTGTCACCGCCCTCCAGACAGGAGATAGTGTATTGTAGCAGGGAGGTTTGAAAGAAACCAGACACTGCCTGGGGCGCACAAGGCTGCCCCTTGCATAATCCGGCCAAACCGGTTCTGGGGCACTCCAGCCCTCGTGCCAGGGCGGCCTGGATCAAAGGAAGGGGGTGTATCCACCCACTTCCTGGGTCCCACCCATAGGAGGGGACCTAGCAGGTAATCACGCCCACCAGATTCGAATAAGAGTGGGAGCAGTGCCAATGCACATCAGATTTCCTGGAAGAAACATTTGAAACGATATTCTGGACCCTTCGCCCTCCATCTCAACGTGGAAGCCCGAAGAATCTCCCTTGTGGTCAAGGAGTGACCACCCTGCAGCAGCAGGCACCATCCAGCCCTCGACGTCTACTTAGTTGCAGTTCCCGCCGGAACTCGAGCGACTGAGATCGACGAGATCAAGCCTGCCCAGCTTCGAACAGCCCGATCCACAGTCCCTGCAAAGCTGAGACCCGTGGAGGCGACCGGAAGCGTGGGGCACGCCATCTTGAAGTGACCACGAGACGCTGACCGTGCAGCCCACGAGTGACCCTCGAAGCTGTACACCGGGGTTTGAGAAGCCCCCACCCTGAGCTACTCCTGAGCCGAAGTTCAGCCCTCCACACTCGACGAGTGCTGCGTGGGGCCCTTTGGCACGATTTGGCTCAACGCGTTGGCCCGGTCACTTGCCAGCTGGCTTGTGGTCCCTGTGCCGACGAACTACAAAAGAAGACTCGTGATTCTGGTTGCTCCAGATCCACACCAGCTCCCCTGAAAGGGAGCCCCGACTCTGACCTTCCTGGTCCGAGTGAGACGCCATCTTCCAATCCCGCGTGGATTGCTCTTACCAAGGCTTGTGTGCTCCAAACCGGAAGCCGACTGCACCGACGGTGAGAGCCTGCGTGGGACAGATCGTGACCTGCTCCTGGACGTCGCAGATGCCCCAGAGCCCACGTGACAGCGAAGAGAAGCGCCTCGACGACCACCTGATTGCGCCCGACATTGCCTGGTTCCGTCCTGGTTCCACCCTGGTCACTGCTGAGTGACCCAGACTCTGTCCCCTCTGCTTTCAGGTACTCTACAACTTGAGTCCACCCTTGGACTCCACCGGACACTTCGTCTTCACCCTGCCTGCAGCCCTTTCAGCTTCAAGCACCAAGAGCCTGCGTGTCAAAACCCGACGCCACTTCGACCCTGTGCACCCACTTCCTGTGGGTGAGGTAACTTTGCTCCGCCGGTGTTCCCACACTGGTGCACACCTCTAGGGTCTGTGTGTTAAGTTTTGTTCCTCTAGGTTCAGCGGAAGTGTCCTTAAACTTTAACTATTTGACTTTTACGCACCATTGGTTAACATTGGTGCATGCGTGCGCTTTCCGCACATCTCCCGAATCCCGAGGGCCATTCCCGACTTCAGCATTGCTTGTCCTGACTGCTCCCAGCGATTCCCTAGGCCCTAGGCCTAACCACTGTTCGAGTGGCCTCTCTTATACCACTTGTTTAGTATATGGTTTGAGTGGCCCCCTGCCCTCATCCATAATTGTGCAACTTTGTATGTTTAAACAGTGCTTTTGAGTTAACGCTTGTGCCCCTTTATTCATAAAGAATACTGGGGATTGTTTTTAGTAGTAAACACATATATTTTTATAATATATACTTGTGTGGTGTCCTTTCATTTGGTATTACAGGATTGTATGTGGTAAAACAGCTCGCTTAACACGACCTCTTAAGTTAAGCCTTTAGGCTGCTTAGTCCATGCTACCACTAGGATAGCTTGTCTAATAAGGTTGACTTACAACCAGACACCATAAGGGGATTGTTTGGTCAGGTAGTAGGTGGTTCCAGAATTGGAAACATCCCCTACCAGGCCAACTTCTCACAGAGTAGCTACAAGCTGTGCTCTAGTTCTGCTCTCCAAAAAATCAGCAAAGAAACAAGCAATTAAGAACATTTCATTGAAGAAACCATTGAGCAGGAAACAGAAGGAAATCCTACAGAAAGAATCCTAGAGAAAGAAGCTTGAGGTATGTAAACACTTTTATTATGCAAAGGACGTCAATTTCAGGATGCTCAGATGCTCTCATTGGAGTGAAGCGATGGCTTACGTTGAATGAAGAAGCAGCTCTGAGCACTTCAAGAACAGCTGTAGTTTACCACAAGGCACAGAGGCTCTGGCAAGCTTGCATAATGTGGCGGTAGTCCACATCTCGTCATCTAGTGCCCCTCCCTCTGACCACATTATAACACGTTTGTGCCGAGTTGGCTCTATGGTTTATGCAGGAATGAAAAGAAACAAGTAAAATGCATCAGAGATGAGAAAATAAAAAACAGCGAATCTTTCGTACTAAAAAGATGTATGTGAAATAGTTACGAATCTGTTAAAATATGAGCGACAATCCTCAAGTCATCCACAACTTACACTGGTGCTGTTCACTGAAGGGTTCACACTCTGCTTATTCAATTGTTGGCCTCTTGCTGAGATGGTGAATAAAAAGCTATTTAGTGTTCATTTGTATTAGAGCATGAATTACAAGATCAGCGAGTAGTAGTGAGACCACCCAACAATTCTCCATCAGTTGGCAAGTAAGGGGCCATTCTAAAATGGCAACACCCAGATCCTGGACTGCCTAACTCTCGGCCCACCCATAGTATAGTCTGGTAAAGATGATGCTCACGAGTGCCTGTGCAGCAACAAAAAATATCAAAAATGCATAATCTCGCCGGCGCTGAACTATGGATCGATAATTATTTGTCAAATACATTTTTAAAACATAAATGTTCCTCTAAGGCACATGGCAGATGCTATCTGTAGCCTTGAAAGTCCATAGGCCCTGAGAAGTGAAAGGTGATTGGTGAGGGCAAGTTGTGCTAAGACATACTCCTAAGCTTGTGTGCTCACCCTCACCCTCAAACCTTCACCCTCAACCCCTCACTCACCCTCACTCTCACTCACCCTCACTCAGCCTCAACTACTCTCACTCACCCTCAACCCCTCACCCTAACTCACCCTCACCCTCACTCACCCTCAACACCTCACTCACCCTCACCCTCACTCACCCTCACCCTCACTCACCCTCAACACCTCACCCTCAACCTCAACCCCTCACCCTCACTCACCCTCACTCTCACTCACCCTCAACCCCTCACCCTCACTCACCCTCACTCACCCTCACTCACCCTCACTCTCACTCACCCTCAACCCCTCACCCTCACTCACCCTCAACCCCTCACCCTCACTCACCCTCACCCACTCTCACCCTTACCCTCACTCATCCTCAACCCCTCACCCTCACACAGTGCAATAGGTCTCAGACCATTTCAGTTAGAGCTTTAAGAAATGTTTATGGCTTTTTTTATTTGTAATTCTTTAGCATTGGCTACAGGAAACAAAAATGCTAAACATTTACAAAAAAAACCCATAAACAATTCTAAAAGCACTAACTCTAATGGTGCGAGACCTATTGCATTTCCAATGCTTGTTTATAACCGGTGTTGAGCGGGACGCTTAGCTGCGCAATGCAGCTCAACATGATAATTTACTATATTACAGATCCCGTGCGAACCGTCAGGTTTAATATACAACATTTACAAGCCCAAAGTTGCCTTTTAAATACCGGCTGCACAGAATTTATACTGCTTTGCACAAAGCCCGTATTTATACAAAACCCTGCGTTTTTGCTTATTCAACCACCAACATCTGAGTTAAAGCTGGAGCCTCATAACATAATATTTGTTATTTACGGTAACACATGTATTCTTTACAAAGGTACAGAAAGAACACCTGTGGACGCCTTACACACCTGTTACACCAGACACTCGTGGCGAGGGTCCCATCGGACGTTTTTAACATCGTGTAAGTACTTTTCCTAAATATTTCACATCATCCTGTCACTTGTTTACTTTATTCACCTCAGCATGGCATTGCATGGCGCCTTATTTTTTTCTCACGTCAAAAATACTTAAGTATTAATGGAAATAAGCAAAGGTCGGTCATTGACACACTCTGAAGGATCCTATTCCCACCGGTGCGTCACTTTTAACATGGGAAAGTGACGCACCGGCGGCGCACGGCCTTCATATATGATCCCCGCTGTAATTCCGATGCTTCGTTTCTAAGGTGACGCTTTTCACGAGAAGAACCGTTTACACAGATTTACAACTGTTTTCCACAAACCCCGTTTGCATCGGAACCCCGGGATGTTTGCTCTCAGGGCTCAGTTTATTCTCTTCTGCCCCAGACTCGATATACACGACAAGTGTCGCCCCCCTCAGCGCTGCGAAAGAATAATGCTGGCAAAATGCCCCCCCCCCCAAACCCACCTCCACTCTGCCATGGAGCCCCCCCAAACCCACCTCCACTCTGCCATGGAGCTAGCACCAGACACTGCCGCCCTTCCCCCCCAAACCCACCTCCACTCTGCCATGGAGCCCCCCCAAACCCACCTCCACTCTGCCATGGAGCTAGCACCAGACACTGCCCCCCTTCCCCCCCAAACCCACCTCCACTCTGCCATGGAGCCCCCCAAAACCCACCTCCACTCTGCCATGGACCCCCCCAAACCCACCTCCACTCTGCCATGGAGCCCCCCCAAACCCACCTCCACTCTGCCATGGAGCTAGCACCAGACACTGCCCCCCTTCCCCCCCAAACCCACCTCCACTCTGCCATGGAGCCCCCCCAAACCCACCTCCACTCTGCCATGAAGCTAGCACCAGACACTGCCCCCCTTCCCCCCCAAACCCACCTCCACTCTGCCATGGAGCTAGCACCAGACACTGCCCCCCTTCCCCCCCAAACCCACCTCCACTCTGCCATGGAGCCCCCCCAAACCCACCTCCACTCTGCCATGGAGCCCCCCCAAACCCACCTCCACTCTGCCATGGAGCTAGCACCAGACACTGCCCCCCTTCCCCCCCAAACCCACCTCCACTCTGCCATGGAGCCCCCCCAAACCCACCTCCACTCTGCCATGAAGCTAGCACCAGACACTGCCCCCCTTCCCCCCCAAACCCACCTCCACTCTGCCATGGAGCCCCCCCAAACCCATCTCCACTCTGCCATGGAGCCAGCGACAGACACCGCCCCCACCCCCCAAACCCACCCCCACTCTGCCATGGAGCCAGCGACAGACACCCCCCACCCCAACCCCCAAACCCACCTCCACTCTGCCATGGAGCCAGCACCAGACACCGCCCCCACCCCCCAAACCCACCTCCACTCTGCCATGGAGCCAGCGACAGACACCGCCCACCCCAACCCCCAAACCCACCTCCACTCTGCCATGGAGCCAGCGACAGACACCGCCCACCCCAACCCCCAAACCCACCTCCACTCTGACATGGAGCCAGCGACAGACACCGCCCCCACCCCCCAAACCCACCTCCACTCTGCCATGGAGCCAGCGACAGACACCCCCCACCCCAACCCCCAAACCCACCTCCACTCTGCCATGGAGCCAGCGACAGACACCGCCCACCCCAACCCCCAAACCCACCTCCACTCTGCCATGGAGCCAGCGACAGACACCCCCCACCCCAACCCCCAAACCCACCTCCACTCTGCCATGGAGCCAGCGACAGACACCGCCCACCCCAACCCCCAAACCCACCTCCACTCTGCCATGGAGCCAGCGACAGACACCGCCCACCCCAACCCCCAAACCCACCTCCACTCTGCCATGGAGCCAGCGACAGACACCGCCCCCACCCCCCAAACCCACCTCCACTCTGCCATGGAGCCAGCACCAGACACTGCCCCCCTTCCCCCCCAAACCCACCCCCACTCTGCCATGGAGCCAGCGACAGACACCGCCCACCCCAACCCCCAAACCCACCTCCACTCTGCCATGGAGCCAGCGACAGACACCGCCCACCCCAACCCCCAAACCCACCTCCACTCTGCCATGGAGCCAGCGACAGACACCGCCCCCACCCCCCAAACCCACCTCCACTCTGCCATGGAGCCAGCAACAGACACCACCCCCCCCCAACCCCCAAACCCACCTCCACTCTGTCATTGAGCCCCCCAAACCCACCTCCACTCTGCCATGGAGCCAGCGACAGACACCGCCCCCAACCCCCAAACCCACCTCCACTCTGTCATTGAGCCCCCCAAACCCACCTCCACTCTGCCATGGAGCCAGCGACAGACACCGCCCACCCCAACCCCCAAACCCACCTCCACTCTGCCATGGAGCCAGCGACAGACACCGCCCACCCCAACCCCCAAACCCACCCCCACTCTGCCATGGAGCCAGCGACAGACACCGCCCACCCCAACCCCCAAACCCACCTCCACTCTGCCATGGAGCCAGCGACAGACACCGCCCACCCCAACCCCCAAACCCACCTCCACTCTGCCATGGAGCCAGCGACAGACACCGCCCACCCCAACCCCCAAACCCACCTCCACTCTGCCATGGAGCCAGCGACAGACACCCCCCACCCCAACCCCCAAACCCACCTCCACTCTGCCATGGAGCCAGCGACAGACACCGCCCACCCCAACCCCCAAACCCACCTCCACTCTGCCATGGAGCCAGCGACAGACACCGCCCACCCCAACCCCCAAACCCACCTCCACTCTGCCATGGAGCCAGCGACAGACACCTCCCCCACCCCCCAAACCCACCTCCACTCTGCCATGGAGCCAGCAACAGACACCGCCCCCCCCCCAACCCCCAAACCCACCTCCACTCTGTCATTGAGCCCCCCAAACCCACCTCCACTCTGCCATGGAGCCAGCGACAGACACCGCCCCCAACCCCCAAACCCACCTCCACTCTGTCATTGAGCCCCCCAAACCCACCTCCACTCTGCCATGGAGCCAGCGACAGACACCGCCCACCCCAACCCCCAAACCCACCTCCACTCTGCCATGGAGCCAGCGACAGACACCGCCCACCCCAACCCCCAAACCCACCCCCACTCTGCCATGGAGCCAGCGACAGACACCCCCCACCCCAACCCCCAAACCCACCTCCACTCTGCCATGGAGCCAGCGACAGACACCGCCCACCCCAACCCCCAAACCCACCTCCACTCTGCCATGGAGCCAGCGACAGACACCCCCCACCCCAACCCCCAAACCCACCTCCACTCTGCCATGGAGCCAGCGACAGACACCGCCCACCCCAACCCCCAAACCCACCTCCACTCTGCCATGGAGCCAGCGACAGACACCCCCCACCCCAACCCCCAAACCCACCTCCACTCTGCCATGGAGCCAGCGACAGACACCGCCCACCCCAACCCCCAAACCCACCTCCACTCTGCCATGGAGCCAGCGACAGACACCGCCCCCACCCCCCAAACCCACCTCCACTCTGCCATGAAGCTAGCACCAGACACTGCCCCCCTTCCCCCCCAAACCCACCCCCACTCTGCCATGGAGCCAGCGACAGACACCCCCCACCCCAACCCCCAAACCCACCTCCACTCTGCCATGGAGCCAGCGACAGACACCCCCCACCCCAACCCCCAAACCCACCTCCACTCTGCCATGGAGCCAGCGACAGACACCGCCCACCCCAACCCCCAAACCCACCTCCACTCTGCCATGGAGCCAGCGACAGACACCCCCCACCCCAACCCCCAAACCCACCTCCACTCTGCCATGGAGCCAGCGACAGACACCGCCCACCCCAACCCCCAAACCCACCCCCACTCTGCCATGGAGCCAGCCACAGACACCGCCCACCCCAACCCCCAAACTCACCTCCACTCTGCCATGGAGCCAGCGACAGACACCGCCCCCCCCCCCCAAACCCACCTCCACTCTGCCATGGAGCCAGCGACAGACACCCCCCACCCCAACCCCCAAACCCACCTCCACTCTGCCATGGAGCCAGCGACAGACACCCCCCACCCCAACCCCCAAACCCACCTCCACTCTGCCATGGAGCCAGCGACAGACACCGCCCACCCCAACCCCCAAACCCACCTCCACTCTGCCATGGAGCCAGCGACAGACACCGCCCACCCCAACCCCCAAACCCACCCCCACTCTGCCATGGAGCCAGCCACAGACACCGCCCACCCCAACCCCCAAACCCACCTCCACTCTGCCATGGAGCCAGCGACAGACACCGCCCCCCCCCCCAAACCCACCTCCACTCTGCCATGGAGCCAGCCACAGACTCCGCCCCACCCCCCCCAAACCCACCTCCACTCTGCCATGGAGCCAGCGACAGACACCCCCCACCCCAACCCCCAAACCCACCTCCACTCTGCCATGGAGCCAGGGACAGACACCGCCCACCCCAACCCCCAAACCCACCTCCACTCTGCCATGGAGCCAGCGACAGACATTGCCCACCCCAACCCCCAAACCCACCCCCACTCTGCCATGGAGCCAGCGACAGACACCCCCCACCCCAACCCCCAAACCCACCTCCACTCTGCCATGGAGCCAGCGACAGACACCGCCCACCCCAACCCCCAAACCCACCTCCACTCTGCCATGGAGCCAGCGACAGACACCCCCCACCCCAACCCCCAAACCCACCTCCACTCTGCCATGGAGCCAGCGACAGACACCGCCCACCCCAACCCCCAAACCCACCTCCACTCTGCCATGGAGCCAGCGACAGACACCGCCCACCCCAACCCCCAAACCCACCCCCACTCTGCCATGGAGCCAGCGACAGACACCGCCCACCCCAACCCCCAAACCCACCTCCACTCTGCCATGGAGCCAGCGACAGACACCGCCCACCCCAACCCCCAAACCCACCTCCACTCTGCCATGGAGCCAGCGACAGACACCGCCCACCCCAACCCCCAAACCCACCTCCACTCTGCCATGGAGCCAGCGACAGACACCCCCCCACCCCAACCCCCAAACCCACCTCCACTCTGCCATGGAGCCAGCGACAGACACCGCCCACCCCAACCCCCAAACCCACCTCCACTCTGCCATGGAGCCAGCGACAGACACCGCCCCCACCCCCCAAACCCACCTCCACTCTGCCATGAAGCTAGCACCAGACACTGCCCCCCTTCCCCCCCAAACCCACCCCCACTCTGCCATGGAGCCAGCGACAGACACCCCCCACCCCAACCCCCAAACCCACCTCCACTCTGCCATGGAGCCAGCGACAGACACCCCCCACCCCAACCCCCAAACCCACCTCCACTCTGCCATGGAGCCAGCGACAGACACCGCCCACCCCAACCCCCAAACCCACCTCCACTCTGCCATGGAGCCAGCGACAGACACCCCCCACCCCAACCCCCAAACCCACCTCCACTCTGCCATGGAGCCAGCGACAGACACCGCCCACCCCAACCCCCAAACCCACCCCCACTCTGCCATGGAGCCAGCGACAGACACCGCCCACCCCAACCCCCAAACCCACCCCCACTCTGCCATGGAGCCAGCGACAGACACCCCCCACCCCAACCCCCAAACCCACCTCCACTCTGCCATGGAGCCAGCGACAGACACCGCCCACCCCAACCCCCAAACCCACCTCCACTCTGCCATGGAGCCAGCGACAGACACCCCCCACCCCAACCCCCAAACCCACCTCCACTCTGCCATGGAGCCAGCGACAGACACCGCCCACCCCAACCCCCAAACCCACCTCCACTCTGCCATGGAGCCAGCGACAGACACCGCCCACCCCAACCCCCAAACCCACCTCCACTCTGCCATGGAGCCAGCGACAGACACCGCCCCCACCCCCCAAACCCACCTCCACTCTGCCATGGAGCCAGCACCAGACACTGCCCCCCTTCCCCCCCAAACCCACCCCCACTCTGCCATGGAGCCAGCGACAGACACCGCCCACCCCAATCCCCAAACCCACCTCCACTCTGCCATGGAGCCAGCGACAGACACCGCCCACCCCAACCCCCAAACCCACCTCCACTCTGCCATGGAGCCAGCGACAGACACCGCCCCCACCCCCCAAACCCACCTCCACTCTGCCATGGAGCCAGCAACAGACACCGCCCCCCCCAACCCCCAAACCCACCTCCACTCTGTCATGGAGCCAGCCACAGACACCCCCCACCCCAACCCCCAAACCCACCTCCACTCTGCCATGGAGCCAGCGACAGACACCGCCCACCCCAACCCCCAAACCCACCCCCACTCTGCCATGGAGCCAGCCACAGACACCGCCCACCCCAACCCCCAAACCCACCTCCACTCTGCCATGGAGCCAGCGACAGACACCGCCCCCCCCCCCCAAACCCACCTCCACTCTGCCATGGAGCCAGCGACAGACACCCCCCACCCCAACCCCCAAACCCACCTCCACTCTGCCATGGAGCCAGCGACAGACACCCCCCACCCCAACCCCCAAACCCACCTCCACTCTGCCATGGAGCCAGCGACAGACACCGCCCACCCCAACCCCCAAACCCACCTCCACTCTGCCATGGAGCCAGCGACAGACACCGCCCACCCCAACCCCCAAACCCACCCCCACTCTGCCATGGAGCCAGCCACAGACACCGCCCACCCCAACCCCCAAACCCACCTCCACTCTGCCATGGAGCCAGCGACAGACACCGCCCACCCCAACCCCCAAACCCACCTCCACTCTGCCATGGAGCCAGCGACAGACACCCCCCACCCCAACCCCCAAACCCACCTCCACTCTGCCATGGAGCCAGCGACAGACACCGCCCACCCCAACCCCCAAACCCACCTCCACTCTGCCATGGAGCCAGCGACAGACACCGCCCACCCCAACCCCCAAACCCACCCCCACTCTGCCATGGAGCCAGCGACAGACACCGCCCACCCCAACCCCCAAACCCACCTCCACTCTGCCATGGAGCCAGCGACAGACACCGCCCACCCCAACCCCCAAACCCACCTCCACTCTGCCATGGAGCCAGCGACAGACACCGCCCACCCCAACCCCCAAACCCACCTCCACTCTGCCATGGAGCCAGCGACAGACACCCCCCACCCCAACCCCCAAACCCACCTCCACTCTGCCATGGAGCCAGCGACAGACACCGCCCACCCCAACCCCCAAACCCACCTCCACTCTGCCATGGAGCCAGCGACAGACACCGCCCCCACCCCCCAAACCCACCTCCACTCTCCCATGAAGCTAGCACCAGACACTGCCCCCCTTCCCCCCCAAACCCACCCCCACTCTGCCATGGAGCCAGCGACAGACACCCCCCACCCCAACCCCCAAACCCACCTCCACTCTGCCATGGAGCCAGCGACAGACACCCCCCACCCCAACCCCCAAACCCACCTCCACTCTGCCATGGAGCCAGCGACAGACACCGCCCACCCCAACCCCCAAACCCACCTCCACTCTGCCATGGAGCCAGCGACGGACACCCCCCACCCCAACCCCCAAACCCACCTCCACTCTGCCATGGAGCCAGCGACAGACACCGCCCACCCCAACCCCCAAACCCACCCCCACTCTGCCATGGAGCCAGCGACAGACACCGCCCACCCCAACCCCCAAACCCACCCCCACTCTGCCATGGAGCCAGCGACAGACACCCCCCACCCCAACCCCCAAACCCACCTCCACTCTGCCATGGAGCCAGCGACAGACACCGCCCACCCCAACCCCCAAACCCACCTCCACTCTGCCATGGAGCCAGCGACAGACACCCCCCACCCCAACCCCCAAACCCACCTCCACTCTGCCATGGAGCCAGCGACAGACACCGCCCACCCCAACCCCCAAACCCACCTCCACTCTGCCATGGAGCCAGCGACAGACACCGCCCCCACCCCCCAAACCCACCTCCACTCTGCCATGGAGCCAGCACCAGACACTGCCCCCCTTCCCCCCAAACCCACCCCCACTCTGCCATGGAGCCAGCGACAGACACCGCCCACCCCAATCCCCAAACCCACCTCCACTCTGCCATGGAGCCAGCGACAGACACCGCCCACCCCAACCCCCAAACCCACCTCCACTCTGCCATGGAGCCAGCGACAGACACCGCCCCCACCCCCCAAACCCACCTCCACTCTGCCATGGAGCCAGCAACAGACACCGCCCCCCCCCCAACCCCCAAACCCACCTCCACTCTGTCATTGAGCCCCCCAAACCCACCTCCACTCTGCCATGGAGCCAGCGACAGACACCGCCCCCAACCCCCAAACCCACCTCCACTCTGTCATTGAGCCCCCCAAACCCACCTCCACTCTGCCATGGAGCCAGCGACAGACACCGCCCACCCCAACCCCCAAACCCACCTCCACTCTGCCATGGAGCCAGCGACAGACACCGCCCACCCCAACCCCCAAACCCACCCCCACTCTGCCATGGAGCCAGCGACAGACACCCCCCACCCCAACCCCCAAACCCACCTCCACTCTGCCATGGAGCCAGCGACAGACACCGCCCACCCCAACCCCCAAACCCACCTCCACTCTGCCATGGAGCCAGCGACAGACACCCCCCACCCCAACCCCCAAACCCACTTCCACTCTGCCATGGAGCCAGCGACAGACACCGCCCACCCCAACCCCCAAACCCACCTCCACTCTGCCATGGAGCCAGCGACAGACACCGCCCACCCCAACCCCCAAACCCACCCCCACTCTGCCATGGAGCCAGCGACAGACACCGCCCACCCCAACCCCCAAACCCACCTCCACTCTGCCATGGAGCCAGCGACAGACACCGCCCACCCCAACCCCCAAACCCACCTCCACTCTGCCATGGAGCCAGCGACAGACACCGCCCACCCCAACCCCCAAACCCACCTCCACTCTGCCATGGAGCCAGCGACAGAGACCCCCCACCCCAACCCCCAAACCCACCTCCACTCTGCCATGGAGCCAGCGACAGACACCGCCCACCCCAACCCCCAAACCCACCTCCACTCTGCCATGGAGCCAGCGACAGACACCGCCCCCACCCCCCAAACCCACCTCCACTCTGCCATGAAGCTAGCACCAGACACTGCCCCCCTTCCCCCCCAAACCCACCCCCACTCTGCCATGGAGCCAGCGACAGACACCCCCCACCCCAACCCCCAAACCCACCTCCACTCTGCCATGGAGCCAGCGACAGACACCCCCCACCCCAACCCCCAAACCCACCTCCACTCTGCCATGGAGCCAGCGACAGACACCGCCCACCCCAACCCCCAAACCCACCTCCACTCTGCCATGGAGCCAGCGACAGACACCCCCCACCCCAACCCCCAAACCCACCTCCACTCTGCCATGGAGCCAGCGACAGACACCGCCCACCCCAACCCCCAAACCCACCCCCACTCTGCCATGGAGCCAGCCACAGACACCGCCCACCCCAACCCCCAAACCCACCTCCACTCTGCCATGGAGCCAGCGACAGACACCGCCCCCCCCCCAAACCCACCTCCACTCTGCCATGGAGCCAGCGACAGACACCCCCCACCCCAACCCCCAAACCCACCTCCACTCTGCCATGGAGCCAGCGACAGACACCCCCCACCCCAACCCCCAAACCCACCTCCACTCTGCCATGGAGCCAGCGACAGACACCGCCCACCCCAACCCCCAAACCCACCTCCACTCTGCCATGGAGCCAGCGACAGACACCGCCCACCCCAACCCCCAAACCCACCCCCACTCTGCCATGGAGCCAGCCACAGACACCGCCCACCCCAACCCCCAAACCCACCTCCACTCTGCCATGGAGCCAGCGACAGACACCGCCCCCCCCCCCCCAAACCCACCTCCACTCTGCCATGGAGCCAGCGACAGACACCCCCCACCCCAACCCCCAAACCCACCTCCACTCTGCCATGGAGCCAGCGACAGACACCCCCCACCCCAACCCCCAAACCCACCTCCACTCTGCCATGGAGCCAGCGACAGACACCGCCCACCCCAACCCCCAAACCCACCTCCACTCTGCCATGGAGCCAGCGACAGACACCGCCCACCCCAACCCCCAAACCCACCCCCACTCTGCCATGGAGCCAGCGACAGACACCCCCCACCCCAACCCCCAAACCCACCTCCACTCTGCCATGGAGCCAGCGACAGACACCGCCCCCCCCCCAAACCCACCTCCACTCTGCCATGGAGCCAGCGACAGACACCGCCCACCCCAACCCCCAAACCCACCTCCACTCTGCCATGGAGCCAGCCACAGACTCCGCCCCTTCCATCCGAGCTTCAGAAACAGACCCGCGCCCTCCTCCCACCTTTACAAACGCGTTCACTGTGGGGATTCCACGCACTCCGCCCCTTTATTTAACGCAGTGAAGAACGGAAATGCGCAGACATTAAAAGGCAGTTTTAATACTGCAGCTGCACGCTTTATTTCTGCTTTAAAAGCAGTTTTTTATGTGCACAAAAAGAGACTTTTCAAGATGGTGCTGCAGATGCATTTCACATGTATTTCAAATATGAGCTCGAAAAAAGACAGAACAGTAAAAGACGCCATTTTTAACCCCGGCCGCCACGTCCTAAGATATTACTACATCAGCTTTGCCTAATAATGTACAACTATTCAGACGGACTGTTTACAAAATGTCGCTTTTAATCTACTTTATGTCACACATTTTACTTCAATAACGTTGGACTGCCATTGCATGTTGCATTTTTTTATTCTTGTTTAAGGAAATACTTACCTACTAAGGGGAACAACATTTTTTTTCTTAATTAAACACGTTAGGAACTATACTAACTGCCACTGCTGACTGCACCTCTATAGTTATTCAGGTTTAAGGGTCTGTAACTGAACGCGCTTTAGCTAAATGCTTTTAAACATGTATATTTAATACAATGTATACCATGCGTAAAGATACACTATTTACTGTGTTTAATACACCACTATCTTTCTAAACATATCCTACCCCTCTAATAAACATCAAATAACCTTGTACACCTTTGGTATCTCGCTACGGATGTGTGAAGTTACAACGCATACTTTTACAATGCATGCCTTTACAACGCATTTTTTACAATGCAACATCCATTACAACGCATTCCATTACAACGCATGCCATTACAACGATTTTCCTAAAACTACCATTACAACGCATTCCATTACAACGCATACTACCTTTACAACGCATACCATTACAATGCATACCATTACAACGCATGTTTGGTAAGTATTGGATAGTGTAGGGGGAAAAATTACTATTCTAACTCCAGGGGGTGCAACAGTAGGGTAAGTGTTGGATAGTGTAGGGGTAAAAATTACTATTCTAACTCCGAGGGTGCAACAGTAGGGTAAGTGTTGGATAGTGTAAGGGTACTATGAGTTGTGATGGTATGGGTTGTAATGATATGCATTGTAATGACTGCGTTGTAATGACATGCGTTGTAATGGTATGCGTTGTAGTGTCATGCGTTGTAATGGTTGCGTTGTACTGACATGCGTTGTAATGGTATGCGTTGTAGTGTCATGCGTTGTAATGGTTGCGTTGTAATGACATGCATTGTAATGGATCTTGCGTTGTAAAAGGTTCGTTGTAATGGTAGTGCGTGGTCAAAGTTGCGTTGTAAAGGTTGTTTCCTTCCCGCTACTAACCCTGAACTAACCTTCTTCTACTACTCTAATACTACTATACCCCTCTGGTTACAGTCCACCACTCTACACCAGTACCCCTCTACTGGCCCTCTTCTACCCCTTTACTACACCTCTATACCTCATCTACCCTTCTATCATTTTATCCATCTACTACCCCTCAAACACTCTAACCCCTGCATCCTTCTACACCTATTTTACACCTTCACTAGCCCTCTACCCCTCTTCTTTCCCTCTTCTACACCTCTACCACTCTTAAACCTCTCTAACCATCTTCTATCTATCTACCCCTCTTATAGCCTGCTACCTGTAATAACGGTATACTACCCTTCTACACTTATACCCCTCTACCCCTCTCCTAAACCTCTACTACCCCTGTACACATCTTCTTCTACTCCACTTCTAATCCTATACCCCTCTGCTAACACTATATTCAAGTACCCCTCTAGTGCCCCTCTGCTACCCCTCTACTACACCTCTACACATCTTCTACCCTTCTATCCATCTACTGCCCCTCTAACACTCTACACTTCTACACCTATTCTACACCTCTAATACCCCTCTACTATACCTAGCCCTCTAATGCCCCTCTTCTACCTCTTTACTACCTCTCTACAAATCAGCTACCCGTCTATACTTATATCCAACCACGAACCTTCAAACCCTATACCCTTCTACACCTATTCTACCCCTAGATTACCCCTCTACCACTCTTCTTTCCACCTTCTACACCTCTACCACTCTTATACCTCTTATACCTCTTATACCTCTCTAACCATCTTCCATCTTCTATCCCTCTACACCTATTATAGCCTACTACCCCTGTTCTAGACGTCTACTACCCTTCTACACTTATACCCATCTACTACACGTCTACTACCACTCTAACCCTCTAATACTCCTCTACTACCCCTTTTCTAAAACTAACTCCATCTTGCCCTCTTTCACACCTTTAGCCCTATACTAACACTCTACCATACCTCTATGACCACTACAACCCTCTTCGACCCCTATAACCCTCTGCCCTTCTATCCATTGATGTAGCTACAGCTCTAAGCCTCTAACATCCCTCTACTACCCCATAAAAATGTTACAACAGTACTCAGTTAATACCCCTCTTCTTCCTTTCTAACACTCTAATAACCAATTAACCTTGTACTACACCTCTAAACCACAAATAACACTCTTGTTACCCTTAACCACTCTACCACTCTTTTACACTTCTACACATTTACCCCTCTACAACTCTACTACCCCTCTAGACCTTTACCACACCTCTAATACCCATCTAACCCTTTTCTAGCCCTATATAAGCCTCTAGGAATTCTAGCCATCTAACCTGTAGCCCTCTACCACCCCTCTAATATCCCTTTCCTACACCTCTTATCCTCTTCTACCCCAATAACTTTCTACCTTTTTAGCCATCTACACACCTACCCTTGTAGCACCCCTCTAATATCCCTCTACCCTCTACCACCCCTCTACTACCCATATTCTTTCATTCTTCTACCCCTGTAACACCATTTAACCCCTCTACCCCTATTCTATCCCTCTATTCCTCTTCTACACAACTACCACTCTTCTATTCATGTAATAACCTTCTACCCTTCTATCACAAAAGCCCTCTACTACCCCTCTACACCTCTACTAACCCTCTATCCTTCTACCCATCATCTAACCCTCTAATACACCACTATCTTTCAAAACATATCCTAACCATCAAATAACCTTGTACACCTTTGCTATCCCACTACTAACAAAGTACTAACGCTAAACTAACCGTCTTCTACTACTTTAATACTACTACACCTCTGACAACAGTCTTCCACTCTACAACACTACCTCTCAACTGCTACTCTTCTACCCTTTACTACACATCTACACCTCATCTACCCATATATCCTTCCATACATCTACTACCCCTCAAATACTCTACCCCTGTACCCTTCTACACCTATGTTACACATTCACTACCCCTCTTCTTTCCCTCCTTCTACACCTCTACCACTCTTAAACCTCTGTAACTAACTTCTATCTATCGACACTTCTTATAGCGTACTACCTGTAATAACGGTATACTACCCTTCTACACTTATACCCCTCTACCCCTCTCTTAACCCTCTAATACCCCTGTACTCATCTTCTTCTACTCCACTTCTAATCCTATACCCCTCTGCTAATACTATATTCCAGTACCCCTCTAGTGCCCCTCTGCAAGCCCTCTATTACACCTCTATACATCTTCTACCCTTCTATCCATCTACTGCCCCTCTAACACTCTACACTTCTACACCTATTGTACACCTCTAATACCCCTCTACTATACCTAGCCCTCTAATGCCACTGTTCTACCCCTTTACTACCTCTCTACAAATCATCTAACCGTCTATACTTATATCCATCTAACCCTATACCTTTCTACACCTATTCTACCCCTCTACTACCTCTCTACCCCTCTTGTTTCCATCTTCCACACCTATACCACTCTTATACCTCTCTAGCCATCTTCTATCTCTCTGCACATCTTATAGCTTACTACCCCTGTTCTAGCCATCTACTAGCCTTCTACACTTATAACCCTCTCTACTACCATCTAACCCTCTAATACTCCTCTACTACCCCTTTTCTAAACAAAAGTCCATCTTGCCCTCTTTCATCATTTTAGCCTCATACTAACCCTCTACTATCCCTATATTACCACTACAACCCTCTTCGACCCCTATAACCCTCTGCCCTTCTATCCATCTATCTAGCTACACCTCTAACCCTCTAACATCCCTCTAATACCCCACTAAACGTTTACAACACTACTCAGTTACTACCCCTCTTCTTCCCTGCTAACACTAATAACCAACTAACCTTGTACTACACCTCTAAACCTCTAATAACACTCTTATTACTCTTAACCCATATACCCCTCTTCTACTCTTCTACTCTTCTACACATTTACTTTTTACAACTCTACTAACCCCTCTAGCCCTTTACTACAGCTCTAATACCCATCTAACCCTTTTCTAACCCTATACGCCTCTAGCATTCTTCACATCCAACCTTGTACCCCTCTACCCCTATACAAGCCCTCTAATATCCCTATCCTACACCTCTTATCCTATTCTACCCCTATAACCCTGTACATTTTTAGCCATCTACACATCTACGCATTTTGCACCCCTCTAATATCCCTCTATCCATCTTCTTTACATCTTCTACCACTCTACCACTCTTCTACCTCTATACCCCTATTGTATCCCTCTATACCTTTTCTACAACACTATTGCTCTTGTACCCATCTACAATCCTTCTATAATTCTATCCCAATACCCCTCTACGCAGTTAATACCCCTACATCCTTCAATCCCTCGACTAAAAATCTATCATTTTACCCTTCTCATAACACTCTACTACCCATCAAATACCCTTCCTCACCTTTAATATCACTCTAATAACTCTCAACTACCCCAGTGCTAACTTTAATATACCCATTTTATAATACTATACCACTCTGCTAACGTTTTAAGCTTCACCCCAGTACCCTTATAGTGCCACTCTTCTTCACCTATACTACCTCTCTACACCACATATACCTTTATAAACTTCTATTAATCTACTACCCCTCTACACCTGTACTACCCCTGTACACATGTACCCCTCTACACATTTACTACCGCTCTATCCTTCTAACCCTCTTCTAACCCTCTGCTATACCTACATCCTTATACCTCTCTACTACCCCTCAACTACCCATCAAAAACTTTCTATCCCTCTATTAACCCTCTACTACCTCTGTACTAACGTTTTTATACTACTATCCTACCCCTTCTATCCCTCTGCTCTCACTCTAGCTCTCTACCCTAGTACCCCTCTAGTGCCCCTCTTCTTCATCTTTACTACCCCATGACATCTCATATACCGTTCAAGCCTTCTATCCATCTACTACCCCTTTACACATATACTAGTTCTATAGCCTGTACTATTCTACACCTATTACACCCCTCTACTAGCTCTCTAATAACCCTCTACACCTCTTCTTTCACTATTCTACCCCTCTTCCATTCTTCGACCTCTATACCCTTATTCTATCCCTCTACACGTCTTATAGCCTACTAGCCCTCTTCTACCCATCTACTACCCTTTTACACTTATACACCAATACCCCTCTACTACACCTATACAACAACTCTACTACCCTCTATCCTTCTACGCCTCTTCTACCCCTCTACTACACGTCTATTCTTATACCCATTTACTTCCCCTCGGCTACACCACAACTAACCAGCTAAACATTTACTATCCCTCTACTAACCCTGTATTAACCTTCTGCTACTCCACTTATAATCCTATATCCCTCTGCTACCACTCTACCCCATACCCCTCTAGTGCCCTTCTGCTACCCCTGTACTACCCCTCTACACCTCTTCTACCCTTCTATACATCTACTGTTCCTCTAACACTCTACTTTTCTAAATCTAATCTAATGCCCCATTCTACTCCTTTACTATCTTTCTACACCTCATCTACACTTTTATCCTTATATCCATCAAGTACACCTCCGCCCCTCTACCCCTGTACCCTTCTACGCCTAATATACCCCTCTAATATCCCTCTACTACGCCTCTACCCCTCTTCTTTTCCTCTTCTATACATATAACACTTGTATACCTCTCTACCCATCTTCTATCCCTCTACACCTCTTATAGGTTACTACCCCTGTTCTACCCGTCTACTACCCTTCTACAGTTATACCCCTCTACCTCTCTACTACACCACTACTACCGCTCTACCCCTCTAATACGCCTCTACTAACCCTTTTCTAAACCCAAATCCATCTATCCTTCTTTTACCCCTTTAACCCTATATTAACACTCTACTATCCCTCTACTAACAATATAACCCTCATATATCCATATAACCCTCTACCCTTCTATCCATCTACCTAGCTACACATCTACACCGCGAACATCCCTCTACTACCCCTAAAACCTTTTCCAACACTACCCCTTTACTACCCCTCTTCTTGTAGCCTACCACTGTAATACCCATCTTCCCTTGTACTACACCTCTAAAAATCTACTAACACTCTTCTTTCCCTCAACCCCTCTAAACCTCTTCTACTCGTATACACATTTACCCCTCTATAACCCCTCTAACCCTTTACTACCCCTCAAATACCCCTCTAACCCTCTTCTAGCCCTATACGCCTTTATCCTTATACCCAACTAACATTCTAACACTACCACTGTAATACCCCTCTACTACCCCTCTAATACTTTTCTACCCTATAGACGAGCTGTTTGCTTGCTCTGTTGACAGACACTTTTGCAACAGCCTCATGTAAACGCAGCCCTGGCTTACAGGCTCATGTAAACGCAGCCCTGGCTTACAGCCTCATGTAAACGCAGCCCTGGCTTACAGGCTCATGTAAACGCAGCCCTAGCTTACAGGCCCATGTAAACGCAGCCCTAGCTTACAGGCTCATGTAAACGCAGCCCTGGCTTACAGGCTCATGTAAACGCAGCCCTAGCTTACAGGCTCATGTAAACGCAGCCCTGGCTTACAGGCTCATGTAAACGCAGCCCTAGCTTACAGGCTCATGTAAACGCAGCCCTGGCTTACAGGCTCATGTAAACGCAGCCCTAGCTTACAGGCTCATGTAAACGCAGCCCTGGCTTACAGGCTCATGTAAACGCAGCCCTGGCTTACAGGCTCATGTAAACGCAGCCCTAGCTTACAGGCTCATGTAAACGCAGCCCTGGCTTACAGGCTCATGTAAACGCAGCCCTAGCTTACAGGCTCATGTAAACGCAGCCCTAGCTTAGAGGCTCATGTAAACGCAGCCCTAGCTTACAGGCTCATGTAAACGCAGCCCTGGCTTACAGGCTCATGTAAACGCAGCCCTGGCTTACAGCCTCATGTAAACGCAGCCCTGGCTTACAGCCTCATGTAAACGCAGCCCTGGCTTACAGGCTCATGTAAACGCAGCCCTAGCTTAGAGGCTCATGTAAACGCAGCCCTGGCTTACAGGCTCATGTAAACGCAGCCCTGGCTTACAGGCTCATGTAAACGCAGCCCTAGCTTACAGGCTCATGTAAACGCAGCCCTAGCTTACAGGCTCATGTAAACGCAGCCCTGGCTTACAGGCTCATGTCAACTTCTTTGTTTCTTCTGCCGGGTGACCAGGCCTTTCACTTCCTCCAGACCCCACCAATCCCCCGTTCCTTCCAGAATTGTATTTCTAAGACACCTAGGGCAGATTTACAAGCTCCTTGCGACACTTTTGCGTCATTTTTTACATGGGTAAAGTGACTCAAAAGTGGCGCATCCAGGCAAGTGTTCTGATATTTTAGTTTTTTTCTGCGCTTCTTTCAAACATAGAATATGAAGTTGAAGTGCAGCTTCTCTTAATTCACCTTTGTTGAGGCAACCGCTCCTTTTGTACATTGCAAGTGCTGCCTAGAATTACCGTATGAGCCATGAAGTGTGCAGTGGGGGTAGCGGAGCACACGCAAGTATTCAGGGGTTCGATAAATATGATTTGCACAATAAATTAAGAACTAGGCAAACATTGGTATTTCCTATTTTCTCTATAACGTGCTAAATTGTATCTAAAGAGACTGCATTTATAATCTTAGTTAAATGTTATCAAGAGACAAATATAGAAATATTCTCCAGCAGGTTTTTTTGTGCCAACCACAAGTTGTGCAGAGTAGGGTGGAATATTTATCACACATAGTAAATAATATTGCCCAGGGGTGAGGCATTTACCAGGTATGGTAACTGCCTCCTGTTCCGAGATTTCACTCTGGAAATGGGGCAAAGCATAAAGGATCAGTTTTGTTTGTTCCCACACCGCCCCATAAATCTCGTTTAGGAGGGTCGTTCAGTTGTACATAATGTTTTATTGGTTATATATAAGATAACAAAAATGCCTATAGCACTTTTATAGCATAACTTCTCATCATGCTGCATAGCAGCCGCGCTGCTCTACAACAGAGCTGAAAATAAATTGGCAAAGCCAATAGCTCTGGCTAAACACTTATAAAGTGGCAAAGCCAATAGCTCTGGCTAAACACTTATAAAGTGGCAAAGCCAATAGCTCTGGCTAAACACTTATAAGGTGACAAAGCCAAAAGCTCTGGCTAAACACTTATAAGGTGACAAAGCAAATAGCTCTGGCTAAACACTTATAAGGTGGCAATACCAATAGCTCTGGCTAAACACTTATAAGGTGACAAAGCCAAAAGCTCTGGCTAAACACTTATAAGTTGGCAAAGCCGATAGCTCTGGTTAAAAACACTTATAAGGTGGCAAAGCCGATAGCTCTGACTAAACACTTATACAATGACAAAGCCAATAGCTCTGGCTAAACACTTATAAGGTGGCAAAGCCGATAGCTCTGACTAAACACTTAATAAGGTGGCAATACCAATAGCTCTGGCTAAACACCTATAAGTTGGCAAAGCCAATAGCTCTGGCTAAACACTTATAAGGTGGCAAAGCCGATAGCTCTGACTAAACACTTAATAAGGTGCCAATGCCAATTGCTCTGGCTAAACACTTATAAGGTAGCAAAGCTGATAGCTCTGACTAAAAACTCAATAAGGTGGCAAAGCCAATAGCTCTGGCTAAACACTTATAAGGTGGCAATGCCAATAGCTCTCGCTAAACACTTATAAGGTGACAAAGCCAATAGCTCTGGCTAAACACTTATAAGGTGGCAATGCCAATAGCTCTTGCTAAACACTTATAAGGTGACAAAGCCAATAACTCTGGCTAAACACTTATAAGGTGGCAAAGCCGATAGCTCTGGCTAAACACTTATAAGGTGGCAAAGCCGATAGCTCTGGCTAAACACTTACAAGGTGGCAAAGCCGATAGCTCTGGCTAAACACTTATAAGGTGGCAAAGCCAATAGCTCTGGCTAAACACTTATAAGGTGGCAAAGCCAATAGCTCTGGCTAAACACTTATATGGTCCCAAAGGCTAGACCTATTGGCTATGCCAATGCTGCTGCTTGTTGTGTATTGTTTTGAGGTCGGAGTAAAAGAAAATAGCTTAGGCCGAGGGTCCCTGGATTCCAATAATGACTGGATTGCAGTAATGATTCAGTGGGGGCCTCAGAATTGAAAAGGTGAAAAACTGCCGCTCTAATGTATTGTGTCTTTAACATTTCAATCTTAAAATGGTCTATTTAGTGAAATAAAAGAACCAGACAGCCTTCCTCTCCGACCCCACGAAAATCACCTGCCTAGTCCCACAGGGTTCATCACCGATCCCCACCCTCTTTAACATCTACTTGGCCCCCCTCGCAGCCATCGTCCGACAACACGGTCTCAACCTCATATCTTACACCGATGACACCCAGCTCATCCTCTCTCTCACCAAAGACCCCACTATTGCCAAAATCAACTTCCAGAAAGGAAAGCAAGACGTTGCATTCTGGATATCCAACAGCTGCCTGAAGCTCAACGCCGAGAAGACAGAAGTCCTCGTCCTCAGTGCCACACCTTCTGCATGGGACAGCACCTGGTGGTCAACCGCCCTCGGAAACCCACCTACCCCCTCAGACCACGCCAAGAACTTTGGCATTGTACTTGACTAATCACTCATTCAAGTGGATCCCCCCTGAGTCAAGGAAGACAGTCACCCATGCACTCATCACCAGCAGACTGGACTATGGAAATGCACTCTATGCCGGCATCAACAAGTCCCTAATCCGCAAACTCCAGACAATACAGAACACCACCGCCAGACTCGTCCTCGGCATCCCCCAACACGAACACATCAGCCAACACCTACGAAGTCTCCACTGGCTCCCTATGGAGAAAAGAGTCACTTTCAAAATCCTTACTCACGCCTACAAATGCCTACAAAACAACAAACCCAAAATCCTCAATGACAGAATCAACTTCCACGTACCCAAAAGAAACCTCCGATCTTCCAACCTTGCACTGGCCGAAACCTCGCACATCCACAGAGCCAGAGCAGGTAGAAGATCCTTCTCTCACATTGCAGCCAAGACCTGGAACAAGCTATTGGCAGACATCAGACATGCCCCCTCCCTGAACACCTTTAGGGAGACCCTCAAGACCTGGCTCTTTGGCTAAACAGATCTGCGGGCTCACCCCCCATCCCCAGCGCCTTGAGACACGTGGTGTCCACTCCTATACCACACCATCCAAAACGACCGTGACTACAGCCTACCCCCAGCCAAGGGTCACTGGGAGGAAGAATTAGGGTCACCCCTCACTGAAGAACAATGGTCCTTCTGCAGCCACCAAACTGGAACTATCTCTGCCAGCAGAAGATTGCGCATCATTCACTACAAATAAATGCACCGCCTTTATTACACACCCGCACTCTTACACCGTATGCACCTTTGATATAACGATCAATGCGATCGTTGCGGCTGTACGGGAGCGGACTTGAGACACCTTGCCTGGTATTTCCCACCCATACAAAGTTATTGGACGGAGGTTTTGCTAGCACTGGACCAAATGACTGGTCTACATATTCCTGCTGTCACCCTAACCACACTACTAGGACATACTGAGCCGCTCGCCGCTAAGATGCAGCGCTATACTTCCCTGGCGCTCCTCCTGGCCAAACAACGGATTGCCTGCAGGTAGGGAAGGGGGAGAGCCCCCAGGTTCAAAGATTGGCTACACAATCTTATCTATTGTCAAGAGCAATTACACGTCTACTCCGAACTCCTACCACCTTCCTCCTGCCCACGCGATATATGGGCTCCCCTTCAGACCTACCTCCTGGAGCACAGCACCAACACAGACAAGGCTATTGAGCCTTGTACTGACGATGACAGGTAGAGATGTGAATCAATACATGTGGGATCTTGCTTAGGCCAGAGAATAGCGGCCAATTTGGCTCCAGAGCGCAGGATAACATCACGTACTAGATTGTATGTTCTGCAGGAATCAGCGTAAATGGGCACCTTCTCCTCTCAAACGTGCATAAAGTGGCAATGTTGTTTATCTTCATGTTCTAGAGAAAAAGAAAATGTTTTTGACCTTTTAACGCTCCTAATTGAACCCGTCCAACCTAACGTGGCCGGCCCAAAGTTGTTGTAGGCGGCTTGTTGGGTACACCCTCCCCGCCTATAATGCTTTGCAGAATACTACATTGCACTGCCGGCCCGCCAAGGGATATAGGCATCATGCTGTGACCAATAACGTTCGACATCAATAATGGTCTTTAAAAAATAAAAAATAAATAAAAAAACAAGGAAAGGTGCTAGTAGCCATGAGAGGATACAAATGGCTACATGCCCATACTAAGGAGGGACTAATATGCCTCATAATGAATCAGACACCAGCATTTACTACGGAAAAAGACACTAGCCAATCAAAAATAAGAGCGGGGGAGTGAGCGAAGCTTCTCTCCGAACCGTACAGAACTTCTACAGATCTCCGCAGAGCAGCAACTGCACGCTGGCTCAGGCTTGACCTAATAAAGGACTCTATCCCTTCCAGAGAAATACTTTTTCCTTCCCAATCCCACTATCATAACAAAGGTTTATGATTTGTTAACAAGCAGAGCCAGTTCAGCCTTGAAAATTGAACAAGAGTCAATCAAGTGCTGTAGGGCCAGCGGTGTCCTGGCCATCAAAACCGCATCATCTGCATAGAAGAGAGCAGGCAGCGATAAACCACCTGCTGATGGAACATCTCTGCACTGCGCGGTCGAAACTTCATTACAGTTATTGGTGTACAAGGAAAAAAGAAAGAGGGCAAGGACACACCCCTGTCGCACCCCCTTTTCAAATTTAAATATTTCCGAACATTCCCCCTGTTTACCAAAAATGAAAACTGTCCCTGCCTCTCTATACGTCTCCCTAATAAAAGAATTATGGAGTTGTCCACGCCCATCGACTCCAAAAGAACCCACTATTTTGAGTGGTTCACGTAGTCGAAGGCCACGGACAAGTCCACGAAAGCAATATAAAACTGGCCCTTTTTTGCACAAACATATTTTGCTGCAAGTAAGGCTGAATTTTGTCTGTGGTTGATCTTATCTCTCCTCTTTCTAAACCCGTATTGTGTCTCAGCTAAAACATTATTAACAAATGCCCACCCCTCCAGTCTATTTAGGAGCAATCTCCACATTAGTTTGACAGCAGGGTGATTGGGCGGTAATTTGCCGGATTCAAGGGATCCCCTTTCTTATATATGGGGATAATCATGGATTGTTTCCAAGATACCAGGGGTCCCACTTTGGAAACAGTATTAAAAACTTGGGTCAAGGGTGGAGCCCATACATTTTTATGTACAAAGAAAATATCCAGAGGAACCTCATCTGACCCTGCTGCCTTTAGGGCAGGCGATTGAGAGAGTGCAAGCTCAATTTCCTCTAATGAGAATTCCTTCCCCAGATGGGCAGTCATCAAGTCCTAAGGTTTGTTGTAGCGCTATCCATCTCTACATTAAAAATGCTCTGGAAGTGAGACAGCCGGGTCGATTGATCTATATGAATATCAAGAGAGGGGCCGACCTCATCCTGCAGAATAGGGGCATTTACCACCCTCCAAAATGCCTTGCTATCTTTACTCCTCAAAGCCTCACACAAATTTACTCATGCTTCATCCCGTAAGTCCTTTTTTCTCACTGCCCTACCCGTCTTATAGTCAGCTCGTAGCTTCCTTATCAAATCTTTGTTTCTGGGACTTGTTATAAGAGCAGTGTGAAGTTCTTTGTAAGCCTTTGAGCAATTTGTGTCAAACCCTCTTATTGTCAATGGAGTGTTTCTTGTAGTTGGATGTAAAATATTCAAATTTATATATGTAAAAATTTTAATATTACTACTTAATGACTATCAGTGTTGGTGTCTAAGCAGGATTCAATGTCAGGCAACACCTCCTTTCCAACCTTTGGGAGGAAGGAAATAGGGTTAATTTCCTACCATTTAAGAGTAGATCCATTTTTCCTACTCAGAATCGAATTTGGGGCAAATATAGAGCTTGACTTAGGAGAAAGAGGCCAAACAAAACAAAACAGGCATTGGCATAGCCAATAGGTCTCTCCTTTGGGACCTTATAAGTGTTTAGCCACGCAACAGTTGATGTTGTTGCACCAAGGATATTGTGCTGCATAACTAAACACTTAGAAGTTCCCAAAAGCGAGACCTATTGGCTATGCCAATGCTTGTTTGATTTGGGTTCCCACTTAAATACCCTAACATTGCCCTCTCACTTTGTGGCGCGTTTATAAGCTCATGTTCCAAAAAGTTAAAACAAAAATTGGGAATCAATTAAATACTGAAATATTTATTAACACACAGTTACTTATAAAAACATCCCCAAACAGTGTCTTCCAATGTCAATAGAAAGCTCTCACGTGTAATTGTGCTGGCCTACAATGCTATTATTCATCTGTTTTTACAAAACAAATGTGGCAAAAATAAAAGTACCCACTGACTGATCACAAGCTACATTGACCCAGATCGTTCACCCTGGCTCGAGTGGGTCAAACGCTAGACTTCTGCCCATTCTTCCACACTTCCCTGACAGGGGCCCCGGCACCTCTGCCCGCACAGCGCTGCCAGCTGGGCGGGCACGGGGCTGAGATGGGTTGTGGGGCTAAAGGAAGGGGATGGAATAGGGCTGATGAGGGTGTAGTAGTGGGCCTCAGCAAGGCCTACCAGTGCTAGGGGTTCTCCCTTCTCTGCACAGAGTCCTCAGGCCAATAGGAAGAAGTTGGCACAGAAACTGGAATAGAAAAGACAGAGTTTATTAAACCTCATGAGGTGGAACTACATTCACACAGCACCCTTCGATAATGTATGAAGTAGCACATTGAATGGAAGGAGCGTGGTCCTTTTATACCCACACAGGGGCTCAAAAGAAGGCGGTACAAGTACAAATGCTGGTTTTAGGTACATATAAGGTCATACAGAAAATGCAGGGTCGACAAGTAGGAGGAGCTAACAGTGTCTAGTTTCTAGTAAACACATCCTGACAGATATGTATTGACAGCAGCTGCAAGCTCAACTGAGCATGTGCGATGGTGGAATATATCTCGTCTCTGGGCAGATTTCAAGAGCAGTTAACAGAGAGGTAGGACAGAACACATGGTGAGCACATGGTAGCACATGGCATACAAAATGGCTGACAGAAATACAAAATGGATTCCACTAAACGGTCAAGATAATCTCTAAATACAGGATGGCTTCTGCTAACGCTGACCTCGTCACTACTAAATTACAAAAGACGACCCTTTCAGCATTAGCTGAAGACATTCGTTTATCTGGGGTAATCTAGATATGCATCCTGTACATCTATTAAGTTTATTTAGGTGATTTCTTTATTCAACATTTGTTGGGCTTTTATTTTATTTCTGCAACATTTCCTTTGGCAGGTGTACAAGCAGTAATGCAGATAGAGCAAAGCATGGGAGCAAATTGTATACATAGACAGCATGTAAATAGTATCACCAATAGTATACAAAAGATAGTCAGCAGCTTCCAGCCCCAATTGATAAAGAGTGTCCATATCCAGTTCGAAAATGTCCATGTACCAGTCTCTGGGTGAATCTCTGCAGCAATCTTGTGCAGTTTAGAGATTGCATCATATACTGAAGGTGAGTGATCTGGTATAAATACGCAACAACTGCTACCGATGATGCGACATGCAACACCTCGATCAGCCAAAATCACATCAAGCGCCATTCTGTTTTGGAGTGCTGCAATCCTTGCAATTTGGAGTCCTCTGTAATATTTACTAGTGCCATTGCTGTTTGATTGGTGACAGCTTCCACAACACGAGTCAATCGCCTTATCTTTCTGCTATTCAATGCAGCACCCACAAAGAAGAACAGTCCCAAATTGAAATCAACATATTGTTGCAAAGTGGTATCAGTCTGATCGACCTCATCTGTACTTATTGTTCATTTGTATCTATTCTTGGAAATGTCATTATACAACTTTAATATCGGTGATACGATGGAGGGGCCAAGAACACGGGTGGTAACAAAAACGATATGTAACATACCCCAGACCACCCAACCGGTAATTAATAGTATCCTTTATTACCACACACAAAATACGTGTTATGTGAAGACGTAAAACTGCTGTTATTAGCATCTTCAATAGTCAATGTCAAAATACATTCACTCCGTTCTACTGGAATTCTTCGAGCACTGCCAATACATAATTCTAGTTTAGCTCTGGTCACAGAATTACAAAAGGTCCAGTGTTCTTGATGTTCCTCATATCCGTGAAGACTTATGGTGCCGAAATATTGTCCGGTTGATACTCTTCCCATTCCCATTTAGTCCCTTCAGCTTGAGGATAACCATCTTTATCCTGATAGCATACTTTATTTTAGTGAAATATAATTCCACCTCCTGAAGGCTTTCCAGATGCAAACAGAAGTGCATACCAAGCTTGACAAGAACCATTATGAGAAAACGGTAGAGGAATAAAAGGTGTTCCCTCTTTCTTTTGGTGTGCAGGTATCATCCAACACACCCAACAGTTGGTAGCATTCGTGGCATTGTGCGTATGATGCAACATCTGGATGAATGTATTATTTAGGTAGGATTGTCGATGCTTCTGCTCATGGTAGGGAAGCGTGAAGTAGTGGTGTTCCACTGGTACTGGCATAGTGGCAACAAAAAGCTTTCGAGCAGGAGCCACTTTCTCAACAAACCAGGTGATTGTTGCCATAACCACCAGAGTAACAACAAACCCTATAGCACAAATGATTCTTTTGTTATTCATTTCAAAAACAGCGATAATTGTTCTTTCTAAAAACTCGTTGAAAACAATCGTTGGAGCTCTTATCCCTGGGCAGCCGCTGATTTCTTCACCGAAGATCAAGACGGGTGTCACTACACTACGCAGGGCTGATCCCCCCCCTTGTCATATCGGCATTCCGTTTCACTAACCCAGGGCGGTAGCTCAACCAGTCTTTTTCGGCAAAGCAGATTCTTTCCTTGGTCTCAGCTGATATCGGGATTCTCCAGCGATCGTGTGGTCCGGGAAGACTCCTTCAGATTCATCAGGTGAAATAGCTTGGCCCTTCTCCGTTTCCAGGATCTCTCGATGGTCGGTCAACACTGCAGGCTCCACCAAGGCAGGCGACACACGCTTACAGTGTGGGCTGTGAACCCAGTTCTTCCGGTTCGTCACTTGAACTACTGTCCTCGTGGCAAGAAGCACCTGCTCGGGTCCTCGCCACCTCGGCTCCAAGCTGTTGGATCTGTCGAAGACCTTGACCATCACGTGGTTGCCAGGTCGGAGATCATGGGCCTCACCTTCAGATCTGTCAGGAAGAGCTTCTCAAACCTGTTGATGAATAAAAATCAAACTGTCGGTTAACTGTGCCAAGTAATCATTCATCAGAACACAAGGCACATCATGTATGGGGCGTGGCTTAGGAACTCCCCAAATATTCATCGGCCTTCCAAACACCACTTCATAGGGGGTAAGACCTGATCGTGAATGTGGTATCGATCTTATGGACAAAAATGCCAAAGGGAGTCCATCTGGCCATTTTAAAGACGTGGAAGCCAGTATTTTCGCCAACTTCAATTTTAAAGTAGCGTTGTACCTTTCCACTAATCCAGCTCCAACATGTGCCAGCCCATGTGCCATTTGAACTATAGGTTGTAAATAGGCTGCAGGCAATTTCCACTTATTCATTTCTTTGTTACGCCAACAGCCCTGATCGTCTAACATTCCTTCTTTAGACCATTGCTCAAGTTCTTCCACAGAGGCAGATCTCTGTATATCCAACACTTCCTCTCTAGCGTCATGCCAACGCTCAGCTTGTGATTTTACTACGTACATGGATGTAGTGCTCCGCTGCATCGCAGTCTCACGGGCTATGCGATCTGCACGGCTATTGCCTTGTCCTATTTTATCAATGATTTTCTTGTGCGCGCTACACTTCATAATAGCAACTCTCTTTGGGTATGTAAGTGCAGTCAAGAGATTATGTACTAATTCTCCGTGCATTATGTGGTAAATAAATAAATAATTACCGGTACTATTTTTCTATGCATTAACTAAAAAGGATAGCTCAATAAATAAGAGGCAGAATCCGGGGTATCTGAGTCATACGGGCTTTAATTAGATGGCTCGAGCCAATGGACCATCGGGTTCCATCACCTGCAAAGGTTCAGGAAGGGACAGACACAAGAAAAGGGGGAATGGCAGCTGCACCATCTCATTAACATCATACAGTATATATAGTAAAACAGTACAATTGCATTGAATACAGTAGGCGTAACAAGTGACAAACGAAAGATAAGAACATATGGGCGTAAAAAGAAGGCGTGCACAGGGCGTGCACGGAGACATGTGATGTAAACGTCACAGAAGTGTCATAAGTGGGTGGATACATGGAGGGGGCTACCTGGGCAGCTGGAACCTTTAACCTACTGGTGCGCGCAAAACGGGCCATGACGTATAACTGGGGAGAGCTGGGGGCTCTGACTTCTGGTACTAGAAGAGGAGACTAGAGTTTGGGATGTCAGAACGACCTGTACCTATAGCATATCTGATATCTTGTGTTTGGAGTACATGTTGATAGAATCTAAAAGTCATCAGGGTAAAGGCTACTTGTCACTAAGGCTAGTGCATACATATATTTCCTCATGTATTGCGTGTGCTATGAATCTTCTATGGATACTAATTCAGTAATTCTCTTGCATGGAGACAGAAAGACTAGACTATAGATGAAGATGTTTATGCGGTTCGTTAGTTAGGAATGTGAAGCCGGGGAGCTGAACTGATAACTAGAGGCATAACATATTCTTGGCAGACAGGCAGGCAGGCCAGGCCGGGCACCGCGCTGCTTGGCAGGAAGTAAGTGAAGGGTCAGGGATGCGGGAGGGGCTGCATCGCTCCTCGGAGTGGTTTCAGGAGACTTGAGGCTCGAATCCGGTGTCCGGGCCCTGTGAGGCCTAGAAACGGGGACAACTCGATGATTTAACGTGCACAGTGTAAAGACGTTTGGCAACATAGGCCTAATACTTGTTGCTTTCAGGAGGGACTGGATAACTGGCATACTAACGTTGGACACAACTATAAAATGCGTCTTTATTCGGTCAAGGGGGCAAATATGCATATTAATCATGCACATATAACATACGATGGGGAACACGTAGGGACACATGACAGGGCAAAATTCAATTTTCCTCATTCCCTCCTTGTTCCCTACGTTTCCTTCAGGAAACATCAATATTCATGATACCATCTATCTGTTCATACAGCATCATTTGCTCGTCTCTTATCTTCTGGGAATGGGACTTTGGACTTGGAATACAAGAGGTAGCGCACAAGCCGCAAATCGCAGGGCCACATTGTAAACAGAGACAACAACTGAATATGATCATTACTACTATTCCTAGAAATGACAGTACTTTCCATCCCCAGGCAGATATTATATTCCAGAGCCAACCGGACCATGTCCAGGTGCCTGGATTCTGGTGTAACTGATGGTCAATTTTATGAAGTCTTGTTATAGCTGAATATACAGACTGTGCGTTATTAGGGATGAAAACGCAACAACTAGATCCGATGACTCTACAAGCTCCGCCCCTATCGGCCAGTATGACGTCAAGAACAAGGCGGTTCTGAAGAACGACAAATCTCATAGCAGATTGCTCTTCTGTTAAGTTACCTAGAGCGGAAGTAGTCTCATTCACTACTGCTTCAAGGGTTCTGGTTAACCTGCGTATTAATTTACTATTCTGGATAGGTCCTATGAAAAAAAAGAAACCTTTATTGAAGTCTGTATACTGTTCTAATGCAGTTTCAGTCTGATCGACAATTGGGGACTCGATCTCCCTTCTATGTCTGATGTGTACTAGATGTGTATTTCTGTGATAATCGGATGGGGCTAGGAAAACTGGTGGCAGTAGGAAGGCAATGTAACATGTTCCATCCCAATCTAGGGGCAGACGTACATATGCGGTCTGACCACACACAAAATATGAATGACGTGAGGCTTTGAAAGTAGATTTCCCACTGTCACTATACTCGACCACAGTATTACAATCACTGTGTCCTAGATGTACTGAACCATTCCTTCTAACACATAATTCGCCTTTCACTGGTAAAACTTATAGCAGGTAAGTCTGGAGTATTCTCGGACTGAACATTCAAAACCATGAAATTCGAGGAGAAATTACCTAGATCATATACTTCATTTTCTAGATCTAACCCTGTCCTATGGGAAAGACCTTCCTTGTCTGGGAAACATGTTCTATTCAGAAGGGACTTATCGTCTAAGGATGATGTTATCGTAAACCATGCTCCACACGAACCATTGTGTGAGAACGGATACGGAAAAAGTGGCAGAACTCCCTTCGGTGTCTGGAAAGGGGGGAGTCGACCACACACCCAAAAATTAGTGGCATTGCTGGTCTGGTGTGAATAGTGTAGCATACGTATAAAAGTATTATTGCGCATGGCAAGTCGATAGGATAACTCGTGAGGAGGTAGTTCACTAAAAGTGTGCTCTACTGTATCATTAGAGGAAAGATGTACATGCGAATCAAGAGGAGGAAAAAATACATGTAAAACATAACTTATGCATGTGATCGTAAGACTCAGAAATAACATAAACAATAACGTAATAATACATCTGCTGCGCAGATTCTTACAAGAATGTATTTTCTTGGAGTTTCGTCTAACTCTCTCACTAGGGGGGTCTATCTCATACATGTCAGGAACCTGTCTAACCGCTTCACCCGAGAGGGACTTAAACAATTAAACTGTCTGACTTGCTAGACCGTAACTTGAGTTTATACTCCTGCTGCGGAGTTTTCTCTAACAGGGGAAGTTTAGAGTCAGTATCGGGGCAGTCCTTGAGAAAAGTCTTTGGACGGAGTCCATGGAAACGCTTGATGTGGCTGGAGTGTAGCCAGCCCTTCCGGCCCTCCAGTTTTACGGCGGTCCTTGTGGTCATCAGAACAAGTTTCGGCTCCTTCCAGCGGGGCTCCAGCGGGCTTGAACGATCAAAATTCCTCACGAGGACCAGGTCGCCTGGAACGACCTCGTGCGGTTTCACCTGGGTGTTGTCTGGAAAGGCAGCCGCGACCTGTGAACGACAAGAGAGTAGTGCAGACATCAAGGAAGCTAGGTAATCTGTCAGCATATTACTGTCAACATCGGTAATTTTACGTGGCATAGGTGTACCCCACATGTTCGGGGGACGGCCAAATACAACTTCAAAGGGTGACAGACCTGATCGGGAGTGGGCGACCATTCTCATATAGAACAGGGCGACTGGCAGGGCTACCATCCAATCTACACCTTTCTCGGCACATACCTTCGCAATACGTATTTTCAGAGTCTGATTGTGTCTCTCGACGAGGCCAGCTGCCTCGGGGTGTCGTACGCAGTGGAACTTCCACTGGTACCCTAACAGAAGTGATACCTGTTTCATGAGTTCGGACGAGAATGGCTGTCCGTTGTCTGAATACACGACCCTGGGCAAACCATAGCGTGGGAAAAACTCACGAACCAACTGCCTGGCAGTGGTCGCGGCAGTGTAATCTGGGACTGAATATGCTTCTGTCCATCTGGACAAAGCGCATACAACTACGAGGACATACTTGAAACCTCGACATCATTCCATCTGGATATAATCCATCTGGAGGACTTCAAAAGGGTGGTCAGGAGGATGGAATCCACCTTGTTCCACCGGAACACCTTTACCTGGATTGAACTGACAACAGATCATGCAGGTACGTACTTTCTGCTTCGCTGCTGCTCGTAAATGCTTGTTAAACCAAAGGTTCTGGATACTGTCTAACATAGCTTTTTCTCCTAAATGTGCTGGACTATGTGCTGTGTTAATAATGACTTGAACCATAGAGTCGGGGAGAAACCATGTGGCTTTTCCCTTCATCAACCATCCCTGACCTGTCTGGACCCCTCCTTGTTCAGACCATTTCTTGATCTCGTCTGGGGTAGCATGTGTCTGGATGTCTAGTACGTCTTGTGTAGGGTCCTTAACTGTCATACAAGTCGTCTGATCTGGAACATCTGTCTTTGTTGTGTTAACTGGGATGTCTGGAGTCTGAGCTGTAAGCTTGGCTGTTCGATCTGCTAGTTCGTTACCTTGGGAAATGGTGTCAGTAGCTTTCGTATGTGCCTTGCACTTCATAATGGCAATGGCTGTCGGTAAATGTATTGCTTCTAACAGAGCTTGAATGAGGGGGCCATTCTGAATCTTGGCTCCATGAGAGGTCAGGAAACCTCTTTCTTGCCAGAGGACTCCAAAGTCGTGAACGACTCCGAATGCATAACGTGAATCTGTATATATGTTTACTTTCAGGTTCTTGGCTCGTATGCAGGCTTGGGTCAGAGCGATGAGCTCTGCTGCTTGAGCAGACAGGGTATCAATACGATGTGTTTCTATAACTTCAGTTTCAGTAGTCACTGCATACGCAGCTACTAACTCTCCTGTACTTGTTCTCATACATGAACCATCCACGTAAAGTGTCAGGTCTGGGTCAGGTAATGCAATGTCCGTCAAGTCTTGTCTTGGCTTTGTCATGGTGTTAACGACTTCCACACAGTCATGTGTGGCAGGGTTTGATGTGATCGAGGGTAACAATGTAGCAGGATTTAATACGTTGCAGCGTCTGATTTCTATGTGTGGCTGAAACAGTGTCAGTTCATATCCTGTTAAACGTGCAATTGTCAAGTGCTGAGTCTGTGTTCGGTTTAAAAGAACTTCCACGGAGTGTGGAACTTGTACTGTCAGGGAATGTCCTAACACTATGGAATCACTTTGTCTGATAGCTAGAGCTGTGGCTGCAACTGACTTGAGGCACGCAGGCAGAGCCTGGGCTACTGGATCTAATATGCTAGAAAAATAAGCACAAGGCTTGTGTTGTCCTGCTTGATCTTGTGTGAGAACAGATAATGCTGTACCATCACGTTCAGTAACAAAAAGTGTAAAAGACTTACTGTAGTTCGGTGTCGCTAGCACAGGTGCATTACATAAAGCTTTCTTTAACTCATTGAAAACAAGTGTATGTTCCTGGGTCCAAGGGAGGACAGTCGATGTGGCTGCCTCCTGTGTTGTCAACTGTATCAGTGGCTTGGCTAGATATGCGTACTGAGGAATCCATTGTCTGCAGTAAGAAGTGAGGCCGATAAAAGCTCGTACCTCCTTCTGTGTCTTGGGCTGTGGAAGATGTGCAATTAACTGGATACGGTCAGGTGTCAACTGTCTACCCCTCTTGGACAGCAAGTGTCCAAGGTATACCACTTGCTGGACACAGAATTGCAGTTTCGAAGGGGACACCTTGTGCCCCATCTCTGCCAGAAAATACAAGACTGTCAGTGACGCACGTTCGCAGTCACGTTCTGTACGGGCTGTGATCAATAAATCATCGACATACTGGAGCAGGGCAGTGTCAGTTGGCATGTGAATACTGTCTAGTTGTCTTTTAAGTGCTTGACTGTAAATACTAGGACTTTCTGTAAAACCTTGAGGTGCACGTGTGAATTTATAGCTTCTTCCATTTAAACAGAATCCGAAAAGGAACTGGCTGTCTGGATGAATGGGGACACTAAAGAATGCGTTCTTGAGATCAATAACAGTAAAGAACGTAGCTTCGGAATCAATGGCAGTCAATAGGGAAGAGATATCTGGAACCACTGGGTACTGGGGTATGATACATTTATTAAGTTCTCGAAGGTCAATCACTAATCGATAAACTGGAGGTGCATTTGGATCAGTACGTTTAAGAATCGGAATGATAGGAGAATTACATACATTGGAGTCAGTTTCTACAACTACTCCTTGAGCAATGAGCTCGTCAATAATTTTCGATAAGGCTGCTACAGCCTCAGGTGGCAATTTGTACTGTCGGATTCGTGGTAATACAACTCCTTGTTTCAGAGTGACACGATATGGTGTAATGTGCATACAACCTACATCAGTTGCACCTTGCGCCCATAAATGCTGTGGTACATTCAGTAATCTTGGATCAAAATCACGTAACACATAATGACCTTTAAAATCACGTAAAAACAATCTCACTCCTTCCGGAGAACAGCATATTACAGCTCCTAATTCTTTCAATGTTTTAATACCAAGTAAATTTTCTGGACATGATTTCGTAAGTAACAAAGTCTGTAGTTCGGGACAATGGACCAACTTCTAGGGAAACTGGTTTCGATATTTCATTAACAATAGGCTTTCCTGAAAATCCCAGGGAAACATTTCTTGAGCCTGAGAGTGGAGCCCCTGGAACCTCGTCATGACTGATGGTAGTCCTACTTGCCCCTGTATCAATCAGAAACTTTCTGTCTTTCCCTAATACTTGACTGTGTACATAGGGACCCTTTTGATCTACAGGAACCTCGATGAGAGGCAAGCCAACCTCCCTCTCTAGGCTGTTTCATGAATACTGCTGATATTCTGGATAATCTGACTGTGCGTACTGGTACATCTGTTGTGTAACGTGTTGTGTGGCATCTATAGGCTGCGGTACTGTAACGGTCTGTTGTGCGTTCTGCGGTGGTTGCGAATTCTGCGGAACATGTTCCTGTCTAGGAGGACGCGGTCTCTCTTTCGTCTTACCTGTAGCTATGTTGTGTTTCAGAACTGCACATTCGTTTATATAATGACCTGGCTGTTTACAGTAATTGCATGTCCCTTTAACGGGAGCTGCAGAATGACTAGTTTGATTCGTACCCCTCTTCTGACTATCTGCTGGAACAGACTGTGCAACTAGTACTTTCATTTTCGTGTCTTTCATACGTCTTCTTTCGTGTTCTTGCTCTTCCCTGATTCTGTTCTGGTGATACTGTAACATCTGTAGCATTTGGGACGGGGTATTAGCTTGCCATGTACTCTCGACTTTTAATACTCGATTTTTAACTTGCGGTAAAGAATTCTCAACTAGTTTGGTAACAAAAAGATGTGGATACGACTCACTACTTGTTTTCAAACCGCTATTAATAATGAAACATTTCTCAAATCTGGAATAAAAATCACTAGTGTCTTCGTCTTGTTTCTGTTTACAGGCTGAGATGGCATCCCAATCTTCCTTTTTCGTGGCTAGTAATCTTGGCAAGACTTGTATTAACAACTCGGGCAATTCTTTGGCTTTATCCCCAAGACCAGTACCTGGGACTCGTGTGTTATCTTCGTTCTCTAACGCGGTCCAGTCAATCTTTTTCTCTCCCACCTCCCATTCTTTTTCTTTGAGCTTTTCATATATGCCCGCAGGCAGCAGGACCTTTAACATTTTGATGATATCGGGATACGTGTATTCTCCCATACGGAGCATGTCTTTTAATTCTCGGTGGAACCCTGCTGGATCTTTATCGTGACAGGGCACTAACTTTTTCATTTCTAGTAGTTCTATTTTCGTTATAGGGGTGTAAACAAATACTCGTTCGAGCTCACCCCCCGTTCCCTTAACAGGATGCACTTCTCGCAACGGATTCTGTCTATCTATGTAGAATGGGGGTGAAACAGGAACAAAATGCGGAGTCAGGAACGTTCTGTATTTGTGGCGCTGTTCTAAAATGACACTAATTAAATCGGTACCTAGACCTTTCCATCTGTTTAGGAGTAACTCGTTCAGTACATTATATAAAGGACCTGGATCAGAATGCTGATCCTCATACAGTGTAATGAGGTGCTGGATCATGTACATACCCACCAGTCGCTGCTCGGCTGGGGGCAGTTTCAGAAACATTTGAGCCACTACTTCGTCTGAAAACGTGGTAGAATCACTAGTCCATCGAACTGCTGATCGGGCTAGTTCTTGTTCATGCATGGTACTAAGCTCACTGTAACCTATTCGTAGTTTCAGAACTTTATCGGTAGCCTGGAATAATTGTTCAAGAGAACACTGTTCCGGTACGGGAGGAGGAAAAGCTTTCTTGTAGTCTAGGTCTCGTCCTACCTACATACGCTATTCTGGTGGGATTCTCGTTGTCTACATCTTCATCTGAATAATCATTCTCTTTCTCTGCTATTATTCTTGCTTTCTCCCTCTCGTGTATGCCTATGATTTCTTTACGAATCTTTCTGTACATAGTTTCTATACTATTCTGTGTCTTGTGTTTTCCGTCTGCTATATTGTCACTCCATCTTATCAGGACCTTCATCTCTTCTGGATTTTTATCAGGACGATCCTGTTCTCTTATTAAACAATTTATTAAAAATTGCAAAATCATGCCTTGAATCTCGACTTTCCTGTGTACCATAGCTTCGTGAATACTTTCTGGTTTCTCCCCTGTTCGGATGAAATGATATATTCTGTCTAAATGCTCTTTCATATCTGATATGGTAATCAAAAAGTTTGCAACTCGCCGTAAACGTACGGAATATAATATCATGTGATCTTCACCTGGCACTGGGTCATATCTACAATCGGTAAGGTACTTTTTGAGTGCTTCGTACGTGGCCACTTTTGGCGTACGCTGTAATGCTGCGTCTCTCAGCGTCAGGCGCTTTGTTTGAGGCGGGGTGATAGGAATACCTCCCCCTGCTCCTCCTGAACTAGAATCGTCAATTAATACTGAATGTGCGGCTGTTGGTAACGTGACTGGTAGAGTAGGTGTACGTAATGTGGGTTGGTCCTGGGGTACTGGCACATTAACAGGATTCCCGGGACCAACGACTGGAGGCACAGTAATTACGTTATTAACAGGAGGTGGAAGTTGAACAGGCGGAGTAGGATTCGTATTAGCATATTCTGGGACAGTGTCGTCTAAATAGGAAGAAAGGAAAATTTCAGCTGCAGTCGGTTTATGACGTAGCTTAGTCGGGACCAATGGTGGCGGTAAATTACAGAGTGTTTCCGGGGTCGCTTTAGGCAAACCCTCGGCGAGAAGGGGATACATATCTTTAATAAGGGCATTTCTTTGTCTGTCTGACTGTTCTGCTCTAACTCGTTCACCTTCTTCTAGTAATTCCCTTTCTTGGGCTTTTTCGGAGGATTCCCTACTTAATTCTGCTTTTCTGAATTCTTTCTCTGTTCTTTTATGGGATTCTTTACGCCATAATTCTATGGCATCTTTCTGGGATTGTCTGGCTTTCTTTTTCCATAATGCTTCTTCTACTCTCATGATGCACTCGGCATCCCATGTTCCTGAAACAGGCCATCTATATTTCTCTTCGAGATGCTTGGTGTAGTCCACCCATAAATCTAGATACAGTATGGCATCTAAGCCATGTTTATGATACATGAAATGTCCAGGACTGTCCCTGGGAGGGACAGGAACTGATTCTTCGAGTAACCCTTTTCTGGTTTTTATCTGACGTAACTTCGAAAACAAAGGCATATTTGAACCGTTCTTGAACTTGAACACAATACACAATGAACACAGTAATGAACAGCAAAACAATCATTCATACCACGACATCAAAAATACATTAATAACAGTTCGAACAGATAATACCTGATACATTGAAAACATAATACCTGAACTTCTCGAGAACAGACTTACTAGAATTACTGGATGCACTGCTAAAACAGTACAGAACATACCGGTCTCCTAAAGAGACACGTCATACCGTATCCACCTAGGTGAACACGTCGGACCGGATCTGTGTACCCAAACCCATCGGACCAGGCACAAATTAATGAACCCGTCTAGATACGTCCCAGCAACGGTACTCACCGGGAAGCAAAACTGAAGGCCTCGGACTGGACTGGACAGCTACGACGTCTGGTTACTGCTACGCACTACGCATGCGCCTCGGGCTTCGGAAACAGGTGGGCCTCCGGATACCTCGGACCTTGCTCTCTCGGCTTGGGCTCTGGTCGGGACGATCCGCCTTCCTCACCGCCTCGTCTGGATGCCGGACCGCAGTCTCCGTCTCCTCCGTGGGCCCGAGGGAGACTTGAAGCAGAAATATCTGCACGTGCACAGTAGGGGTCCGTCACGGCTGTAGAAGGGTCAGGGGGCCTGCGTTACATCGCCGGCGCGTGGGGAAGGGGCTCGTACCTGTTCGGGCGCCATTATGTGGTAAATAAATAAATAATTACCGGTACTATTTTTCTATGCATTAACTAAAAAGGATAGCTCAATAAATAAGAGGCAGAATCCGGGGTATCTGAGTCATACGGGCTTTAATTAGATGGCTCGAGCCAATGGACCATCGGGTTCCATCACCTGCAAAGGTTCAGGAAGGGACAGACACAAGAAAAGGGGGAATGGCAGCTGCACCATCTCATTAACATCATACAGTATATATAGTAAAACAGTACAATTGCATTGAATACAGTAGGCGTAACAAGTGACAAACGAAAGATAAGAACATATGGGTGTAAAAAGAAGGCGTGCACAGGGCGTGCACGGAGAAATGTGATGTAAACGTCACAGAAGTGTCATAAGTGGGTGGATACATGGAGGGGGCTACCTGGGCAGCTGGAACCTTTAACCTACTGGTGCGCACAAAACGGGCCATGACGTATAACTGGGGAGAGCTGGGGGCTCTGACTTCTGGTACTAGAAGAGGAGACTAGAGTCTGGGATGTCAGAACGACCTGTACCTATAGCATATCTGATATCTTGTGTTTGGAGTACATGTTGATAGAATCTAAAAGTCATCAGGGTAAAGGCTACTTGTCACTAAGGCTAGTGCATACATATATTTCCTCATGTATTGCGTGTGCTATGAATCTTCTATGGATACTAATTCAGTAATTCTCTTGCATGGAGACAGAAAGACTAGACTATAGATGAAGATGTTTATGCGGTTCGTTAGTTAGGAATGTGAAGCCGGGGAGCTGAACTGATAACTAGAGGCATAACATATTCTTGGCAGACAGGCAGGCAGGCCAGGCCGGGCACCGCGCTGCTTGGCAGGAAGTAAGTGAAGGGTCAGGGATGCGGGAGGGGCTGCATCGCTCCTCGGAGTGGTTTCAGGAGACTTGAGGCTCGAATCCGGTGTCCGGGCCCTGTGAGGCCTAGAAACGGGGACAACTCGATGATTTAACGTGCACAGTGTAAAGACGTTTGGCAACATAGGCCTAATACTTGTTGCTTTCAGGAGGGACTGGATAACTGGCATACTAACGTTGGACACAACTATAAAATGCGTCTTTATTCGGTCAAGGGGGCAAATATGCATATTAATCATGCACATATAACATACGATGGGGAACACGTAGGGACACATGACAGGGCAAAATTCAATTTTCTTGACCTTGACCATCACGTGGTTGCCAGGTCGGAGATCATGGGCCTCACCTTCAGATCTGTCAGGAAGAGCTTCTCAAACCTGTTGATGAATAAAAATCAAACTGTCGGTTAACTGTGCCAAGTAATCATTCATCAGAACACAAGGCACATCATGTATGGGGCGTGGCTTAGGAACTCCCCAAATATTCATCGGCCTTCCAAACACCACTTCATAGGGGGTAAGACCTGATCGTGAATGTGGTATCGATCTTATGGACAAAAATGCCAAAGGGAGTCCATCTGGCCATTTTAAAGACGTGGAAGCCAGTATTTTCGCCAACTTCAATTTTAAAGTAGCGTTGTACCTTTCCACTAATCCAGCTCCAACATGTGCCAGCCCATGTGCCATTTGAACTATAGGTTGTAAATAGGCTGCAGGCAATTTCCACTTATTCATTTCTTTGTTACGCCAACAGCCCTGATCGTCTAACATTCCTTCTTTAGACCATTTCTCAAGTTCTTCCACAGAGGCAGATCTCTGTATATCCAACACTTCCTCTCTAGCGTCATGCCAACGCTCAGCTTGTGATTTTACTACGTACATGGATGTAGTGCTCCGCTGCATCGCAGTCTCACGGGCTATGCGATCTGCAAGGCTATTGCCTTGTCCTATTTTATCAATGATTTTCTTGTGCGCGCTACACTTCATAATAGCAACTCTCTTTGGGTATGTAAGTGCAGTCAAGAGATTATGTACTAATTCTCCGTGCATTATCTGCATCCCGTGGGATGTAAGAAAGCCTCTTTCCTTCCAGAGTAGGCCAAAATCATGGACCACTCCAAAAGCATAGCGGCTATCGGTGTAGATGTTCACACACAAGTCAGTGCTAAGTTCACACGCTCGTGTCAAAGCTACTAGTTCAACTGCTTGAGCCGACTTCTGAGGTATGCGAGCTGTTTTCCACTACTGTCTCAAGCATGGTAATTGCATAAGCAGCTGAAGTTGTGCCATCTGGTAACTTCAAAGAGGATCCATCAACCCACAGTTCCCCATCTACATCTCGAAGGGGCGTATCTTGCAGATTGATGCGACTCTTTGTCTGTTCCTCAATAAGGAATATACAATCGTGAGGCTCCTTTGACTGAGACTGAGTCGCAGGATAAGGCAACAAAGTGGCTGGGTTCAGTGTCGCGCACATCTTCAAGGTAATATGAGGTGCTAACAGTGTCAATTCGTATCCTGTCAGGCGAGCACTAGTTAAGTGTTGCGTCTTAGTCTGATTCTACTGCATGAGGTACTAGCACCAACAGTTTGTGTGACAAAACTATCCCTTCACTCTGACGTATGGACACAGCTGTCGCTGCAACTGAACGGAAGCACCCAGGCACTAACGAGCAACAGGATCGAGAACTGCAGAAAAATATGCACTGGGACGCTGCTTGTCACCGTGTGTCTGTACTAAAACTGACAATGCACACCCATTTTTCTCGTGTACATAAAGTGTAAAGCCTTCGTGTAATCTGGTGTGCCTAACACTGGTGCAGAGTAAAGAGCTTGTCTTAACTGACGAAAAGCATTGTGGCATTCATCTGTCCATGGAAGGGGGATTGAAGTGTTTTTAGTCAAAAGCGCTAGCAGGGGTTTAACAATGTGTGAAAAACCCAATATCCATTGCCTACAAAACGAAGTCAAACCAATGAATGCACGGACATCTTTCTGTGTGGAAGGTACTGGTGTGTCTAATATTGCTTGAATGCGATCTGGTGTCAGTGCACGGCCCTCCTTAGACAGAAGGTGACCTAAGTAGGTTACCTTCGGTCTACAATATTGCAATTTCTTTCGTGATACTTTATGGTGGTGTGTAGCAAGAAAAGAAAGCAAAGACAAAGTACATTTTTCTCACTGCTCAGGTGTATCAGCTGCCAACAAGATGTCATCAACATATTGTATGAGAGCAACTCCTTCAGACAAGGTAAAGGAATCGAGTTGGCGTTTTAAGGCTTGACTATAAATACTCGGACTCTCAGTGTACCCTTGAGGAACACTACAAAATCTGTATGATCGATTATTCAAAGTGAAACCGAACAAATATCGGCTATCAGGATGAATAGGAATCGAAAAAAAAGCATTCTTCAAATCGATTACAGAAAATGTAGTTGCTGTTGGAGGGAGCAGGGTAAGTAATGTCGGTATGTCAGAAACCACAAGGTACTGCGGTACTACAATCTTGTTGACGTCTCTCAAATCAATGATAAATCTGTAAATACTAGTGTCAGTATCTTTTTTCAAAATGGGAAGAATCGGACTATTGCAAACATTGTAAGAAACCTCTTCCACAACCCCCACTTTAATCAAATCATGTACAATGCGTGTGAGTGCTTCTTCTCCTTCTCGAGAAATGTTATACTCAGGCAGTCGTGGCAATGAAGCACCCTCCTTGACACTAATATGCACTGGCGGAATAACCATTTGTCCTACATCAGTGTCTGAAGTAGCCCATAAAGTACTAGGGAGGGAAGCTAATGCAATGTCCTCTTTAATAATACAGGATCTCTCAATCACAGGGTAGTTGTCATTCAAAATAACCCGTACTCCTTCCGGAGAACATCGTATCGTAGTCCTGAAATATTTGAGCATATCAAGACCCACAATATTATCTGGTGTGTTTGGAGAGAGCAAAAACGGACATGGAGCAACATGGAATGCAAGTGGTTGTGACAGTGGGCTATGGGAAGGTGTTCCATCGAAACCTATCGATGTAATAGTTGAGCCAGACAGGGGAGCCCTAGGAACCAAGGGTTTAGACAAGGCGCTACGAGTAGCTCCTGTATCAACCAGAAACTGATCAGTAGAACCCAAAACATGTGCTGTAACATAGGGACCCCTCTGATCTACTGGAAGTTCAACTGATTCCCTACCCCATCCTAGGCAATCCTATGCATAAGCAGAATCTTGAAAATCAGACGGCACATAGTCGGACATTTGATATTGGTTCCGTCTATCAAAAGTGTTAAGCCCATCCTGTCCACGTGCATTAGCATCAAACTTAGCACGATAATTTGTGCTTCCTCTAGGCCCTGATTATCCTGAACGATTTCTCATTTGTCCCCGACTGACTGGACACTGCTGAGCACGAAGTACTGGACAATCAGAAAGCCAATGTCCAAATTTCTTGCAGTACGAACACTGATCAACAGACAAATTCAAACAAGTATAGGAAGGAAAGGACGAACCATAAGATCCAAGTCCACCTCTATCATTACCTCTAGAAGGCGGGCCATAAGCTTGGGCCAACATAACCTTTGTTTTCAATTCTTTAGTCTTTTTATCCTCATTACTTTTAGCTTCTAATTCTTGTCGTTCATAACACTGAAACAAATCCAATGGGGTACATTATTCCTACACTCGACTGTCGCACTGCGGTAGAGGAAATCTTTCCTTTGTAAAACTCTTCATGATTACGTCATTTTTATCAATTCATCAATATTAATCCAACATTTTAACTCGTTATTTTTGACATAAGCTTTCACATTTTGCTGGAGGCTTCAAAGGGATGGATTTAATTCGGAGGGAGTATGTTTTTCTTTGACTGTGATGTGGAACACCATGGGAGATGAAGTTTATTGGGATGATACACAAAAAGGAGGGGTGGAGCGGAGTATAGCTGGATTGCTCACAGGTGGGAGATTTCTCTCTTTAAAAACGGCACAAGCGCGAGGGAAAATCACTAAGAGCACTTGTTATGTGGAAGGGAAGTGAAGTTATGCTGCTTGCAGTGGCGTAGAGAAGGTAAATTGTGTGAAGTGTGTTCTGTAGCTTAGTGGGACCTGTGCAGCTGGGAGGGAGTTGTGATTCATGGTGAATGACAATTTGGGAGATGGTAGGGTTCGAGAACAGAGGGAGAATCTTGGGCTAGTGCAAACATAAGTTGTTTTTCTGTTTAATGGAGGGTATAGTTAGAGTAATCAGTTTGAGTAAACTAATAATGGTCAAGCAGCCAGTATAATTGTGTCTTTATCTTATTTTCAGTTAAACTCCTGACGAAGAATTTATAGAATTCGAAATGCATTGGGAGCACGTTGATTTCATAAAACCACTTTTGAAACATGTTTGTCCTCACATGCCTCCGTTAAAGCCTGGATTGGCAACGCTTGTTGTTTGAAAATGATGAATACAGAATTCAAAATACAAACATGCTGTCTCCGTAGTGGCGTAATTAAGGAAGATGCACGAGTTAAAATGTTGGATTAATATTGATGAATTGATAAAAATGACGTAATCATGAAGAGTTTTACAAAGGAAAGATTTCCTCTACCGCAGTACGACAGTCGAGTGCAGGAATAATGTACCCCATTGGATTTGTTTCTAACTGAACCGTGATGAGGTGTTTCACGGTTTCTGTTCGCACGCACTTCATTACATGAACTGAAAAACTAAAGTAATTTACAAAGGGAGGGAGTGCAGTGGCTCAATTTTTGACTCTATATGTTCATAATACTGAGCCATAGTTAGAAGAGAAACCGGAGAAGAAGTAGTCCATGAACTCTCACTGGCCTTCAGGCGACTAGCTATTCCTGGCAAAAGGTTTGCGACATATTTATCGACAAACAGATGCCTACCCGTGTCATCTGTCAATGACTGGCCACTAAAATCGAGGAATGCTTCTTCAAAGCGTGTGAAGAAGTCAGAAACTGATTCATCTACCTTTTGCTTGCAAGACGCTAACACTGTCCAATCTATCTTTTTAGGGGGAATGTTCGTCTTTAACTTAACTAATATAGCTGCCGGAAGATTTAAAATTAACTGCCACGGTTTCTTTACAGGTTCTCTATCTTTATCTAACTGCTCTAAATCTTTTCACAATGCTCCAAATCTCGCACGATCATCAATTTTACGCACAGTTCTCCACATATCAGGCGGTAATATTAGTCCAAAAAACAAATCAATATCAGGCAAAGTCATAGTACAAGAGCTAATGGCACCCTCAACTTCCTCATCAAAGGCTGCTGAATTCTTTCGCAGATCAGGCAATGTCATTATTGGTTGTTTTTACATCAGACCCAATTCATTGCGTTCTTCTGGCCATTATCAAATGATTTTGGATGAGATGACCTTGATTTGAGTTTTGAGTCATCCATTTATTTATCTGTTTTCAAAACCAACACATAAATACAAATTTTGTCATTTACAATGCCAATAGCTCTAACTTTTCCAAAGGCGAAACCATTGCATTGTAAATGCTTGTTAATATTCACATCAGACCTCTGGCAGAGGTAGTGAAATATTTTGGAATATCTCACTAGTGTCGTATGCTGATGACACTCAGCTAATTATTTCCCTCTCGGCAGAGTCGACTGGCTTTTGTAAAACAAAAAACTGTGTATCAGTGTTGACCAAACTTTTTAAAACTTAACTAAAAAAACAGAGATCCAAGGAGTACCCAGCCTTGCTGCCTGGATGCAATTTTACATGCCCTCCAGCACACTACGCTCCACCAATCTAAACCTGTCCCACATCCCTCATCACAGCAGAGCCAGACGGGAGGTTTCTCCTTCCATGTCTTAGCTCCGAACGAATCGAATTCTATGCCTCCTAACCTTAGAAAGATTCAATATCACATACTGTTCCGGAAACAGTGGAGGACCCAGCTCTTCTCCATCTGGGCTGACGATTTCGCCTCTCTGCCGCTGTGTTTCTTAGGATCCTTTTATGTCCCTTGATGATATTATCTGACACCTGGACCCTCATCTTCCCCTCAGAGCAGGAAGCCTTCAGGTATTGTGCTTTCAAAGGCTCTGCTCCCCTCTTGTAAAGGGTCAAAGTGGTAACACCCTTGCAGCCAGTGCCTTTATCAGCCGCAGTATTAGAATACATTGCACAACAGTTCCCAGCCCAATAAAAGCCTGTACCAGACGCGAAATGGAACATGTACCTACATGTGCGCCTCTTCTGTTTATACCTCATAAGTATCTACCTGTGCACTTCCTCCGTTTTTATGTCCTGGGCAAGCTTCTCTAAAGACTCTTTTGATCCTTCTACTGCCAACCATGGCGTTTGTCTATCAGATCATTACCTGATGTCTGCTGAGTTCATCGAGTCACTCCGCTGCTTTAGCTGTCAATGAACCCTGCTGAGAGAGTACCCAGACGTAAGGGAGTATGGAAGGTGATGAACAGGGAGTAAGGTAAAGCTGATTTTAAGAAATTCCCAACGGTGTAAATGCTGCACTCACCTGAAAGCAATGGACATCTTGTCCCACTCTGCCAATGCTCCATCCACCGACTGAGAAGCATACTGGCATCAAACGGAAGACATTAAGTCAGATACCATAGTAAGGTAGAAAAAGACAAAAAAGCAGACACGTATTGACAGCAGAGATATCACAGGTATATTACTGGTTGTGATGGAATCTCTATAATAAATGCTGCAATCTTCCAACAAATGCTTGAAACATCCCTAGGAATCTGGCAAAGATAACTTAACAAACAGAAAAGTAAAGACAGGAGTTGGAACTTAAGCTGCTCCAGTGTGAACTGGAAAGTACTGTCAAGAAAAGTGTGAATGGAGCTACATTTGTTATATACTTCCTGAAGCGTTACCTTTCTTATATACTTCCTGAAGCATTACCTTTATTATATACTTCCTGGAGCGTTACCATTATTATATACTTCATGGAGTGTTACATTTATTATATACTTCCTGGAGTGTTACCTTTATTATGTACTTCATGGAGCGTTACCATTATTATATACTTCCTGGAGCGTTACATTTATTATATACTTCCAGGAGCGTTACTTTTATTATTTACTTCCTAGAGCGTTACCTTTATTATATACTTCCTAGAGCGTTACCTTTATTATATACTTCCTGAAGCATTACATTTATTATATACTTCCTGAAGAGTTTTCTTTGTCATGTAGTCTTGAAAGGGTTACTGCTGTTATGCAATTCCTGAAACTGAAGTGACAGCAGTACATTCTGATCCATCTCTTGTTACACAATCCCTTCTTCTTTAAATGAAATCTTAGCCATGTGCGTCTTCGTAAAGCTGTACCTTTAGCAAGTGGGCACTCCATATGTGCTCTTTCTGTACTAAGTTACTGTGTGAACACCGGAAAATCACCTCCTTTGATGAATTAAGTAAAATGAGACATGTTCAATAGAGCATTTAGTTAAAAATCTGTGTATGGTGAAATATCTCTTGGTAACTTTCATAAATGGTCATGACGAGATGTCTTTAACAACTAGTAAAATATTGTGTATTCACATTCTCTTACATTTCCATGTAGTGATTTTAAATCTCTTTACATCCAATAGGAAACCAGCCTTGAATGCACAAATGATCGTGAATAATGACAGTAATGGTGCAAATCTGAAAAAAAGTGGTCAGAAAAAAAAGAGCTCCAATATTTAGGAAAAGATCTGCATAAAGACTGAGGAACATGAACATAAACTGATAGATCCTGGAAGAGGCAGTCAAGAGCAACGCTGTGGATGTAAGAGTCTGAGCTGTGCATCTCCACGCAACAGGACTAAGAAATGACCTCTAGAAAGTTAAGGCAACAACATTGACAAACCACATCCTGTATTAACAGGCCTCCACCACCAGCTTTGATAATGTGTTTGGTATGAGGTAGATACAGCATTGCTCTGCTTCCTGTAATGATGGCAGACCACCATTCAGCACGCTAGGTGTATTGTAAACTCTTTCTGGCCAAACCACAGGAAAAAGAGAAAAGCACAAGGGAGTGGAGCCAGACAACTGAAGGGTAAAGGAACGAGAGGGTCTCTGATCTACAACAGGCTGTCCCAATTTGCTTCGACCAGAGGGAAGACTGATCTTCACTCATAAACATGCACAACCAATCCGCAATCTAAAGACATAACCACCTATAAAGAAGCTTTACTTGCCACAATTATAATATATGTAGTTGGTGAGTCTTGTATTTCATTGAGAAATCTAAAATCAACCATCCAAAATACCACATACATACAGGGAATGTGAGAATAACATAAGTGCTTTATCAACCATGCTATCTCCTCAGGAAACACAGTCATGGGATGTAGACAAATATAAACCCGACCCAGAGACACTAACCAAGAAAAAAAAAACATACACAAGCAGCAAGAGCTTTAGTTTATCATCACTACTAAAGAGCCATCAGCAACCACACACCGGAAAAACAACGTGCAATTGCAATGAATGTGTGAAGAGCTTTAGTCAGTTAGCACTCCTAAAAGATCACCAGCGAACACACATGGGGGAAAAACCGTACCATTGCACTGAATGTGTGAAGGCATTCAGTCAGTTATCACATCTTAAAAGACATCAACAAACACACACAGGAGCAAAGCCATATCATTGTAGTGAATGTGTGAAGAGCTTCAGTCAGTTATCACAACTCCAAGTTCATCAGCGAACACACACAGGGGAAAAACCATACCATTGCAGTGAATGTGTGAAGGCATTCAGTCAGTTATCAATTCTTCAAAGACATCAACAAACACACACAGGAGAAAAGCCATATCATTGTAGTGAATGTGTGAAGAGCTTCAGTCGGTTATCACACCTCCAAAGCCATCAGCAAAGACACACTGGGGAAAAACCGTACCATTGCACTGAATGTGTGAACAGCTTCGGTCATTTATCACAACTCCAAAGACATCAGCGAACACATACTGGGGAAAAACCATACCATTGCACTGAATGTGTGAAGAGCTTCTGTCGGTTATCACACCTACAAAGACATCAGCGAACACATACAGGGGAAAAACCATACCATTGCAGTGAATGTGGAAGTAGTTTTAGTGATTCGTCAACTCTCAGGATTCATCAGCGAACACACAGAGGGGAAAAGTCATTACAGAGCCGTAAATGTGTGAAGAGCTTCAGTCGGTTATCACACCTCCAAAGACATCAGCAAACACACACTGTGGAAAAACTGCACCATTGCACTGAATGTGTGAAGCGCTTCAGTCATTTATCACAACTCCAAAGACATCAGCGAACACACACTGGGGAAAAACCATACCATTGCAATGAATGTGTGAAGGGCTTTAGTGTGTTATCAAATCTCCAAAGACATCAGCGAACACATACTGGGGAAAAACCATACCATTGTAGTGAATGTGTAAAGAGCTTTTGTCGGTTATCACAACTCCAAAGACATCAGCGAATACACACTGGGGAAAAACCATACCATTGCAATGAATGTCTGAAGAGATTCAGTCAGTTATCAATTCTTCAAGTTCATCAGCGAACACACGGGGGAAAAACCATACCATTGCACTGAATGTGTGAAGAGCTTCTGTCGGTTATCACACCTACAAAGACATCAGCGAACACATGCAGGGGAAAAACCATACCATTGCAGTGAATGTGGACGTAGTTTTAGTGATTCGTCAACTCTCAGGATTCATCAGCGAACACACAGAGGGGAAAAGTCATTACAGAGCCGTAAATGTGTGAAGAGCTTCAGTCGGTTATCACACCTCCAAAGACATCAGCAAACACACACTGGGGAAAAACCATACCATTGTAGTGAATGTGTAAAGAGCTTCAGTAGGTTATTGGCCTACAAAAACATAAATGAACACACACTGGGGAAAAACCATACTATTGCAATGATTGTGGAAGTAGTTTTAGTGATTCCTCAAATCTCACGAGTCATCAGTGAACATACACAGGGGAAAAGCCATTCCAGTGCAGTGAATGTGTAAAGATCTGTAGTGGGTCATCAGAGCTACAAAAACATATTCGAGCACACACTGGGGAAAAACCATACCATTGCAATGAATGTGGAAGTAGTGTTAGTGATTCCTCAAATCTCAGAAGTCATCAGCGAACACAGACAGGGGAAAAGCCATTACAGTGTCGTGAATGTATGAAGAGCATTAGTCTGTTATCAAATTCTGCAGAGACCTCAGCGAACACAAGAAGGGAAAAAACAATCTGATTGCAATGAATGTGGAAATAGTTTTAGTTGTTCCTCTAAATTAAGGCATAATCAGCGAACACACACGGAGGAAAAAACGTTCAAGTGCAGTGATTGTGTTAAGGGCTGTAGTCAAATATCAGAAATACAAGGACATCAACGAACACACACAGGTGATAAACCCCTACCTCTGCAGTGATTGTGGAAGTAGTTTTAGTAGTTACTCAGCATTAAGAAACCATCAGCATACACACACTGGTGAAAACCCTACCAGTGCAGTGAATGAGGAAGTAGTTTTAGTGCCCCTACAACATTAAGAAATCTCCAGCGAATCCACTTAGGGGAAATGTCATTCAAGTGCACCACACAGACACAAACAGTTGAGAAACCATACCATTGTAGTGGATTTGGAAGTGTTGTTGGAAGAATTTTTAGCTAACTACAGAGATTAGTGGTAAAATCTATAAACACAACACAGATAAATAAGTTTAACAAGCACAGACTGGAGAATATTTCTACTTGATTTTGGTGTTTGGTCATTTTGTGCAATAACTGGTTCAATGACAGCTGCTAGAGAACAACATCCAAAGGCACAAGAAGTCAAAGTAGAAAATTGTGACCTGTAACTCTGAGAGTTAATGCTTGCAGTGCACAACATTTACCTCCAAAGCACTGACTTGGGAGACTTGATGCTCATTTCACTCGTCACATGCATCTGTTAATGCACCCACCATAGTGGCACTTCCCCAGAGGTGTCCAATATCAAGCTGGACCCTTGGGAAATTTGCTGGCTCACCACTGAGTGTAAATGATTCTCGGCCAGATTAATTGTATATGAATATATTTTAGACCTTTCTTATTTACAGAGAATCAACCAACCAACTCCTAACTGGTGAAAGGACAGAATATGTGCATGATGGCAAAAGTATTGATCGCAGAGGGAGCTGACAAAAAGTTTAGTTCATAATACGTTTCTGAAAGCTTGACAGATGAGTAAAGAATCTTGAGCAGTAAAGAATTCCAGCTCTTACAGTCCTGAACTACCGACACCCTACTTTACATCTCTTGAACCTTGGCACTGGAAAAGAAATCTGGATTTAGAAGTAAAGGAACACAAAAGATACTGATTTTTTTATACAAAGGATATTCAGGTTTGTTTTTACAAGTAAAAAGATACTCTTGTTTTATAAACTGCAAGTGAATGAATGGACATAAAAAGTATGTGCTGCCTCGTGATCAAGCAGAGAAACTTTGTGATGCAGTTGGGACGTCCTCCGACTACAAATAATAGCATTCTGAATCATCTGTAAGGTGCTTTTGTGTTGCTGTAGCTGTCAAATAAACAGTGTTCTTATAGCCCAGCCTTGCCTAGAGGAATATAAGATATAATATGCACATCAGAAGAAAGGATACATCTTAAGTAGCCAAAGATAGTAGAAACAAATGCTTTCCACCGAGTTCATTTTAACAAATTGTTGCGTCTAGGATATTCTTCCTGCTGCCGACCATCATCATCATCACTACACCACCACATAGCCAGTCAGGAACAGGAACGAGACTGCTCTTCAGCACACCCATCTTTATACACAACACACTACAGGGGTTTGCTCCAGGGCCAAACTCACTTTACTTTCACGTTATCAGCAACAATACTTTGGAAATCTGTATTAATGATACATAACCAAACATCCAAACACCACCTATGTATGGACATCCAAGAGCCTTTAAAAACCACACTATAGACATATATACCGAGATCTAACTCAATTTACTTTAACATTAACTTGAACAAAGTTATGATACAGCAAGAACACTCATGAGTTTATGAAATGTACACAATGATGGCTAGATTTTACATATTAATATGAAATGCATGTTTTTAGATATGTAATAAAACAACAAATTTATTTGAATTCATGGTATTTGACTGCTGATTGTATAGGAGATCTTAAATGTGATTTATTCCCTAAACTATAAAGATAATTTGTGATGTCAGCAAGGAGTCTAGTTTATTTGGCAATAGATGGGTCAAATCTCGAAAGCATGACTGCTTTCAGTAGGGAGTCTGGCGCAGGTGGAATCATAGGGGACTATTCTCGCCAGTATGCCTTCTCTCAGAGTGCGAGTTGTTTTTTTTGCTTCAGATGGTACTACCTCTCCTTCTGTGTTAATGAAGAGAGAAGTGCTACCTGTAATACCGAGATCTGGGCTTCACTCCTTTTTTGGGAACATAATTCAGTCGTTTATATCTAATCCATACCCGATTTGTTTAGGAAACCTAAAAATATGTCTGTATCCTGGCATCCATAGAAGGGATTTAAATATGAGTTTGTCAAATGCAATATTGTCTTTTTTTTAAAGGTTCTTACTTAGTGCTGCTTTATCTAATAATGTCTGATGGGTTTTCTTCAAGAGCCCTTTCTACTTCGGAAGAAGTTTTTCATCGACAGACCAATGGGATTTCTGATGAAAGGCTGACAATCCGTCTAACTCTAAACCGGGCTGGTGGGTGGACGATTGGTATGGCTGGTATAACGCTTTGTTGCATTTTTGATAGAGTGCCCTGAATCCAGCCCGTCTTTCTTTAGTGATTTTTCTATTTTGAGTTGCATTTGAAGACTGTCCCGCTCATTTATAGTTTGACAGGTGGTCCACGGTCTGCCAGAGGAGCAGGCATAACAACTTCCACTACCCCGTTAGACTACGATCCACCATATTTAGCGATCTCCACCAACCTGGCTATCCCTGTGTCTTCAGAGGAGCAACAGGAGGTCCTCTAAAACCACCTACAATTTGCTGAGTTGCTGCCATTTTTCACACAGTTGCCCAACAGACTTTTTTGTTTTACTCCTAAAGTTAGAGTTTTCTTTTTGTAAAAACAATAAATAATGTACTTGATACACTGAGAGCTTTCTACAAGGGAGTCTAGGTCATTTTTCCTTGATTTTTTCTGTTTGAGACTGACAGTCTTTTCATAGTGTTCCAGAAGAGAAACAAGTAGGTCAGAATTCCTACCATTAGTACGGCGGACGTCTGATGTACGTACTCCAACGGCCCCAGGTATGTCGGTCCTTGTTGTGAGGGTTCCTGAGATTCTGACCTCTGTTCAAACTGATGGGTACAGTGATAGCTTCTTCTCTCCAACCTCCAAAATTCTCCAATTTATCTTTATATTATTATCTTTATCTGTTTAAATCAATTTGCTGATGGATTATACATGAGAACCACGGCAATGCTTTCTTCTCTTACTCATGCATTAGGGATCAGGAGTCTCTATGACTCTTAGCCTCTTCTTTGCCTGCTTTAGTCCTTCTGGGATAACCTCTTCCACCAATGTATCCTTCAAGGATACCTGTTGTTTCATTAAAGAGCCTTATTTGAACAGTTTCTCCAAATTTGTAAAACAGTTGAAAGGGGAGATTCTTCCTTAGAGACCTTGGTTGAAAGTTTGAAACATTGTGTCAGGTGTTGTGTAAAACCAGTGTGCCACCCTCCGAGGCTGTGCTATTGAATCAGATTATATGTAGAGGTAGTGTGCAGCCTTCTTCGGCTGCATAATGACGTTTGTAAAACCATTGTGTCTCTGTACGCTTGCTGCCGACTGTGGCGTCATAGTGTCCAAGTTCTTCCTGGGGTCCTATTGGTTTTCCCCCAACTGCGGCATCATAGTATCCACCTTCTACCTGGGTTCTATGTTCCCTCTAAGCTGCGTGCCTGTGCGGCCACGCGCAATGTCATTTTCACTGCGCAGGGGCCTTAAGGGGCTTGCAAAACAAAGGAATCTCCTGCTGGCAGGAGAAACACTCTTGATGGCTTGCTAATGAAAGTAGACTAAGGGTGATATTTTTCTTTCTGACTCTCGATTTGAACAAGCTTTGAACAGGTGTAACTCGCCAGCCCCACTATCACCATTCTCAGAAGAAAAAATAGTAACAAAACTGTTTTTGAAACTTCGATAGCAGACACCAGATTTACACACCCTGCAATTATGAAAATAAGGAACTTGTTTGTGCGGGTACCACCATTTTTATATTAAAAGCACAAGCTGTTTTATTTACATGCTTGTATTTAAAAGCTGTTGCTATTGCAAAAGCCCCGGCTTATAATAGTGAGATGTTCAACTTAATTTAATTCGGGAGGTAGAGAAATACCAAGCTGGAAAAAAGTAAGCGTGGTTCAAAATTACTGCCATAAAATAATCTTCATCTCAGACATGCTGTTCTCCACCTTTAGGAGTGACATTTCCCTACTTACATTGTTAAAGTAAATTGAATAAACCAACTTTGTTGAAAAATTTAAGATATTGCATTCTTCTTTGTGTGCACCTTTGAAAGCTGATCTCCTGTTCTTTTACACACATATGTGATTTCTCCAAATTGCTATTAATAATTACAGTTCCTATCCGGCAGGCATGCAGCAGTAGTTACTACCAGCACTTCGTAAACACCAATCACATAAACCGAATGCTCAAAAGACAGTTAGCAATACCAGGATTTCTGAATGGGAGCAGAAGTAAATCTAAGCTGTTATTAAAAATAAGAGCCCTAAGGAAAATAAAAGTGACCAGAGTATGTATACCACTGAGTTGGGTACTGTGCATTTGTAATACAGCGCCAAAAAAACATTGGATGAGTGTGTTTTTCACAAATACATGTATGATTCCCTCTCTGGTACACATTTTCTCCCAATATTGACGTACAAACAGATAGGCTTTAAATCTGCATTCAGCCCATTCCTTCTTCCTGCTCATTTCTCTGCTTCTCCCACTTAACGGAGGATACCAGGCTTGATGCAGACAGCGCCACATTATATTTTAGGCCGTCTGGGTTGCAGAGCTAAGTTCGTCTAGGAATGGGATTCTGCACTGGACTGAAGTGACGATGTGCCTAAGTCATGATGTAAGGGGGTACATTTCCAACTATATCAAAAGTCAAAAAATGAGAAGAGGATGGGCTAGCATCAGCTTGACAAATTCTGAGGGTTGCCAGAAAGGAGGTCCTAGAAGGAGGAGTCCTAAATTGCTTTATACCAAAACAAATGATAGCCAAATCTGCAACACTACTCCGAGGAGCCACATTAGTAATGCAAAGCACCTATTTCCTTACAGTACAATTTAGATTTAAAAAAAAAATAAAAAGATAAGGAACACCAGTGTTAAAAAAACGAGCGGGCAGCCCAGTTGATCGACTTACGTTTTACTGTTGTAAATATTTCAGTGCAAAGTGTAGTAAGGTGCTATGACCACAAAGAGGAACAGAGGCTCACTGCCTAGCCTGCTCTCTTTGAATTAAGTTAAGCAATCTTTCAAGCAGTGCATGAATTGTAATCACAAAGGCATTACAACTGTTGTGGGGAAATTCATAAACTGCTGATCTGGGAAGATACTTTTATTCGTCTGTACAGCAGTCTCTCTCAATAAATACAGTTTCAATCCAGTTATTTTTCTGTCAACAGCTGTCTTCCCTGGTCACCAACTCTGAGCAGCGTTTTCTTCTTTGCACAACTGTGTCTCATAGTTACAGCTATCTCAGCTCCTGTTTCCTCTGTTTCACTACTACTTTCCTGGCACTTTTTCTTTTGTTGCGGTCTCATTTTCTTTGTGCAACAGTCTCTCTCAATTAAGGCTCTCTCATCTTCAATTCCCCTAACACTGCAGTCGACTGACAGTTATACACCCATGGCAGGCTCTTCTCTTCTTTGAATCAGAACAATAAGGGGGAGATAGAGGTATATGCTAGGTCCACCCTCCTAATGCAATGGTAAACCTGAAAACCCGAGATACCGGGTGAAGAACCTAGCCAAAGGTGGAAGAGATTCTCACTCAATGTGAGTCAGAAAATCAGCAGGAAAGAAAACGTTCTTTCTTGAGTCCCCTCACTCACCTGGGTTTCCCCTTGGTGACATACTTCATCATAGGGGCCATCTTAGTCCTCTACGAACTGAGACATGCTGTGACTTGCGGAATTACGTAGGAGCACTTTAGTGAAGACTATTTGTGGTGCAAAAGTGTAGTGGAGTGGACAGAGGCGAGTTAAAAATACCGAACTAGTGGGAGAAAATATGTTATTCTTGCTCCTAGTTGGTATGTCTGAAAACGGGGTAAGATATTGGAAAAACCTAGCTATAATGGGTTAGGAATCCCTAGTATACGTCAACATGTTTTGAGCATTCGCCAGAGCTCTTCGTCAGGACCACACCGGGACCAGCCCTGTGTATGCCGCTCCTAAATTACCTAGATTCAGGTAATCAAAGGAAATGAAAAATGAAAGTGCGCTGCAACTAATAGGCATGCGTCAATACATACAATCAAGCATTATTATGTAGTATTTATAAGGCAGCAAAATTGTGCCCCAGGGTCTTGGTGAGGATGAGGGTTCTCGTATTCCAAATTTTGGCGGGAGTTCTCCTCACGGTATTTCACCTAGTTGGTTCCCCTCCGGTCTGGAGGGGAACCAACTAGGTGACATACCCGAGATCCTATCTGTTTATTGCCGACTGCTGAGCCGGCTGGGATCCTATCTATTATCTGCTGGCTGCTGTCACTATTGTAGCAAATATATTAAACTACCTAGCGTCTTCATATAAGTCTTACAGAATAGTGAACACAAGTAGATTGACCATTGTATACACCACACTTTGTTGATGGGAAACCTGTGGGGAAGCATCCCGTAATTTGACTATTAAAAATGGAATACAAATCAGAGGACAATTCCTTTCAAGCTGACATGGGATCCTGCATGCTACATCTTCGACCCTCATCGGTCTGACAGGCCTTGCGGGCTGTCATCCTCGAGGCAGAGACGGGGTCCTTCATTCGCATCCATCAGGTGAGGTGGCTGATTCATCCCTAGAGGTTTCATGGTTACAGATACATTTAGAGATTCGCAAATATGTTTACACCTACACATCCAGGCTAGGCTAGGTACATCTAGGCAAACTACTTAGGGCGCACATTTTAGGAATATGCAAGTACTACTATTTTTATCTGAACTGCTTATGTTCATCTCATTAGCACTATGGTAGAAATGTATCTACGATTTACTATATAGCAATCTCTTTCGTATGCTTCTGTCTCCTGATTGTTGCAGCACATATGTTTTAAACGAGGCTGACACTGGACCAATAGATTCTTATTGAAAAGTTGTAAACGCCATCCTGTGTACTTTCTGAGAGAAAGCAAGCAAGAGTGTCTGGGTGAAATGTATTGTACTGCTTACCACGATCTCCGAGGAATCAGGGTTGTCATGTTCAGTGGGTGCCAAAGACTACCATGCACCACTGTTGGGGGTTGGTAGTGGCACTGTAGAGTTAGCTCCTCTATTGGCTGACATATCCTGTGGGGGTGTTCAAAAGCGGTTGGGACACCAAGCCCTCAGTTTAGGTCGTCCAAAACGCACAGAGGTCCTTGGGATTCCTAGGTACTACACGACACATGAAACAATCTAGACTTGATAGAACCTGTTTCATGAGGTCATTCCTCTAGGGGTTCAGTGGCTTCCTAAACGTTTGCAACAACAGAACATTCTGAGAGCTGCTAATTGGTTTCAGCTTCCACGTTCAAAACTTTCCTCTGCAAACCCCTTGTTCATTCTTTTCCTGTGATTAAGCGGCTTTAAAATAGCACAATGGTAGTCTCCAGTCTTGCAAGATAATCCCGGTGTTCTCATTATAAATGATGGAAAGTCCTAATTTCATTAAATACACTTAGACATCTATCTTTAATTTTGTGGATAGTGGTTTGACTCTCTTTTATATGTATTGTCCCTCCCTAATTAGTTCTCTGATACAGTGGTTCTTAACCTGAGGTCGGAGGACCCCATGGGGTCTGCGAGGCCTACTCAGGAGGTCTGCAATAGATTTAACAAAATTAAATAATATTAAAATTAATAAATAAAAATAAATAAATTATGCTCGAATAAAGAAGCAAAACAGAAAATTGTGAACCCTTTTCAATATTTGATTATATAAAATTGGACGAGGGAGGAAAGCTTGTACTGCTTGCACTTAGTTCCAGTTCCATTTGACGAGTCAGCGGTTCTCTGTCTCGGCAAAGAGCAGCGGGAGCATGGCTGTGACCCAGAAAGACAGAGAGGCAGCGAAGCGGTGAAGATAGCGGCAGGAGGAGCAGCAGGCAGCGGCAAGCAGCATAGAGTGTAGTTTGGCGGCGTGTTGAGGCTCCGCAAGAGATATTTGTAGGAGTTCTCAGAATAGCCATTCCCGTCATTTCTGTACTCCGCAGCCGCCGCTCATTGATTGACGATGCGGGTTCCACGCTCTGCATTGCACGCTTGCAAGCTAGAACCTGCTGGCTTCGGCATCTAGAGCCGCATGAAGAGGAGAAAGAGGAGAAAGAGGCGGACTTGCTAGCAGGAGCAACTCGAGTGAGCAACCCGAGCGAGCGGATACGGTGAGGAATTCATTTTAGTTGTTTAATTTTCCTCACAGCTTGCCATTTCTTTGACTGCCCTCACCTGTGCTTGGTTGGATTTTGGTCTAAAGCCTGGGTCTGGTACTTGGAGCTGATTTGTTGGGATCACAGAAAGCAAGGAAGAGAGCGGCCACCGACAGTTGATGGCTTCTGAGCGAGAGCATGTGTGGACCGCAGAGGTGGCCCGACTAGGTTCGGGTGCAGCCTGTGATCTCATCTGCTGAGCCCGTCTCGTCCAGTCAGTATAACGCATCAGCGTGGATTTGGTGCAGACTTCCAGAAGGGCTCTTGTGGATTGATCTGAATTACTGTAGGGAAATTAAGAGCCCATTGAGCCCTTTCAGGTGAAGCCCCCTTCCAAAATGCACCCAGACCTAAGGTATTTGAAAGGAGTTTGTACCCTGTAAGAGGTTAGGGGAACTATGCAATCAGGCAAGGAGAGGCCACCTTTTCCCCCTCATTAAGTGTGAAAAAAACAACTTCAACCCTCATCATTCTCAAAATGTAAGTAAAACTATCCGGGAAAAATCAGTTGTTAATATCCCCAATGATACGTATATTTGGGAAACCAAAGAATACTCCAAATAAGTTTGAATTCACAAAGAACCCAATGGGAGCCATGTTAACTATACAACCAGATTCATGTAAACTACAAACTCCAATTAAACCGCTGAGTGAGGCAAGAATACCAAGATCAAATCAAGGATTAGGTGCGCCTGACCAATATGAGGGGATCAAATACCTAAAATAAAGGAAGAATCAGCCAATCAATGGGGGCAAATAACTGATTTGGAACTGTTAACTGTCCCTTTAACCTCACATTTACAACCTGGGGACTTCAGTTCATCTGAATTATTGTCAGGAGTTGCTCAACAGTTATAGTCAAACAGATCTGCGGGCTCACCCCCCATCCCCAGCGCCTTGAGACACGTGGTGTCCACTCCTATACCACACCATCCAAAACGACCGTGACTACAGCCTACCCCCAGCCAAGGGTCACTGGGAGGAAGAATTAGGGTCACCCCTCACTGAAGAACAATGGTCCTTCTGCAGCCACTAAACTGGAACTATCTCTGCCAGCAGAAGATTGCGCATCATTCACTACAAATAAATGCACCGCCTTTATTACACACCCGCACTCTTACACCGTATGCACCTTTGATATAACGATCAATGCGATCGTTGCGGCTGTACGGGAGCGGACTTGAGACACCTTGCCTGGTATTTCCCACCCATACAAAGTTATTGGACGGAGGTCTTGCTAGCACTGGACCAAATGACTGGTCTACATATTCCTGCTGTCACCCTAACCACACTACTAGGACATACTGAGCCGCTCGCCGCTATACTTCCCTGGCGCTCCTCCTGGCCAAACGACGGATTGCCTGCAGGTAGGGAAGGGGGAGAGCCCCCAGGTTCAAAGATGGGCTATACAATCTTATCTATTGTCAAGAGCAATTACACGTCTACTCCGAACTCCTACCACCTTCCTCCTGCCCACGCGATATATGGGCTCCCCTTCAGACCTACCTCCTGGAGCACAGCACCAACACAGACATGGCTATTGAGCCTTGTACTGACGATGACAGGTAGAGATGTGAATCAATACATGTGGGATCTTGCTTAGGCCAGAGAATAGCGGCCAATTTGGCTCCAGAGCGCAGGATAACATCGGATATATGACGTTACAACGCATACTTTTACCACGCATACCATTACAACGCGGTTTTTACCACGCATACCATTACAACGCATAGCGCTTTGGGGTGCTGGATAGTGAATAGTTTAATTTACTATTCCAACTCCAGTCCCCGTGGACACTAGGGAAGGTTATTGGATAGTAAATTAACCTATTCCCTATCCTAGAGCGCCCCCCAGCGCAATGCGTTGTAATGGTATGCGTGGTAAAAACCGCGTTTTAATGGTAGTGCGTGGTAAAAAATGCGTGGTAAAGGTTGTATACCGATAACATCACGTACTAGATTGTATGTTCTGCAGGAATCAGCGTAAATGGGCACCTTCTCCTCTCAAACGTGCATAAAGTGGCAATGTTGTTTATCTTCATGTTCTAGAGAAAAAGAAAATGTTTTTGACCTTTTAACGCTCCTAATTGAACCCGTCCAACCTAACGTGGCCGGCCCAAAGTTGTTGTAGGCGGCTTGTTGGGTACACCCTCCCCGCCTATAATGCTTTGCAGAATACTACATTGCACTGCCGGCCCGCCAAGGGATATAGGCATCATGCTGTGACCAATAACGTTCGACATCAATAATGGTCTTTAAAAAATAAAAAATAAATAAAAAAACAAGGAAAGGTGCTAGTAGCCATGAGAGGATACAAATGGCTACATGCCCATACTAAGGAGGGACTAATACGCCTCATAATGAATCAGACACCAGCATTTACTACGGAAAAAGACACTAGCCAATCAAAAATAAGAGCGGGGGAGTGAGCGAAGCTTCTCTCCGAACCGTACAGAACTTCTACAGATCTCCGCAGAGCAGCAACTGCACGCTGGCTCAGGCTTGACCTAATAAAGGACTCTACCCCTTCCAGAGAAATACTTTTTCCTTCCCAATCCCACTATCATAACAAAGGTTTATGATTTGTTAACAAGCAGACCCAGTTCAGCCTTGAAAATTGAACAAGAGTCAATCAAGTGCTGTAGGGCCAGCGGTGTCCTGGCCATCAAAACCGCATCATCTGCATAGAAGAGAGCAGGCAGCGATAAACCACCTGCTGATGGAACATCTCTGCACTGCGCGGTCGAAACTTCATTACAGTTATTGGTGTACAAGGAAAAAAGAAAGAGGGCAAGGACACACCCCTGTCGCACCCCCTTTTCAAATTTAAATATTTCCGAACATTCCCCCTGTTTACCAAAAATGAAAACTGTCCCTGCCTCTCTATACGTCTCCCTAATAAAAGAATTATGGAGTTGTCCACGCCCATCGACTCCAAAAGAACCCACTATTTTGAGTGGTTCACGTAGTCGAAGGCCACGGACAAGTCCACGAAAGCAATATAAAACTGGCCCTTTTTTGCACAAACATATTTTGCTGCAAGTAAGGCTGAATTTTGTCTGTGGTTGATCTTATCTCTCCTCTTTCTAAACCCGTATTGTGTCTCAGCTAAAACATTATTAACAAATGCCCACCCCTCCAGTCTATTTAGGAGCAATCTCCCCATTAGTTTGGCAGCAGGGTGATTGGGCGGTAATTTGCCGGATTCAAGGGATCCCCTTTCTTATATATGGGGATAATCACGGATTGTTTCCAAGATACCGGGGGTCCCACTTTGGAAACAGTATTAAAAACTTGGGTCAAGAGTGGAGCCCATGCATTTTTATGTACAAAGAAAATATCCAGAGGAACCTCATCTGACCCTGCTGCCTTTAGGGCAGGCGATAGAGAGAGTGCAAGCTCAATTTCCTCTAATGAGAATTCCATCCCCAGATGGGCAGTCATCAAGTCCTAAGGTTTTTTATAGCGCTATCCATCTCTACATTAAAAATGCTCTGGAAGTGAGACAGCCAGGTTGATTGATCTATATGAATATCAAGAGAGGGGCCGACCTCATCCTGCAGAATAGGGGCATTTACCACCCTCCAAAATGCCTTGCTATCTTTACTCCTCAAAGCCTCACACAAATTTACTCATGCTTCATCCCGTAAGTCCTTTTTTCTCACTGCCCTACCCGTCTTATAGTCAGCTCGTAGCTTCCTTATCAAATCTTTGTTTCTGGGACTTGTTTTAAGAGCAGTGTGAAGTTCTTTGTAAGCCTTTGAGCAATTTGTGTCAAACCCTCTTATTGTCAATGGAGTGTTTCTTGTAGTTGGATGTAAAATATTCGAATTTATATATGTAAAATTTTTAATATTACTACTTGATGACTATCACCTTGAGTAAGGCTAATGCCATCGATCTCTTTTTGGTTAATGTTTATGCTCGTGGCTGCCAGGGTGGGAGGAAACAAACTGTGACATCCCACCTTGACCTGGCACTGAAGAACCTCACTGCCGATAAGATCGTTATGGTAGCGGGCGATTTGAATTCCTCCTTTGAGCCTATACTTACTTTGGCTGAGGACGTGGGCGCTGAGGAGGACACAGCTTGGAATATTCCTCCGTTAACTATCTCTAAGGGAGTTAGGGGTACTGAGGCAGCACTTCATTGGCTGGGCCTCTGTTTGGAACGGGGCCTTCGGGCTGTTAATGGGCGCACACGCTCTGATAGATTAGGGACACATACTTTTGATAATGGCTTAAGCTCCAGCCGTATCGACTACATTCTGATCAATATTGAATATTGGTCGATTGTGCGCGATATGGTGGTAGAGCCCCGTCCAGAGAGTGACCACAATCCTCTCTCACTCGAGATTTTGGTCACCGGCCTGGGTGAGCAAGCCTGTGGAACTAATTGCCTGACATCTGACGTGGTCTTGTGTGACAATAGACGACGCGTAAAGTGGACCAGAGTGTTGGATGATCCAGCGCTTATTGCCGAGTTAGAGGAGAAGGTCAGGAGCACGAGGAGTAAGATGCCATCACTATCCTCTTTTGGTGCAGTTGACCCTGCCTTTATCAATCTCCATGAGGAGTGTTTTATGAGTTTAAAATATCTCCTTACTAAGTCCTCTAAAGCCGCCCCCATTAAGGCGCACAAAAAATGGTATGACAAGAGCTGCAGAGTAGCTCATAGCAGCCTAATAGAGGCTGTCAAGGCTAGGAACACCGCAGATATCAGGGTTGCTAGGCAGCGTTACAAACAAACTCTTTGGGTGGCCAAGAGGGATTGGGATGACTCTTACTGGCTCGCTCTTCTTAGGGCCTGTGAGTCCTCCAATCCAACTGAATTTTGGCTGATTGTGAGGAGGGGAAGGGCTTCAGTCGCCCAAACACCCAATAATCATGTGTCAGCGCAATCTTGGGTTAAATTCTTTGCAGCACAATTTAATGACCCAAATATAGCCCTAGATCACACAATAGCAACCATCCCACAGAGTCCTCTATATTTACCAGGAGATAGACTTATCTTTCTGGAAACTGATGCCTCACAAGCCTTGGAGTCAGTTCAGTCGGGAAAAGCCCCCGGCCTCGATGTCATTCCCGCTGATCTTTTTAAGCTAAATCCTGGTTTATGGGTCCCTTATATCACGCAATTGGCTAATTACATAGCCGCAGGCGCAGAGATCCCAAAATCCTGGAAAGGTGCGGAAATCCTGCCAGTATATAAGAAGGGTGATCGCTCCATCCCAAATAATTATCGGCCAATCAGTCTGATCGATGCACTTCAGAAGATTGTGTCTAGGATGATTTTAGTAAGAATCCAGGAATGGATCGACACCAATAACATACTTTCTCCTATGCAGGCAGGATTCAGGTTTGGCATCAGTACTATTGACCAGGTTCTGCGGTTCTCACTTCTTTTTTGGAAAGTGGTCTTGCTGGGTGGCGGCGTAATTTACGCCGCGTTTGTCGACCTTAAGTCGGCTTTTGACTTAGTTCCAAGGAAGAAGCTATGGGAAGCTCTTAGATCAATGGGTCTTCCCTTAGAGCTTTTGAGTTTCGTTCAGCGCTTACACGAGGATAATTTTGCCCAGGTAAGATGGGGCAGCCAGGGCCAGGTAACAGAGTGTTTCCCTGTACAACGTGGGGTGCGACAAGGTTGTGTCTTGGCACCCACCCTGTTCCTCTTGTTTATTAATCAGGTCATCGATTATTTTAACAATATCCAGTCCGATGCACCAATGTTGGGTGGTCGCAAATATCCTATGCTTATATTTGCTGACGACACCCTCCTTCTTTCTAAAACAAGAGGAGGGCTCCAGGTTGCCTTGAATAGATTTTCGGAGTTTTGTAATGCAAACGACCTACAAATTAATGTTGAAAAGACCAAATTTATGGTCTTTTGTAAGAAAACCCCCCCAACCTGCACGGTGTCTCTAAACGGGGTCCAACTTGAGCAGGTCAAAGTTATGACTTATCTTGGTGTGACTCTTGATCAGCATCTTGATTGGAACTCCCAACTGGAGACATCTAAATTAAAATTTAATAGGCTGGCCGGTTGTTTGGTTCTTGAGCAAAAGAACTCGTTTACAAAACGTATCACCCCCGCCCTTAAGATCTATGAGGCAAAAGTCCTTTCCGCAACCCTATATGGAGCCGAAGTCTGGGGTCATAAAGATCTATCAGGTTTGGCTGTGGCACAAAATAGGTTCCTACGGAACCTGGTTGGTCTTCCACAGTCTGCACCTATAAAACCTTTGCTATTAGACCTAGGTTGTAGACCAATTAATGATCTGGCCCAGTATCGTATAGTGTCACTCTGGCGTCGCCTTTGGTCCACTCCCGAGCTTAGTCTCTTTGCCCAGGAACTGGACGAGGTTAAATCACTATGGGGCGCGCAAAAACTACACTGGTTTAGGGAAGTTAGAATCACCCTACATATGATGGGCCTTCCAGAGCTCTGGTCAAATCCAGGGGGGTCCACATTTCCATCCAAACCTGAGTTTAAAGCGCTTTTTTGGGCATGGAAAAAATCTATCTTGGTATCCCAATCCCTGGACACTAATTTAACAGGAATATTTCTGTCGCACAAGGTCACCCCTGCACTAGAGCAGTATTGGGATTTGATACCCAAGGTGTTAGATCGTAAGCTTTATCATCAGTTTCGTACTGGCACCTTGCCAGTCAACTCCTTTACTGCTAAATGGGATTCGAAGTCAGGAAGCAAATGTCCTTGGTGTTTGGACCAGGAAGAAAGCATTGGTCATCTCTTCTTTGGTTGCCCTGTTTATCGTGATCCTAGGAATAAGTGGCTAAAACCCATCTGTGCATCCCTGAATTGTAATGGTTCTCGTGATGCACTTAGGAAAATGCAAGTAATAAGATCTGAAATAGTGGTGATTTGTGTTGCAAGATTCCTGGGATGGTCTTGGCTGATTCGAATTAAGAAACTGAACGCACCCTTGCATTGATCGTTCCATTTTATTGTATTTTATGTATACTGTCATGCTTGTGCTTTTTTAGTACAAGGGATTGTTAGTGAATTTTACAGTGTATATGATTGTGTATTGTCTTTTATGAATTTTTATCATTCGAAATAAAGACTAATCGAATCGAATCGACTATCAGTGTTGGTGTCTAAGCAGGATTCAATGTCAGGCAACACCTCCTTTCCAACCTTTGGGAGGAAGGAAATAGGGTTAATTTCCTCCCATTTAAGAGTAGATCCATTTTTCCTACTCAGAATCGAATTTGGGGCAAATATAGAGCTTGACTTAGGAGAAAGAGGCCAAACAAAACAAAACAGGCATTGGCATAGCCAATAGGTCTCTCCTTTGGGACCTTATAAGTGTTTAGCCACGCAACAGTTGATGTTGTTGCACCAAGGATATTGTGCTGCATAACTAAACACTTAGAAGTTCCCAAAAGCGAGACCTATTGGCTATGCCAATGCTTGTTTGATTTGGGTTCCCACTTAAATACCCTAACATTGCCCTCTCACTTTGTGGCGCGTTTATAAGCTCATGTTCCAAAAAGTTAAAACAAAAATTGGGAATCAATTAAATACTGAAATATTTATTAACACACAGTTACTTATAAAAACATCCCCAAACAGTGTCTTCCAATGTCAATAGAAAGCTCTCACGTGTAATTGTGCTGGCCTACAATGCTATTATTCATCTGTTTTTACAAAACAAATGTGGCAAAAATAAAAGTACCCACTGACTGATCACAAGCTACATTGACCCAGATCGTTCACCCTGGCTCGAGTGGGTCAAACGCTAGACTTCTGCCCATTCTTCCACACTTCCCTGACAGGGGCCCCGGCACCTCTGCCCGCACAGCGCTGCCAGCTGGGCGGGCACAGGGCTGAGATGGGTTGTGGGGCTAAAGGAAGGGGATGGAATAGGGCTGATGAGGGTGTAGTAGTGGGCCTCAGCAAGGCCTACCAGTGCTAGGGGTTCTCCCTTCTCTGCACAGAGTCCTCAGGCCAATAGGAAGAAGTTGGCACAGAAACTGGAATAGAAAAGACAGAGTTTATTAAACCTCATGAGGTGGAACTACATTCACACAGCACCCTTCGATAATGTATGAAGTAGCACATTGAATGGAAGGAGCGTGGTCCTTTTATACCCACACAGGGGCTCAAAAGAAGCCGGTACAAGTACAAATGCTGGTTTTAGGTACATATAAGGTCATACAGAAAATGCAGGGTCGACAAGTAGGAGGAGCTAACAGTGTCTAGTTTCTAGTAAACACATCCTGACAGATATGTATTGACAGCAGCTGCAAGCTCAACTGAGCATGTGCGATGGTGGAATATATCTTGTCTCTGGGCAGATTTCAAGAGCAGTTAACAGAGAGGTAGGACAGAACACATGGTGAGCACATGGTAACACATGGCATACAAAATGGCTGACAGAAATACAAAATGGATTCCACTAAACGGTCAAGATAATCTCTAAATACAGGATGGCTTCTGCTAACGCTGACCTCGTCACTACTAAATTACAAAAGACGACCCTTTCAGCAGTAGCTGAAGACATTCGTTTATCTGGGGTAATCTAGATATGCATCCTGTACATCTATTAAGTTTATTTAGGTGATTTCTTTATTCAACATTTGTTGGGCTTTTATTTTATTTCTGCAACATTTCCTTTGGCAGGTGTACAAGCAGTAATGCAGATAGAGCAAACCATGGGAGCACATTGTATACATAGACAGCATGTAAATAGTATCACCAATAGTATACAAAAGATAGTCAGCAGCTTCCAGCCCCAATTGATAAAGAGTGTCCATATCCAGTTCGAAAATGTCCATGTACCAGTCTCTGGGTGAATCTCTGCAGCAATATTGTGCAGTTTAGAGATTGCATCATATACTGAAGGTGAGTGATCTGGTATAAATACGCAACAACTGCTACCGATGATGCGACATGCACCACCTCGATCAGCCAAAATCACATCAAGCGCCATTCTGTTTTGGAGTGCTGCAATCCTTGCAATTTGGAGTCCTCTGTAATATTTACTAGTGCCATTGCTGTTTGATTGGTGACAGCTTCCACAACACGAGTCAATCGCCTTATCTTTCTGCTATTCAATGCAGCACCCACAAAGAAGAACAGTCCCAAATTGAAATCAACATATTGTTGCAAAGTGGTATCAGTCTGATCAACCTCATCTGTACTTATTGTTCATTTGTATCTATTCTTGGAAATGTCATTATACAACTTTAATATCGGTGATACGATGGAGGGGCCAAGAACACGGGTGGTAACAAAAACGATATGTAACATACCCCAGACCACCCAACCGGTAATTAATAGTATCCTTTATTACCACATACAAAATACGTGTTATGTGAAGACGTAAAACTGCTGTTATTAGCATCATGAATAGTCAATGTCAAAATACATTCACTCCGTTCTACTGGAATTCTTCCAGCACTGCCAATCCATAATTCTAGTTTAGCTCTGGTCACAGAATTACAAAAGGTCCAGTGTTCTTGATGTTCCTCATATCCGTGAAGACTTATGGTGCCGAAATATTGTCCGGTTGATACTCTTCCCATTCCCATTTAGTCCCTTCAGCTTGAGGATAACCATCTTTATCCTGATAGCATACTTTATTTTAGTGAAAGATAATTCCACCTACTGAAGGCTTTCCAGATGCAAACAGAAGTGCATACCAAGCTTGACAAGAACCATTATGAGAAAACGGTAGAGGAATAAAAGGTGTTCCTTCTTTCTTTTGGTGTGCAGGTATCATCCAACACACCCAACATTTGGTAGCATTCGTGGCATTGTGCGTATGATGCAACATCTGGATGAATGTATTATTTAGGTAGGATTGTCGATGCTTCTGCTCATGGTAGGGAAGCGTGAAGTAGTGGTGTTCCACTGGTACTGGCATAGTGGCAACAAAAAGCTTTCGAGCAGGAGCCACTTTCTCAACAAACCAGGTGATTGTTGCCATAACCACCAGAGTAACAACAAACCCAATAGCACAAATGATTCTTTTGTTATTCATTTCAAAAACAGCGATAATTGTTCTTTCTAAAAACTTGTTGAAAACAATTGTTGGAGCTCTTATCCCTGGGCAGCCGCTGATTTCTTCACCGAAGATCAAGACGGGTGTCACTACACTACGCTGGGCTGATCCCCCCCCTTGTCATATCGGCATTCCGTTTCACTAACCCAGGGCGGTAGCTCAACCAGTCTTTTTCGGCAAAGCAGATTCTTTCCTTGGTCTCAGCTGATATCGGGATTCTCCAGCGATCGTGTGGTCCGGGAAGATTCCTTCAGATTCATCAGGTGAAATAGCTTGGCCCTTCTCCGTTTCCAGGATCTCTCGATGGTCGGTCAACACTGCAGGCTCCACCAAGGCAGGCGACACACGCTTACAGTGTGGGCTGTGAACCCAGTTCTTCCGGTTCGTCACTTGAACTACTGTCCTCGTGGCAAGAAGCACCTGCTCGGGTCCTCACCACCTCGGCTCCAAGCTGTTGGATCTGTCGAAGACCTTGACCATCACGTGGTTGCCAGGTCGGAGATCATGGGCCTCACCTTCAGATCTGTCAGGAAGAGCTTCTCAAACCTGTTGATGAATAAAAATCAAACTGTCGGTTAACTGTGCCAAGTAATCATTCATCAGAACACAAGGCACATCATGTATGGGGCGTGGCTTAGGAACTCCCCAAATATTCATCGACCTTCCAAACACCACTTCATAGGGGGTAAGACCTGATCGTGAATGTGGTATCGATCTTATGGACAAAAATGCCAAAGGGAGTCCATCTGGCCATTTTAAAGACGTGGAAGCCAGTATTTTCGCCAACTTCAATTTTAAAGTAGTGTTGTACCTTTCCACTAATCCAGCTCCAACATGTGCCAGCCCATGTGCCATTTGAACTATAGGTTGTAAATAGGCTGCAGGCAATTTCCACTTATTCATTTCTTTGTTACGCCAACAGCCCTGATCGTCTAACATTCCTTCTTTAGACCATTGCTCAAGTTCTTCCACAGAGGCAGATCTCTGTATATCCAACACTTCCTCTCTAGCGTCATGCCAACGCTCAGCTTGTGATTTTACTACGTACATGGATGTAGTGCTCCGCTGCATCGCAGTCTCACGGGCTATGCGATCTGCAAGGCTATTGCCTTGTCCTATTTTATCAATGATTTTCTTGTGCGCGCTACACTTCATAATAGCAACTCTCTTTGGGTATGTAAGTGCAGTCAAGAGATTATGTACTAATTCTCCGTACATTATGTGGTAAATAAATAAATAATTACCGGTACTATTTTTCTATGCATTAACTAAAAAGGATAGCTCAATAAATAAGAGGCAGAATCCGGGGTATCTGAGTCATACGGGCTTTAATTAGATGGCTCGAGCCAATGGACCATCGGGTTCCATCACCTGCAAAGGTTCAGGAAGGGACAGACACAAGAAAAGGGGGAATGGCAGCTGCACCATCTCATTAACATCATACAGTATATATAGTAAAACAGTACAATTGCATTGAATACAGTAGGCGTAACAAGTGACAAACGAAAGATAAGAACATATGGGCGTAAAAAGAAGGCGTGCACAGGGCGTGCACGGAGACATGTGATGTAAACGTCACAGAAGTGTCATAAGTGGGTGGATACATGGAGGGGGCTACCTGGGCAGCTGGAACCTTTAACCTACTGGTGCGCGCAAAACGGGCCATGACGTATAACTGGGGAGAGCTGGGGGCTCTGACTTCTGGTACTAGAAGAGGAGACTAGAGTCTGGGATGTCAGAACGACCTGTACCTATAGCATATCTGATATCTTGTGTTTGGAGTACATGTTGATAGAATCTAAAAGTCATCAGGGTAAAGGCTACTTGTCACTAAGGCTAGTGCATACATATATTTCCTCATGTATTGCGTGTGCTATGAATCTTCTATGGATACTAATTCAGTAATTCTCTTGCATGGAGACAGAAAGACTAGACTATAGATGAAGATGTTTATGCGGTTCGTTAGTTAGGAATGTGAAGCCGGGGAGCTGAACTGATAACTAGAGGCATAACATATTCTTGGCAGACAGGCAGGCAGGCCAGGCCGGGCACCGCGCTGCTTGGCAGGAAGTAAGTGAAGGGTCAGGGATGCGGGAGGGGCTGCATCGCTCCTCGGAGTGGTTTCAGGAGACTTGAGGCTCGAATCCGGTGTCCGGGCCCTGTGAGGCCTAGAAACGGGGACAACTCGATGATTTAACGTGCACAGTGTAAAGACGTTTGGCAACATAGGCCTAATACTTGTTGCTTTCAGGAGGGACTGGATAACTGGCATACTAACGTTGGACACAACTATAAAATGCGTCTTTATTCGGTCAAGGGGGCAAATATGCATATTAATCATGCACATATAACATACGATGGGGAACACGTAGGGACACATGACAGGGCAAAATTCAATTTTCCTCATTCCCTCCTTGTTCCATACGTTTCCTTCAGGAAACATCAATATTCATGATACCATCTATCTGTTCATACAGCATCATTTGCTCGTCTCTTATCTTCTGGGAATGGGACTTTGGACTTGGAATACAAGAGGTAGCGCACAAGCCGCAAATCGCAGGGCCACATTGTAAACAGAGACAACAACTGAATATGATCATTACTACTATTCCTAGAAATGACAGTACTTTCCATCCCCAGGCAGATATTATATTCCAGAGCCAACCGGACCATGTCCAGGTGCCTGGATTCTGGTGTAACTGATGGGCAATTTTATGAAGTCTTGTTATAGCTGAATATACAGACGGTGCGTTATTAGGGATGAAAACGCAACAACTAGATCCGATGACTCTACAAGCTCCACCCCTATCGGCCAGTATGACATCAAGAACAAGGCGGTTCTGAAGAACGACAAATCTCATAGCAGATTGCTCTTCTGTTAAGTTACCTAGAGCGGAAGTAGTCTCATTCACTACTGCTTCAAGGGTTCTGGTTAACCTGCGTATTAATTTACTATTCTGGATAGGTCCTATGAAAAAAAAGAAACCTTTATTGAAGTCTGTATACTGTTCTAATGCAGTTTCAGTCTGATCGACAATTGGGGACTCGATCTCCCTTCTATGTCTGATGTGTACTAGATGTGTATTTCTGTGATAATCGGATGGGGCTAGGAAAACTGGTGGCAGTAGGAAGGCAATGTAACATGTTCCATCCCAATCTAGGGGCAGACGTACATATGCGGTCTGACCACACACAAAATATGAATGACGTGAGGCTTTGAAAGTAGATTTCCCACTGTCACTATACTCGACCACAGTATTACAATCACTGTGTCCTAGATGTACTGAACCATTCCTTCTAACACATAATTCGCCTTTCACTGGTAAAACTGTTATAGCAGGTAAGTCTGGAGTATTCTCGGACTGAACATTCAAAACCATGAAATTCGAGGAGAAATTACCTAGATCATATACTTCATTTTCTAGATCTAACCCTGTCCTATGGGAAAGACCTTCCTTGTCTGGGAAACATGTTCTATTCAGAAGGGACTTATCGTCTAAGGATGATGTTATCGTAAACCATGCTCCACACGAACCATTGTGTGAGAACGGATAGGGAAAAAGGGGCAGAACTCCCTTCGGTGTCTGGAAAGGGGGGAGTCGACCACACACCCAAAAATTAGTGGCATTGCTGGTCTGGTGTGAATAGTGTAGCATACGTATAAAAGTATTATTGCACATGGCAAGTCGATAGGGTAACTCGTGAGGAGGTAGTTCACTAAAAGTGTGCTCTACTGTATCATTAGAGGAAAGATGTACATGCGAATCAAGAGGAGGAAAAAATACATGTAAAACATAACTTATGCATGTGATCGTAAGACTCAGAAATAACATAAACAATAACGTAATAATACATCTGCTGCGCAGATTCTTACAATAACGTATTTTCTTGGAGTTTCGTCTAACTCTCTCACTAGGGGGGGTCTATCTCATACATGTCAGGAACCTGTCTAACCGCTTCACCCGAGAGGGACTTAAACAATTAAACTGTCTGACTTGCTAGACCGTAACTTGAGTTTATACTCCTGCTGCGGAGTTTTCTCTAACAGGGGAAGTTTAGAGTCAGTATCGGGGCAGTCCTTGAGAAAAGTCTTTGGACGGAACCCATGGAAACGCTTGATGTGGCTGGAGTGTAGCCAGCCCTTCCGGCCCTCCAGTTTTACGGCGGTCCTTGTGGTCATCAGAACAAGTTTCGGCTCCTTCCAGCGGGGCTCCAGCGGGCTTGAACGATCAAAATTCCTCACGAGGACCAGGTCGCCGGGAACGACCTCGTGCGGTTTCACCTGGGTGTTGTCTGGAAAGGCAGCTGCGACCTGTGAACGACAAGAGAGTAGTGCAGACATCAAGGAAGCTAGGTAATCTGTCAGCATATTACTGTCAACATCGGTAATTTTACGTGGCATAGGTGTACCCCACATGTTCGGGGGACGGCCAAATACAACTTCAAAGGGTGACAGACCTGATCGGGAGTGGGCGACCATTCTCATATGGAACAGGGCGACTGGCAGGGCTACCATCCAATCTACACCTTTCTCGGCACATACCTTCGCAATACGTATTTTCAGAGTCTGATTGTGTCTCTCGACGAGGCCAGCTGCCTCGGGGTGTCGTACGCAGTGGAACTTCCACTGGTACCCTAACAGAAGTGATACCTGTTTCATGAGTTCGGACGAGAATGGCTGTCCGTTGTCTGAATACACGACCCTGGGCAAACCATAGCGTGGGAAAAACTCACGAACCAACTGCCTGGCAGTGGTCGCGGCAGTGTAATCTGGGACTGGATATGCTTCTGTCCATCTGGACAAAGCGCATACAACTACGAGGACATACTTGAAACCTCGACATCGTTCCATCTGGATATAATCCATCTGGAGGACTTCAAAAGGGTGGTCAGGAGGATGGAATCCACCTTGTTCCACCGGAACACCTTTACCTGGATTGAACTGACAACAGATCATGCAGGTACTTACTTTCTGCTTCGCTGCTGCTCGTAAATGCTTGTTAAACCAAAGGTTCTGGATACTGTCTAACATAGCTTTTTCTCCTAAATGTGCTGGACTATGTGCTGTGTTAATAATGACTTGAACCATAGAGTCGGGGAGAAACCATGTGGCTTTTCCCTTCGTCAACCATCCCTGACCTGTCTGGACCCCTCCTTGTTCAGACCATTTCTTGATCTCGTCTGGGGTAGCATGTGTCTGGATGTCTAGTACGTCTTGTGTAGGGTCCTTAACTGTCATACAAGTCGTCTGATCTGGAACATCTGTCTTTGTTGTGTTAACTGGGATGTCTGGAGTCTGAGCTGTAAGCTTGGCTGTTCGATCTGCTAGTTCGTTACCTTGGGAAATGGTGTCAGTAGCTTTCGTATGTGCCTTGCACTTCATAATGGCAATGGCTGTCGGTAAATGTATTGCTTCTAACAGAGCTTGAATGAGGGGGCCATTCTGAATCTTGGCTCCATGAGAGGTCAGGAAACCTCTTTCTTGCCAGAGGACTCCAAAGTCGTGAACGACTCCGAATGCATAACGTGAATCTGTATATATGTTTACTTTCAGGTTCTTGGCTCGTATGCAGGCTTGGGTCAGAGCGATGAGCTCTGCTGCTTGAGCAGACAGGGTATCAATACGATGTGTTTCTATAACTTCAGTTTCAGTAGTCACTGCATACGCGGCTACTAACTCTCCTGTACTTGTTCTCATACATGAACCATCCACGTAAAGTGTCAGGTCTGGGTCAGGTAATGCAATGTCCGTCAAGTCTTGTCTTGGCTTTGTCATGGTGTTAACGACTTCCACACAGTCATGTGTGGCAGGGTTTGATGTGATCGAGGGTAACAATGTAGCAGGATTTAATATGTTGCAGCGTCTGAATTCTATGTGTGGCTGAAACAGTGTCAGTTCATATCCTGTTAAACGTGCAATTGTCAAGTGCTGAGTCTGTGTTCGGTTTAAAAGAACTTCCACGGAGTGAGGAACTTGTACTGTCAGGGAATGTCCTAACACTATGGAATCACTTTGTCTGATAGCTAGAGCTGTGGCTGCAACTGACTTGAGGCACGCAGGCAGAGCCTGGGCTACTGGATCTAATGTGCTAGAAAAATAAGCACAAGGCTTGTGTTGTCCTGCTTGATCTTGTGTGAGAACAGATAATGCTGTACCATCACGTTCAGTAACAAAAAGTGTAAAAGACTTACTGTAGTTCGGTGTCGCTAGCACAGGTGCATTACATAAAGCTTTCTTTAACTCATTGAAAACAAGTGTATGTTCCTGGGTCCAAGGGAGGACAGTCGATGTGGCTGCCTCCTATGTTGTCAACTGTATCAGTGGCTTGGCTAGATATGCGTACTGAGGAATCCATTGTCTGCAGTAAGAAGTGAGGCCGATGAAAGCTCGTACCTCCTTCTGTGTCTTGGGCTGTGGAAGATGTGCAATTAACTGGATACGGTCAGGTGTCAACTGTCTACCCCTCTTGGACAGCAAGTGTCCAAGGTATACCACTTGCTGGACACAGAATTGCAGTTTCGAAGGGGACACCTTGTGCCCCATCTCTGCCAGAAAATACAAGACTGTCAGTGACGCACGTTCGCAGTCACGTTCTGTACGGGCTGTGATCAATAAATCATCGACATACTGGAGCAGGGCAGTGTCAGTTGGCATGTGAATACTGTCTAGTTGTCTTTTAAGTGCTTGACTGTAAATACTAGGACTTTCTGTAAAACCTTGAGGTGCACGTGTGAATTTATAGCTTCTTCCATTTAAACAGAATCCGAAAAGGAACTGGCTGTCTGGATGAATGGGGACACTAAAGAATGCGTTCTTGAGATCAATAACAGTAAAGAACGTAGCTTCGGAATCAATGGCAGTCAATAGGGAAGAGATATCTGGAACCACTGGGTACTGGGATATGATACATTTATTAAGTTCTCTAAGGTCAATCACTAATCGATAAACTGGAGGTGCATTTGGATCAGTACGTTTAAGAATCGGAATGATAGGAGAATTACATACATTGGAGTCAGTTTCTACAACTACTCCTTGAGCAATGAGCTCGTCAATAATTTTCGATAAGGCTGCTACAGCCTCAGGTGGCAATTTGTACTGTCGGATTCGTGGTAATACAACTCCTTGTTTCAGAGTGACACGATATGGTGTAATGTGCATACAACCTACATCAGTTGGACCTTGCGCCCATAAATGCTGTGGTACATTCAGTAATCTTGGATCAAAATCACGTAACACATAATGACCTTTAAAATCACGTAAAAACAATCTCACTCCTTCCGGAGAACAGCATATTACAGCTCCTAATTATTTCAATGTTTTAATACCAAGTACATTTTCTGGACATGATTTCGTAAGTAACAAGTCTGTAGTTCGGGACAATGGACCAACTTCTAGGGAAACTGGTTTCGATATTTCATTAACAATAGGCTTTCCTGAAAATCCCAGGGAAACATTTCTTGAGCCTGAGAGTGGAGCCCCTGGAACCTCGTCATGACTGATGGTAGTCCTACTTGCCCCTGTATCAATCAGAAACTTTCTGTCTTTCCCTAATACTTGACTGTGTACATAGGGACCCTTTTGATCTACAGGAACCTCGATGAGAGGCAAGCCAACCTCCCTCTCTAGGCTGTTTCATGAATACTGCTGATATTCTGGATAATCTGACTGTGCGTACTGGTACATCTGTTGTGTAACGTGTTGTGTGGCAGCTATAGGCTGCGGTACTGTAACGGTCTGTTGTGCGTTCTGCGGTGGTTGCGAATTCTGCGGAACATGTTCCTGTCTAGGAGGACGCGGTCTCTCTTTCGTCCTACCTGTAGCTATGTTGTGTTTCAGAACTGCACATTCGTTTATATAATGACCTGGCTGTTTACAGTAATTGCATGTCCCTTTAACGGGAGCTGCAGAATGACTAGTTTGATTCGTACCCCTCTTCTGACTATCTGCTGGAACAGACTGTGCAACTAGTACTTTCATTTTCGTGTCTTTCATACGTCTTCTTTCGTGTTCTTGCTCTTCCCTGATTCTGTTCTGGTGATACTGTAACATCTGTAGCATTTGGGACGGGGTATTAGCTTGCCATGTACTCTCGACTTTTAATACTCGATTTTTAACTTGCGGTAAAGAATTCTCAACTAGTTTGGTAACAAAAAGATGTGGATACGACTCACTACTTGTTTTCAAACCGCTATTAATAATGAAACATTTCTCAAATCTGGAATAAAAATCACTAGTGTCTTCGTCTTGTTTCTGTTTACAGGCTGAGATGGCATCCCAATCTTCCTTTTTCGTGGCTAGTAATCTTGGCAAGACTTGTATTAACAACTCGGGCAATTCTTTGGCTTTATCCCCAAGACCAGTACCTGGGACTCGTGTGTTATCTTCGTTCTCTAACGCGGTCCAGTCAATCTTTTTCTCTCCCACCTCCCATTCTTTTTCTTTGAGCTTTTCATATATGCCCGCAGGCAGCAGGACCTTTAACATTTTGATGATATCGGGATACGTGTATTCTCCCATACGGAGCATGTCTTTTAATTCTCGGTGTAACCCTGCTGGATCTTTATCGTGACAGGGCACTAACTTTTTCATTTCTAGTAGTTCTATTTTCGTTATAGGGGTGTAAACAAATACTCGTTCGAGCTCACCCCCCCATTCCCTTAACAGGATGCACTTCTCGCAACGGATTCTGTCTATCTATGTAGAATGGGGGTGAAACAGGAACAAAATGCGGAGTCAGGAACGTTCTGTATTTGTGGCGCTATTCTAAAATGACACTAATTAAATCGGTACCTAGACCTTTCCATCTGTTTAGGAGTAACTCGTTCAGTACATTATATAAAGGACCTGGATCAGAATGCTGATCCTCATACAGTGTAATGAGGTGCTGGATCATGTACATACCCACCAGTCGCTGCTCGGCTGGGGGCAGTTTCAGAAACATTTGAGCCACTACTTCGTCTGAAAACGTGGTAGAATCACTAGTCCATCGAACTGCTGATCGGGCTAGTTCTTGTTCATGCATGGTACTAAGCTCACTGTAACCTATTCGTAGTTTCAGAACTTTATCGGTAGCCTGGAATAATTGTTCAAGAGAACACTGTTGTGGTACGGGAGGAGGAAAAGCTTTCTTGTAGTCTAGGCGTGTGTGTCTATCAGAAGGTCTCGTCCTACCTACATACGCTATTCTGGTGGGATTCTCGTTGTCTACATCTTCGTCTGAATAATCATTCTCTTTCTCTGCTATTATTCTTGCTTTCTCCCTCTCGTGTATGCCTATGATTTCTTTACGAATCTTTCTGTACATAGTTTCTATACTATTCTGTGTCTTGTGTTTTCCGTCTGCTATATTGTCACTCCATCTTATCAGGACCTTCATCTCTTCTGGATTTTTATCAGGACGATCCTGTTCTCTTATTGAACAATTTATTAAAAATTGCAAAATCATGCCTTGAATCTCGACTTTCCTGTGTACCATAGCTTCGTGAATACTTTCTGGTTTCTCCCCTGTTCGGATGAAATGATATATTCTGTCTAAATGCTCTTTCATATCTGATATGGTAATCAAAAAGTTTGCAACTCGCCGTAAACGTACGGAATATAATATCATGTGATCTTCACCTGGCACTGGGTCATATCTACAATCGGTAAGGTACTTTTTGAGTGCTTCGTACGTGGCCACTTTTGGCGTACGCTGTAATGCTGCGTCTCTCAGCGTCAGGCGCTTTGTTTGAGGCGGGGTGATAGGAATACCTCCCCCTGCTCCTCCTGAACTAGAATCGTCAATTAATACTGAATGTGCGGCTGTTGGTAACGTGACTGGTAGAGTAGGTGTACGTAATGTGGGTTGGTCCTGGGGTACTGGCACATTAACAGGATTCCCGGGACCAACGACTGGAGGCACAGTAATTACGTTATTAACAGGAGGTGGAAGTTGAACAGGCGGAGTAGGATTCGTATTAGCATATTCTGGGACAGTGTCGTCTAAATAGGAAGAAAGGAAAATTTCAGCTGCAGTCGGTTTATGACGTAGCTTAGTCGGGACCAATGGTGGCGGTAAATTACAGAGTGTTTCCGGGGTCGCTTTAGGCAAACCCTCGGCGAGAAGGGGATACATACCTTTAATAAGGGCATTTCTTTGTCTGTCTGACTGTTCTGCTCTAACTCGTTCACCTTCTTCTAGTAATTCCCTTTCTTGGGCTTTTTCGGAGGATTCCCTACTTAATTCTGCTTTTCTGAATTCTTTCTCGGTTCTTTTATGGGATTCTTTACGCCATAATTCTATGGCATCTTTCTGGGATTGTCTGGCTTTCTTTTTCCATAATGCTTCTTCTACTCTCATGATGCACTCGGCATCCCATGTTCCTGAAACAGGCCATCTATATTTCTCTTCGAGATGCTTGGTGTAGTCCACCCATAAATCTAGATACAGTATGGCATCTAAGCCATGTTTATGATACATGAAATGTCCAGGACTGTCCCTGGGAGGGACAGGAACTGATTCTTCGAGTAACCCTTTTCTGGTTTTTATCTGACGTAACTTCGAAAACAAAGGCATATTTGAACCGTTCTTGAACTTGAACACAATACACAATGAACACAGTAATGAACAGCAAAACAATCATTCATACCACGACATCAAAAATACATTAATAACAGTTTGAACAGATAATACCTGATACATTGAAAACATAATACCTGAACTTCTCGAGAACAGACTTACTAGAATTACTGGATGCACTGCTAAAACAGTACAGAACATACCGGTCTCCTAAAGAGACACGTCATACCGTATCCACCTAGGTGAACACGTCGGACCGGATCTGTGTACCCAAACCCGTCGGACCGGGCACAAATTAATGAACCCGTCTAGATACGTCCCAGCAACGGTACTCACCGGGAAGCAAAACTGAAGGCCTCGGACTGGACTGGACAGCTACGACGTCTGGTTACTGCTACGCACTACGCATGCGCCTCGGGCTTCGGAAACAGGTGGGCCTCCGGATACCTCGGACCTTGCTCTCTCGGCTTGGGCTCTGGTCGGGACGATCCGCCTTCCTCACCGCCTCGTCTGGATGCCGGACCGCAGTCTCCGTCTCCTCCGTGGGCCTGAGGGAGACTTGAAGCAGAAATATCTGCACGTGCACAGTAGGGGTCCGTCACGGCTGTAGAAGGGTCAGGGGGCCTGCGTTACATCGCCGGCGCGTGGGGAAGGGGCTCGTCCCTGTTCGGGCGCCATTATGTGGTAAATAAATAAATAATTACCGGTACTATTTTTCTATGCATTAACTAAAGAGGATAGCTCAATAAATAAGAGGCAGAATCCGGGGTATCTGAGTCATACGGGCTTTAATTAGATGGCTCGAGCCAATGGACCATCGGGTTCTATCACCTGCAAAGGTTCAGGAAGGGACAGACACAAGAAAAGGGGGAATGGCAGCTGCACCATCTCATTAACATCATACAGTATATATAGTAAAACAGTACAATTGCATTGAATACAGTAGGCGTAACAAGTGACAAACGAAAGATAAGAACATATGGGCGTAAAAAGAAGGCGTGCAGAGGGCGTGCACGGAGAAATGTGATGTAAACGTCACAGAAGTGTCATAAGTGGGTGGATACATGGAGGGGGCTACCTGGGCAGCTGGAACCTTTAACCTACTGGTGCGCGCAAAACGGGCCATGACGTATAACTGGGGAGAGCTGGGGGCTCTGACTTCTGGTACTAGAAGAGGAGACTAGAGTCTGGGATGTCAAAACGACCTGTACCTATAGCATATCTGATATCTTGTGTTTGGAGTACATGTTGATAGAATCTAAAAGTCATCAGGGTAAAGGCTACTTGCCACTAAGGCTAGTGCATACATATATTTCCTCATGTATTGCGTGTGCTATGAATCTTCTATGGATACTAATTCAGTAATTCTCTTGCATGGAGACAGAAAGACTAGACTATAGATGAAGATGTTTATGCGGTTCGTTAGTTAGGAATGTGAAGCCGGGGAGCTGAACTGATAACTAGAGGCATAAAAACACTTCTCCTGAGGCGGAAAGCCGGGAGGAAGCACCACAGACACTTGCACAACCTGCTTTTAAAACTTGAATTGTTTTTATATCATTTACTTGCTGCTTGTCATAGGACCGGTGTCCTTAGAGAAATCTCGCCGCCGCCATCAGTGGCGAGGCCGATAGCCACGCCCCCTTGGAGGCCACGCCCCCCCGCCCACTAGCATAAAGCTGCGCTGACTACGAGCGCCTGCAAAAACACTTCTCCTGAGGCGGAAAGCCGGGAGGAAGCACCACAGACACTTGCACAACCTGCTTTTAAAACTTGAATTGTTTTTATATCATTTACTTGCTGCTTGTCATAGGACCGGTGTCCTTAGAGAAATCTCGCCGCCGCCATCAGTGGCGAGGCCGATAGCCACGCCCCCTTGGAGGCCACGCCCCCCCGCCCACTAGCATAAAGCTGCGCTGACTACGAGCGCCTGCAAAAACACTTCTCCTGAGGCGGAAAGCCGGGAGGAAGCACCACAGACACTTGCACAACCTGCTTTTAAAACTTGAATTGTTTTTATATCATTTACTTGCTGCTTGTCATAGGACCGGTGTCCTTAGAGAAATCTCGCCGCCGCCATCAGTGGCGAGGCCGATAGCCACGCCCCCTTGGAGGCCACGCCCCCCCGCCCACTAGCATAAAGCTGCGCTGACTACGAGCGCCTGCAAAAACACTTCTCCTGAGGCGGAAAGCCGGGAGGAAGCACCACAGACACTTGCACAACCTGCTTTTAAAACTTGAATTGTTTTTATATCATTTACTTGCTGCTTGTCATAGGACCGGTGTCCTTAGAGAAATCTCGCCGCCGCCATCAGTGGCGAGGCCGATAGCCACGCCCCCTTGGAGGCCACGCCCTTCCGTATCCATCGGCCGGCACATATATATAAATGTGCAACCCTAGGAAGCGCAGCGGACGAGCGCAGCGGGCACGCCGATTGCGCGCCGAAGGCGCGCTTAAGGCAAGCTCGTCTGCGCTCGTCCGCGACGAGGACGCGCCTAGCGCCACATACCCTGCCCGGCACAGCCCTTCATCCCCTGGCTCCACTCGGGACGCTTTTCTCGACCTTCGGGGGTATGCGCAGGAAGGTAAGCTCTCCTTCGAAGAATCGGCCTTCCCACTAACTGACTTCCTACAACGGAACTTAATTGTGGGAGGCCTTTTGAACGTAAGATCCTTACCTAAACATGCCACCGAAATTAATCTTCTTATCGAGTCTCACCATCTAGATGTACTCTTTCTAACTGAGACATGGACACATGCAAACTGTGAGACAGACCTAGCAGCTGCTTGTCCGCTAAACTTTAACATCCTCCACCTCCCCAGACCCAAAGGCCGCGGTGGCGGAGTTGGTGTCATCTTCAAAGCCTCGTGGCAAACGAACATCCTAGACATAGACCCGACCCCTGGAACCAAGCTTTTTGGGCTGTCTATAAACTGCCATCAAGGCGAAACCTTCACGGTAATCGTCTGCTACCGCCCGCCTGGGGCCTTTTCTATCCCGCAACAGCAAGCCCTCCTCACGACTATCACCAACATGGCAACTTCTCACAGTAATCTTATACTTCTAGGAGACTTTAACCTTTGGCCAAATGGCAGTCTTGATGTAGGACTAGACAACCTTCGGCTGTCCTGTGATAATGTAGGCCTTCAACAACTGATAAAGGACCCCACTCACTCCGCAGGCAACCGACTCGATCTTATCTTCTCGAGCCCAGGTCTAACCCAAGTAGGCGACATTCTGCCCTTGAGTTGGACAGACCACTCGCTCATCAAACTCTACATTAAGAATGCCACAACAAGTAAAATCACATCCCACCCACCCCCACAATTCTCGTACCGAAACTGGAAAGCGCTTGAAAAACTCAGTACCTCCACCGGAACCTTTGAGGTGGAAGACAGTTTCGCTATTACCAGCTCAGTGGAAGACAACTACAGGTCCTTTAGCTCAAGAATCACTTCTCTTGCGGACGCTGCTGCCCCTCTTAAGCTCTGTAAACCGAAAGGTAGAGCCCTGGCGCCATGGTACAACGATTCTTTGAAATCCCTTAAATCAGCCTGCAAACAAGCTGAGAGAAAGTGGAGACACGGATACTATAACAACAATAAAATCCTTTGGAAGAAGGCACTCCGTGACTACAAGTTCGCTATTGCAGAAAGTAAAGCGAACTACTATTGCTCCACCATTACTAATGCAGCCAACAGTCCAAAAAGCATATTCCAGATTTTGGACAATATCTTACACCCTGACTGCGTCAAAAACTCCATCCCCCCCTCTCAGTCCCTTTGTGACAATCTTGCTCAGTTTTTCACTGATAAAATTGAGACCATCATTAATAACCTGGCAACACCCCCGCCTTCCACTCTCTTCACCCTCCCCGAAATCATCTCCACTAACCCTGTTTCTCTGAGGCCAACCTGTTTTTCCACGAACAAATTGCTGGCTTTCCCTCTTATTTCTCAAGTAGAATTTGAAACAGTTGCACAGGGCATTACTTCCGGATCCCCCCCTGACCCTCTGCCACCGAAAATATGGAAAGCCTGTGGGCCCCAACTATTTCACACCCTTCGGTTGATATGCAACCAATCCCTGAGCTGTGGCGTCGTTCCCCGCTCTTGGAAGCAAGCGCTTATTACCCCGCTGCTAAAGAAACCCACGCTCAATCCAGACTGTTTGTCCAACTTCCGTCCCATATCACTCTTGCCCTTCCCAGTGAAGGTGCTCGAACGCTGGGTCAGTAAATGCCTCTCTACCCACCTTGAGCAGCACCATTTTTTGGACGAATTCCAATTTGGGTTTCGCCCAGCCCATGGCACTGAAACCGCGGTGCTCACGGCCATGGAGGAGCTCCGAATGCGCGCAGACAGGGGCCAAGCTGTGGCCCTCATTTTACTTGACTTGTCTGCCGCATTCGATACCGTCAATCACAGAATCCTGCTCCAGCGGTTGAGAGCGGCAGGGATTGACGGCACGGCCCTTATCTGGTTTCACTCCTACCTCAGCGACAGAAAACAAGCTGTCTCCCTTCCCCCTTTTCAATCGGTCTTTTCCCCGGTCCCACACGGTGTCCCCCAGGGTTCCTCTATCAGTCCGATTCTTTTTAATGTTTACTTAAAACCTCTGGTCACGTTAATCAAGTCACACAACATGACCACAGTAAACTATGCGGACGATACACAGCTACTTCTCTCGTGGGAAGGCGAAGACTCCATCTCCTTACAAGCCTTCCATGACTGCCTACGAGACACGGCACGCTGGTTGCACCAGAACTCTCTTCAGTTCAACTCCTCGAAGACTGAGGTGATGTACTGCCCTGCGAGTCGCATACCCCGCCCTCTGCCCGCTGAGTTCTGGCCCCCGGAGAACTCCAACAACCCCCCACCAGTTACCACCGTCCGTAACCTGGGCGTCATGCTCAACCATCAATTGAGCATGGAGACTCAGGTCTCAAGAACAGTCGCAACCTGCACCGGCCTTATGCGCTCACTGCGCAAAGTCTTGCCTCTGCTCCCATCCTCCGCCAGAGCACTAGTAGTCAGGTGTACTATTCTTAGTCGCCTTGACTACTGCAACGCCCTGCTGCTTGAATCACCGGCGACACTACTGGACAGACTCCAACGAGTCCAGTCAGCAGCAGCCAAACTGGCTCTAGGATGGACCAGGAGATCCTCGGCCACTGCCGCACTGGCCGAGTTACACTGGCTGCCTTTGAGGCAACGCATTGCCTTCAAGGCCCTTTGTTTGGTCTTCAAGGCACTGCATGGAACAGGACCCAGACCTCTCCAACGTCTATTCTCCTGGTATACCCCCACCAGAACACTTAGGTCCACTACTGCTTGCCTCGCGAGAGTGCCCAGATGTAAGAAGGCCAGGATGGGAGGAAGATCGTTCAGAGTAGCTGCAGCCAAGTTATGGAACAGTCTACCCGCCGAAATTCGCCATATCCCTCATCTCCTCCCTTTCAGGAAACATATCAAAACTTGGCTCTTTCCCCTGTCCCTATAACAAAAATTAACTGGCCTTTTCCAGCTCCCCCCCCCGTCAATAAACCACAGGAGTAGTTATCAGCGCCAGGATACCTGCCAGGTGACAGTCGCGCTTTATAAATATTTTAAATAATAATAATAATAATAATAATAACATATTCTTGGCAGACAGGCAGGCAGGCCAGGCCGGGCACCGCGCTGCTTGGCAGGAAGTAAGTGAAGGGTCAGGGATGCGGGAGGGGCTGCATCGCTCCTCGGAGTGGTTTCAGGAGACTTGAGGCTCGAATCCGGTGTCCGGGCCCTGTGAGGCCTAGAAACGGGGACAACTCGATGATTTAACGTGCACAGTGTAAAGACGTTTGGCAACATAGGCCTAATACTTGTTGCTTTCAGGAGGGACTGGATAACTGGCATACTAACGTTGGACACAACTATAAAATGCGTCTTTATTCGGTCAAGGGGGCAAATATGCATATTAATCATGCACATATAACATACGATGGGAAACACGTAGGGACACATGACAGGGCAAAATTAAATTTTCTTGACCTTGACCATCACGTGGTTGCCAGGTCGGAGATCATGGGCCTCACCTTCAGATCTGTCAGGAAGAGCTGCTCAAACCTGTTGATGAATAAAAATCAAACTGTCGGTTAACTGTGCCAAGTAATCATTCATCAGAACACAAGGCACATCATGTATGGGGCGTGGCTTAGGAACTCCCCAAATATTCATCGGCCTTCCAAACACCACTTCATAGGGGGTAAGACCTGATCGTGAATGTGGTATCGATCTTATGGACAAAAATGCCAAAGGGAGTCCATCTGGCCATTTTAAAGACGTGGAAGCCAGTATTTTCGCCAACTTCAATTTTAAAGTAGCGTTGTACCTTTCCACTAATCCAGCTCCAACATGTGCCAGCCCATGTGCCATTTGAACTATAGGTTGTAAATAGGCTGCAGGCAATTTCCACTTATTCATTTCTTTGTTACGCCAACAGCCCTGATCGTCTAACATTTCTTCTTTAGACCATTTCTCAAGTTCTTCCACAGAGGCAGATCTCTGTATATCCAACACTTCCTCTCTAGCGTCATGCCAACGCTCAGCTTGTGATTTTACTACGTACATGGATGTAGTGCTCCGCTGCATCGCAGTCTCACGGGCTATGCGATCTGCAAGGCTATTGCCTTGTCCTATTTTATCAATGATTTTCTTGTGCGCGCTACACTTCATAATAGCAACTCTCTTTGGGTATGTAAGTGCAGTCAAGAGATTATGTACTAATTCTCCGTGCATTATCTGCATCCCGTGGGATGTAAGAAAGCCTCTTTCCTTCCAGAGTAGGCCAAAATCATGGACCACTCCAAAAGCATAGGGGCTATCGGTGTAGATGTTCACACACAAGTCAGTGCTAAGTTCACACGCTCGTGTCAAAGCTACTAGTTCAACTGCTTGAGCCGACTTCTGAGGTATGCGAGCTGTTTTCCACTACTGTCTCAAGCATGGTAATTGCATAAGCAGCTGAAGTTGTGCCATCTGGGAACTTCAAAGAGGATCCATCAACCCACAGTTCCCCATCTACATCTCGAAGGGGCGTATCTTGCAGATTGATGCGACTCTTTGTCTGTTCCTCAATAAGGAATATACAATCGTGAGGCTCCTTTGACTGAGACTGAGTCGCAGGATATGGCAACAAAGTGGCTGGGTTCAGTGTCGCGCACATCTTCAAGGTAATATGAGGTGCTAACAGTGTCAATTCGTATCCTGTCAGGCGAGCACTAGTTAAGTGTTGCGTCTTAGTCTGATTCTACTGCATGAGGTACTAGCACCAACAGTTTGTGTGACAAAACTATCCCTTCACTCTGACGTATGGACACAGCTGTCGCTGCAACTGAACGGAAGCACCCAGGCACTAACGAGCAACAGGATCGAGAACTGCAGAAAAATATGCACTGGGACGCTGCTTGTCACCGTGTGTCTGTACTAAAACTGACAATGCACACCCATTTTTCTCGTGTACATAAAGTGTAAAGCCTTCGTGTAATCTGGTGTGCCTAACACTGGTGCAGAGTAAAGAGCTTGTCTTAACTGACGAAAAGCATTGTGGCATTCATCTGTCCATGGAAGGGGGATTGAAGTGTTTTTAGTCAAAAGCGCTAGCAGGGGTTTAACAATGTGTGAAAAACCCAATATCCATTGCCTACAAAACGAAGTCAAACCAATGAATGCACGGACATCTTTCTGTGTGGAAGGTACTGGTGTGTCTAATATTGCTTGAATGCGATCTGGTGTCAGTGCACGGCCCTCCTTAGACAGAAGGTGACCTAAGTAGGTTACCTTCGGTCTACAATATTGCAATTTCTTTCGTGATACTTTATGGTGGTGTGTAGCAAGAAAAGAAAGCAAAGACAAAGTACATTTTTCTCACTGCTCAGGTGTATCAGCTGCCAACAAGATGTCATCAACATATTGTATGAGAGCAACTCCTTCAGACAAGGTAAAGGAATCGAGTTGGCGTTTTAAGGCTTGACTATAAATACTCGGACTCTCAGTGTACCCTTGAGGAACACTACAAAATCTGTATGATCGATTATTCAAAGTGAAACCGAACAAATATCGGCTATCAGGATGAATAGGAATCGAAAAAAAAGCATTCTTCAAATCGATTACAGAAAATGTAGTTGCTGTTGGAGGGAGCAGGGTAAGTAATGTCGGTATGTCAGAAACCACAAGGTACTGCGGTACTACAATCTTGTTGACGTCTCTCAAATCAATGATAAATCTGTAAATACTAGTGTCAGTATCTTTTTTCAAAATGGGAAGAATCGGACTATTGCAAACATTGTAAGAAACCTCTTCCACAACCCCCACTTTAATCAAATCATGTACAATGCGTGTGAGTGCTTCTTCTCCTTCTCGAGAAATGTTATACTCAGGCAGTCGTGGCAATGAAGCACCCTCCTTGACACTAATATGCACTGGCGGAATAACCATTTGTCCTACATCAGTGTCTGAAGTAGCCCATAAAGTACTAGGGAGGGAAGCTAATGCAATGTCCTCTTTAATAATACAGGATCTCTCAATCACAGGATAGTTGTCATTCAAAATAACCCGTACTCCTTCCGGAGAACATCGTATCGTAGTCCTGAAATATTTGAGCATATCAAGACCCACAATATTATCTGGTGTGTTTGGAGAGAGCAAAAACGGACATGGAGCAACATGGAATGCAAGTGGTTGTGACAGTGGGCTATGGGAAGGTGTTCCATCGAAACCTATCGATGTAATAGTTGAGCCAGACAGGGGAGCCCTAGGAACCAAGGGTTTAGACAAGGCGCTACGAGTAGCTCCTGTATCAACCAGAAACTGATCAGTAGAACCCAAAACATGTGCTGTAACATAGGGACCCCTCTGATCTACTGGAAGTTCAACTGATTCCTTACCTCATCCTAGGCAATCCTATGCATAAGCAGAATCTTGAAAATCAGACGGCACATAGTCGGACATTTGATATTGGTTCCGTCTATCAAAAGTGTTAAACCCATCCTGTCCACGTGCATTAGCATCAAACTTAGCACGATAATTTGTGCTTCCTCTAGGCCCTGATTATCCTGAACGATTTCTCATTTGTCCCCGACTGACTGGACACTGCTGAGCACACAGTACTGGACAATCAGAAAGCCAATGTCCAAATTTCTTGCAGTACGAACACTGATCAACAGACAAATTCAAACAAGTATAGGAAGGAAAGGACGAACCATAAGATCCACGTCCACCTTTATCATTACCTCTAGAAGGCGGGCCATAAGTTTGGGCCAACATAACCTTTGTTTTCAATTCTTTAGTCTTTTTATCCTCATTACTTTTAGCTTCTAATTCTTGTCGTTCATAATACTGAAACAAATCCAATGGGGTACATTATTCCTACACTCGACTGTCGCACTGCGGTAGAGGAAATCTTTCCTTTGTAAAACTCTTCATGATTACGTCATTTTTATCAATTCATCAATATTAATCCAACATTTTAACTCGTGCATCTTCCTTAATTACTTTATCTTATTTTCAGTTAAACCCCTGACGAAGAATTTATACAATTCGAAATGCATTGGGAGCATGTTGATTTCATAAAACCACTTTTGAAACATGTTTGTCCTCACATGCCTCCGTTAAAGCCTGGATTGGCAACGCTTGGTGTTTGAAAATGATGAATAAAGAATTCAAAATACAAACATGCTGTCTCCATAGTGGGGTAATTAAGGAAGATGCACGAGTTAAAATGTTGGATTAATATTGATGAATTGATAAAAATGACGTAATCATGAAGAGTTTTACAAAGGAAAGATTTCCTCTACCGCAGTGCGACAGTCGAGTGCAGGAATAATGTACCCCATTGGATTTGTTTCTAACTGAACCGTGATGAGGTTTTTCACGGTTTCTGTTTGCACGCACTTCATTACATGAACTGAAAAACTAAAGTAATTTACAAAGGGAAGGAGTGCAGTGGCTCAATTTTTGACTCTATATGCTTAGCAACATTATCACTTCAGAGCTTGCACCCCAAGGACTCAAGTTTACTTTCTAAAGGAACCACCATTACGGATGACAGAAACAATACATCTTCTTAAGTGTAATGACTCAAAAGCAACGATTAACAAAACCGATATAGGCTTGAGGAGACAATTGAACTCTGCTGCTTGGACAGTTCGTTTTCATGAAATGTTTATTTACAAACACATTCTAAATAGGGCACGCGGATGTCTTGTTATTTTTGACATAAGCTTTCACATTTTGCTGGAGGCTTCAAAGGGGTGGATTTAATTCGGAGGGAGTATGTTTTTCTTTGACTGTGATGTGGAACACCATGGGAGATGAAGTTTATTGGGATGATACACAAAAAGGAGGGGTGGAGAGGAGTATAGCTGGATTGCTCACAGGTGGGAGATTTCTCTCTTTAAAAACGGCACGAGCGCGAGGGAAAATCACTAAGAGCACTTGTTATGTGGAAGGGAAGTGAAGTTATGCTGCTTGCAGTGGCGTAGAGAAGGTAAATTGTATGAAGTGTGTTCTGTAGCTTAGTGGGACCTGTGCAGCTGGGAGGGAGTTGTGATTCATGGTGAATGACAATTTGGGAGATGGTAGGGTTCGAGAACAGAGGGAGAATCTTGGGCTAGTGCAAACATAAGTTGTTTTTCTGTTTAATGGAGGGTATAGTTAGAGTAATCAGTTTGAGTAAACTAATAATGGTCAAGCAGCCAGTATAATTGTGTCTTTATCTTATTTTCAGTTAAACCCCTGACGAAGAATTTATAGAATTCGAAATGCATTGGGAGCACGTTGATTTCATAAAACCACTTTTGAAACATGTTTGTCCTCACATGCCTCCGTTAAAGCCTGGATTGGCAACGCTTGTTGTTTGAAAATGATGAATACAGAATTCAAAATACAAACATGCTGTCTCCGTAGTGGCGTAATTAAGGAAGATGCACGAGTTAAAATGTTGGATTAATATTGATGAATTGATAAAAATGACGTAATCATGAAGAGTTTTACAAAGGAAAGATTTCCTCTACCGCAGTACGACAGTCGAGTGCAGGAATAATGTACCCCATTGGATTTGTTTCTAACTGAACCGTGATGAGGTGTTTCACGGTTTCTGTTCGCACGCACTTCATTACATGAACTGAAAAACGAAAGTAATTTACAAAGGGAAGGAGTGCAGTGGCTCAATTTTTGACTCTATATGTTCATAATACTGAGCCATAGTTAGAAGAGAAACCGGAGAAGAAGTAGTCCATGAACTCTCACTGGCCTTCAGGCGACTAGCTATTCCTGGCAAAAGGTTTGCGACATATTTATCGACAAACAGATGCCTACCCGTGTCATCTGTCAATGACTGGCCACTAAAATCGAGGAATGCTTCTTCAAAGCGTGTGAAGAAGTCAGAAACTGATTCATCTACCTTTTGCTTGCAAGACGCTAACACTGTCCAATCTATCTTTTTAGGGGGAATGTTCGTCTTTAACTTAACTAATATAGCTGCCGGAAGATTTAAAATTAACTGCCACGGTTTCTTTACAGGTTCTCTATCTTTATCTAACTGCTCTAAATCTTTCCACAATGCTCCAAATGTTGCACGATCATCAATTTTACGCACAGTTCTCCACATATCAGGCGGTAATATTAGTCCAAAAAACAAATCAATATCAGGCAAAGTCATAGTACAAGAGCTAATGGCACCCTCAACTTCCTCATCAAAGGCTGCTGAATTCTTTCGCAGATCAGGCAATGCATTTTTAAGGGCATAACATCTGCTGTATTCCAAGGAGTATAAACCCAATTATAAATAAAATAACCTTTTGCATCAATAGAAGTCTTATCATTTACTTGTACCCGTTCCTTTAGGAGGAACATATAAAGGCGCGGCTTCCCGCATGGGTTTCACATTAATTACAACCTTCTTATCTGTTTCTGTAGTAGAAGTTCGTGCCATGCTGATTTGGGATGTTTGTGCAGCTGCATCTGTTGCCTTTTTCTCCTCTCGCAAATGGGCTGCTTCAACACGCATTTTAACCAAGCGTCTGATAGTGTCAGCCACCTGGGAGAAGACAAAAAGACCTTCACGTAGTTGTTTACAATCAGCTGCTACATCATCGGGCTCCATTTCTACAGAATATTTTCTAAACCGTTCAATAACCTCTGCGACAAATGTATCAATACAATATATTTGCTCCCTTTCCTGCTAATCTTTTATACTATCTAAAAGTTCAGAAGCAGTGGCAGTACTACGAACGGCTTTACGCGCAGCAGATCTAATCTGAGACGCACGTTCAGCAGATAACATCGAGCGAGTTTCTCTAGCTTTGTCCTTGTCTGTAGGAGAGTCCTTATCTGACTCATAAGGAGCAGAAGGAAGAGTATACGGAGGTGGACAACGATCTACTAAGAGAGAATCATCTTGGGGTTTATTAAGAATAGGATAAAGAGGTCTACGAACAGTGTATTGGCCATTTACCTGTAAATGACGCTCCATATCTTCCCTCTCTTTAATTTCTTTAATTTCCCTATTTTTCATTTCCAATGCTTTCGCATGAACGGTCTTACGTTCTTTTTCAATCAAGGCTTGCTCACGCTTCATTCGCTCACGCACTTCTTTCTCCCACATTCGCACACAGTCAAACACAAGTCCTTCTCTGTTTTGGAAGGACTTGTGTTAAGTGATCTACGATTGGAGCACATGCGGTAATTCGACCAAACCAAGTGCGATACCCAAACAATTCAGTGTTTTATTGGCTGTTGAGTTCACACGTGCGCTGGTGTATAGAAACATCGTGGGACCCTGTTCAGAGGTGAGCAGGTGATTTTCAATGGCCGTGCGTTGTGTGGTCTGGAGCCTGCAGTGTTTTCTCCTGTGGAAGAATGACATAGTTAGTCCTGGTTCGGCCAGTATTGGTCAGGCCTGGTCATGACAGCCGATGTTCTCCAGTCTTTTATTTGTTCATATACGTGTAACGGTCGGAAGCGTGGAAATAGCGCGACATCTCCTATGTTGTGCCTCGGAGTCTTTCTATGGTGCCTAACCTCGTCATGGAAGTCGAGGAGATCGAGGCTTTCAGACACTTCGTACTACCACATATTTATGCCGATCAGTATTTTTATACTTTGCATTTTTCAGAAGCAATGCTGTGAAATAACAATTATTGGCGGCGAGTTGTGCGCACGCGATCGTGTGACAAAAAAGGAGCTGTGCATATTGCGCGCGTGCTTGTGCGCGCGATTGTAAGCTGGTCGCCAGGAAGTAGCACTTTCCCAAGCAGCCTACTAAAGTCTCGCCCATACCAGCGCATGCGCTGCATCAGGCCGAGACCTAAAAAGAAGGAAAGCATGATCACTGAACTCTGTCAACTCGACTATGGAGGACTTAATAAATCTCTTAAAATTAGTCTGAATAATTGTAAAATCAGATGTCGAGGTAACTCCAGTAATTTGAAAGGTGGGGAGGGGTTTACCAGTCATGGGGTTACACAGGTTTATTATAACTAGGTCCCAAGTTAAGGAAAAATTGTTTGAAATGTTTCCGTAGTTATGATGCATAAAATGGACTAGCAACAAATCATTTGTGTCAACTACCCCACAAATACATTGGTTCCAATTGGGGCTACAGTACACTTGAAAATCCCCAGCTCAAATAAAACAAATTGAACGTGTGTGGTAGGTTAACTGAGATTCCAATATTCCCGCAACTCAGCAGTCACCTGTGTAGGATTCTTAAAATTATTATAATAAAAATTCATCTGTAACAAATCAATTTTCCTAGAACCTTCAGCCAAGATAACATGAAAATGGGGTGAGATATTGATAAAGATCACCTTACCTAGGGTGAGAGTGTTTGCTATAATTCTGAGTAAGGCCCCCTTAGTCCTACCTGTTGCTGATGGAACTCCTGGCGTAACAAAGGAGCTGTAGCCTTTTACAGAGACAGACTGCTCTGTCCAATTTTCCTGAAAGCAGATATCAGAATTCGTAAACCCTTTATGCCAATTTTGATTATCCTTTTTGTTTTCATAACCTGGTAAATTCCTAGAGAGAAGCTTTATATCACTTAGGGACTCCTGCAACCGAATCGCTGTCGTTACTTGTGAGAAGGATGATGGAGGGTCAATTGGTAAGGATGTAATACTGCTTAGTGAACCTAAAACGACCAACTGAACCCTCTCCACGGGTACCAAACCAGAAACCGTTTGATAATCGTTATAAAGAACAGACTGAGGAGGCAAATGATTTAGTGGAGAGATCAGTCAATCACATGCCTCCATATCTTCCAACAATGAGTACCTATCTGATAGGGCAAGGGCATCAAAAGCCACCTGCACAGGCTTATGACCAGTTCCACCTAAATAAAGGCCCTGAGTGAGTAAGGTGGAACTACGTACTGGTGCCGACCTATGAAAAAAGCGAGACTGCATAAATCTGAGATTGGAGTAAAGGAGCAACCCGTAAACTCCCTAATAGGTCTCTCACTAGCAATTCATTATCAAAGTTTAACCCCTTGGCTGCTGGGGCTATTCCCCTGCTGTGTGGGGGGTGGGGGGATGCGCACAGCACCCCGGTGCTCATGACGAGGTCAGCTCGTCATGAGCCACCGTGCCTTGGTGCTCATGACGAGCTGAGCTTGTCACGACCACACCCGTTTAATGGAACGATCAGCACAGCAGGGGTTATTAGCCCAGCGTGCGAGCATTCCACGGGCCATGGCGAGCTCAGCTCATCATGAGCACCGGAGCACCGTGGCTCATGACGAGCTGAGCTCGCCATGGGCATGGGAGGGGTTAAAATACCCTGTCATTATTGGTTGTTTTTACATCAGACCCAATTCATTGCGTTCTTCTGGCCATTATCAAATGATTTTGGATGAGATGACCTTGATTTGAGTTTTGAGTCATCCAGTGTTGAGCTTTGGCCATCAGCTGAAGTGAAGATTTTCTAAGATTAGGACGTAGTAAAGGCACGTTGACTAAAATTTGAACATAGTGACAAGCTGCAGGAAGGAAGTCCATGTATTGCTGATTTGGTCTGCTATGGGCCCGAGTAGACTGGGGATTTACCTTAACCTGTGGTCTTGATAAGTTATGTGATTGCCCCTTACCCTTCCCCTAGAATCTTGTATGGTCACCTGCGGTTGGCAACACCTAGGGACCAAATCTACATGGTCTGGACCTATAGGATCTCGTCCGGGGGCCAACTTATTTGCAACACAAGGATGACCAATAGAAGTAGAGGGCGATTTAGCTAACTCAGGATCATGTTTTCACAATTAAAATACAAATTATGACTTTCACAATTATAGTTTTAAAGAGTTTTACAGACATCCGAGGGGATGAACTTAAGTGCGATCTATATAATCTAAACGGGCATAGATCGGTTACAAAAGTTGTTTAAAGTTATCAAGAAGATCACACCAATATGAGGGAAATGTTTTCTCTGAATGTTGCTGGCCATTCATACATGTGGAACTCGCTGGCATAGCGACCTTTCCGATCTTCTTGGCAGAACCCTTGGAGGGTAGTATCGCATAACTTCTTTTCATTTACCATTTACGAAGGTAGCGTCAGTTGGTTTCCAACTAAACGTAGAGGCAGGCTGTGAATGTTATGGGGTTGGTACAGAGACTGCCAGCAATTCTGGAAGAGAAACCCCATATAGTTTCTTTATACCTCCCTTAGTTGAACAAACAACTAGATTAGATGACTGCCCTGCCCTTGAACCCAACAAAATTCTCTTTTCTGTAAGTGCGATTTATTTTGCTAAAGCCGATGTTGCCTTGGCCAGGAAGGTATCAGATTTTTCTTGCCTATGGTGGGCCTGTAACGGGGGAGTATAGAAATTAAAGGGGGGGCCCAGTCCAGCCTCCTCCGGGCTCCTCCGGGCGTGGATGTGCCCGCCCTTGGCCCGGGCGAGTCCCATGCAGAGGTACCACGCTGCTGCCTTTAAGTATCTCCGGGTGCCGGAAGAGTGATGCTTTGTGCGGTGGAGCCTGGGGGCTGTAGTTCGAGCCCTGGCTCTGCTCTGATGCGGCTCCCACAGCGGGACCTCACTGCTGCCTTTAAGCGCCTCCGGGCGCGGGAAGAGTGACGCGGCATGCGGCGGATCCTCTGAGCTGTAGTCTGTGCCCCAGCCCTGCTCCGATGCATCCCCAGGGAATCTCTAATAGAGTGCTCTCCCTTGCACTCACTTCAGTTGTCCAACTTGAGCATAATTGGAGACTTACATCTTCATCTTAATCTAATCAACAATAAAGAAATCCAGGACTTTACTAATGACCTGGCCACTTTCCAATCAGCTCAGTTACTAAAAAATTCAGCTACTAGGCTGGCCATCTGCTGGGCCCTTTTTTTCCAACCTGGCCACCCTTCAAACTGCTCCCCCTATTCCAGTGACCTGATCAAACCATTATTTGGTGCCTTTGACCATTGATACACCTAGCGTCGAAAACAACATTACTGTTAACCCCACAATGAGAAAGTAGTGGCATAAACTGGACCCATCTGCCTTTTCAAGGTTTATCGAAAGGAGTGTGCCTCTATTAGACTCCAATAGAGAACGGGCAGAGACTTCCACCAAAGCATGGAAATCTTCTCTATTGTGAACAACCTGATTAAACCCACCTCCACTCCTGGATTAACGGAAGCTTCTAACAGCCACTGCAGCAAGCTTGGTCAATGATCTTTATCTTTACTTTAACAGGGGTGAGAAAACAGTCAAACCTGTCTCTCTTGACACAGGGAACTACCACTCGCAATGGGCTCCCTTGGACCAATTGTCTCTACTTGACGCAGATTCTATTTCCACCTTAATGCGTCAAGTGAAATCTGGATCTGTGGCGACCCATTTAAACCTGATTATATTTAAAAATTTCAAGAGAGCGTCACACCCATATTTCTGGAATTAGCCAAACTTGCTGAGCACTGAAGAAGTATCAATATCATGGGAACACGCCAAGGTATTAACCCATTTCTCTTCTGTTGTTTCTGTCCAAGGATGAGGAGAAACATGTAAACAATCTCCTAACCAAAATATTGGAACCATATAAAATATTAGATTGTTCCCAAAATGGATTTAGATCATACTGCAACGAAATTGCTCTTTTAACAGTTACAGAATCCCTTTGCAGTACTGCAGATGCTGGCAAATCCCAAGCTCTGATACTCCTAGATTTAAGTGTGGCCTTCGACACTGTTTCACATGCAATAATATGAACACGCCTCACTGACCTGGGAGTACAGGGCAAAGGTCTGTCCTGGTTTAACTTCTTTTTAAAGGAGTGGTCTTTTAAAGCTATACCCCCCTTCGCCTCATTACAAAGAGGTCTGACTCCTGGTGTCCCTCGGGGTTCGGAACTCAGTCCTACCCTTTTTCGGTTTCGCCTGTCGAAAGCTGCGCAAGCAGCGTTTCGCGCAGGCAAAAACTTTTGTGTAGAGTATGTGTGTGTAGTCCCGCCCCTCTGTTCCATTGGCTAGCTCCATAAATGGAGGCTAGCCATTGGAACAGAGATCTGTCCGTCATAGCCGGAGCAGATTCGTGGGCGTTCCCGAGAATTTTAGGCTTTTGCCCACGTCATGCGGCTGTGGGCGTGTTTTTTTTTTTTAAGCTGTTTTCGCCATTTTGGACGTGTCGTTTTCAGGGGTGGGTTGCGCGATGTACCGCTGTCCGTTCCCGCCCCCCCTCCCGCTGTCCGTGTGCCCGTTTCTGCCCCCCTCCCGTTCTCCGTGTGCCCGTTCCCGCCCCCCCTCCCGCTGTCCGTTCCCGCCCCCCCTCCCGCTGTCACGGCACCTCGGCTTGTTGCTGAAGTCTGCCGTAAAGCGGGTGACAACCGGCTTGTTAGAAGAGCAGACGCCTCATGTGCTTGTGAAGGCAGTGGGGTGCATTTATCACTGCGCCTCAATTGCTGCACTCCCATTCCTTGCCCCCCAGCCCCACTGAGCCGGGGCGTTCCCCGCCCATCAGCGCCCGTGGCCATTTCGCAGCCGCCAGTATGTTTAAAAAGTAAGTCAATCCCTACAATTTGATACGTGTGTACTGCACGTGATGTACTGTTCTTCTCAATTGCCTGTCTATGTATAGTGCATGCAGTCTGCCTTGTCTTAAAAGGTACAGCAAAAGTGTGTTTTTCTAACAGTGGGCATCGGCCTATTTGATAACCCGCATATGATTGGACGTCTGGCTGCTAGAAGAATAGTGTGTTTTGTGCGTCGGCTGTTTAGTGTATAGTAGTCAGCGTTTTACATTTTCAAAGCCGCAGGTTTGATGTCCGAAATAGAGCGTACATTTTCCCATTGACTTTGTACGGCGTATGGATTTTTTGAGGCGAGAGCGACAACAACTGCAAAAATAAAACCAATTTTGATCAGTATAGTCATTCACCGGATTATGATGCGTTGTCTAGTCATCTGGGATGGTGTATTTCATGCGCAGACTCTTGAGTTGCGCTTTCTATCAGTGGTGAAGGCTTTAATACATTGACTGTAGTCTGTAGATGTGATAAGTTCTACTAAAAGACCCTGGCACTGGTTCCCTTCATCTCAATATGTTGAATTTTGTGATGATGGATTACCCCATAAGGCGTAGACGTGATGGGCTTTAATCCACTGGCCCTGTTATCGGTTCATTTTAATGCACAAGTTCTAAGGGTTGTATGTTTTAGTGCATAGGCCAGTGCTGGAAATGTTTTTCGATATTTCATAAATTGGGGGGCAAGTTATGATAGCAGTAAGGCGGTTGAGTCTCGAGAGTCATGAAAAGTGTAGTATGACAGTCAATTTATAAAGATTTCTTTTGTTAAACTCTGCCGTAAATAATTTGTCGACAAGGTTAAGTGTGACAGTAAATCTGTTCTGGTTTATTTAATGGGTCACAAACGCGCAGCGTTTGAAAACGTCTTAGTTTTAAGGCACCTGTGTTGAGATCTTTGTGTGCCGAACCCTAGTGGTAATGCACTCGATGTAGAGATCTGGGCTTTGTAGAGTCACAGTTTTGACTCATAATGTAACAGTGTTAATGTGTCTACTGCAAAGTACAACCTCTGGCATGCAGATCACAGATTTGTATTTTATTTAGTTAGCTCAGTGGTTTACTGCTATTGAAGAGCTTTCGGTTTTTGAGTTAATAAATTATAGTTCGTCTAATAAAGCATAGTGTGCATTGTACCAGCATCATAGAGCTGCTTGCAAACTGAAAGACATAGGTTTAGAACCTTATTGTTTTTCTATACCTTTAATTATCCTAAGGTTTCTAAAAAGGTTTCCTTTGAAAAGTATATAAGCCTTATTAAATACAGACACCGCTAACCACTGTGTTATGATCTAAATCCTGACATTGTGTTTCTCAAGACCAGTCATTCTTAACACAGAATACTACCATAATGGGTGACATGTGACTTCTTGTAGTCTTGCGTAATGTTTTCTGTACATTGATTTACACACTTCTATTATTCATTCTCTGTATAATATATGTGTAGTGTAAAACACCCTGATACCCTACATTGGATTGAGGTGTGCTATTCAACAAATTAAAGTAAATGCTTTCTAAATGTTTTTTTATTTTTTATATATCTTTATTGACATTTGAAACTGCTGCACTGCTGGGAGTGTGCGCCTGCATTGTCTCCCTCTGTGCACTGCTGGGGGTGTGCGTCTGAATGCTGTATCGCTGTACGGCTGGGGTGTGCCCGCGTGATGTACCTCTGTGCAGTGCTGGGTATGTGTGTGCGCACCTGCATGCCATTCCTCTGTGCACTGCTAGGGATGCGTGCCTGCAAGCACTACCTATGTGCGCTGTTAGGATATGTGTATGCCTGCCTGCTCTGCCGCTGTGAACTGCTGGGGGATTGTGTCTGCATGCTGTACTTTTGTGCACTGCTGTGGGTGTACACCTGCATGCTGTACCTCTGTGTACATAGCTAATGGCTATGTAAATGACAATGCCATTTATTTATCTGTTTTCAAAACCAACACATAAATACAAATTTTGTCATTTACAATGCCAATAGCTCTAACTTTTCCAAAGGCGAAACCATTGCATTGTAAATGCTTGTTAATATTCACATCAGACCTCTGGCAGAGGTAGTGAAATATTTTGGAATATCTCACTAGTGTCGTATGCTGATGACACTCAGCTAATTATTTCCCTCTCGGCAGAGTCGACTGGCTTTTGTAAAACAAAAAACTGTGTATCAGTGTTGACCAAACTTTTTTAAACTTAACTAAAAAAACAGAGATCCAAGGAGTACCCAGCCTTGCTGCCTGGATGCAATTTTACATGCCCTCCAGCACACTACGCTCCACCAATCTAAACCTGTCCCACATCCCTCATCACAGCAGAGCCAGACGGGAGGTTTCTCCTTCCATGTCTTAGCTCCGAACGAATCGAATTCTATGCCTCCTAACCTTAGAAAGATTCAATATCACATACTGTTCCGGAAACAGTGGAGGACCCAGCTCTTCTCCATCTGGGCTGACGATTTCGCCTCTCTGCCGCTGTGTTTCTTAGGATCCTTTTATGTCCCTTGATGATTTTATCTGACACCTGGACCCTCATCTTCCCCTCAGAGCAGGAAGCCTTCAGGTATTGTGCTTTCAAAGGCTCTGCTCCCCTCTTGTAAAGGGTCAAAGTGGTAACACCCTTGCAGCAAGTGCCTTTATCAGCCGCAGTATTAGAATACAGTGCACAACAGTTCCCAGCCCAATAAAAGCCTGTACCAGACGCGAAATGGAACATGTACCTACATGTGCGCCTCTTCTGTTTATACCTCATAAGTATCTACCTGTGCACTTCCTCCGTTTTTATGTCCCGGGCAAGCTTCTCTAAAGACTCTTTTGATCCTTCTACTGCCAACCATGGCGTTTGTCTATCAGATCATTACCTGATGTCTGCTGAGTTCATCGAGTCACTCCGCTGCTTTAGCTGTCAATGAACCCTGCTGAGAGAGTACCCAGACGTAAGGGAGTATGGAAGGTGATGAACAGGGAGTAAGGTAAAGCTGATTTTAAGAAATTCCCAACGGTGTAAATGCTGCACTCACCTGAAAGCAATGGACATCTTGTCCCACTCTGCCAATGCTCCATCCACCGACTGAGAAGCATACTGGCATCAAACGGAAGACATTAAGTCAGATACCATAGTACGGTAGAAAAAGACAAAAAAGCAGACACGTATTGACAGCAGAGATATCACAGGTATATTACTGGTTGTGATGGAATCTCTATAATAAATGCTGCAATCTTCCAACAAATGCTTGAAACATCCCTAGGAATCTGGCAAAGATAACTTAACAAACAGAAAAGTAAAGACAGGAGTTGGAACTTAAGCTGCTCCAGTGTGAACTGGAAAGTACTGTCAAGAAAAGTGTGAATGGAGCTACATTTGTTATATACTTCCTGAAGCGTTACCTTTCTTTTATACTTCCTGAAGCATTACCTTTATTATATACTTCCTGGAGCGTTACCATTATTATATACTTCATGGAGTGTTACATTTATTATATACTTCCTGGAGTGTTACCTTTATTATGTACTTCATGGAGCGTTACCATTATTATATACTTCCTGGAGCGTTACATTTATTATATACTTCCAGGAGCGTTACTTTTATTATTTACTTCCTAGAGCGTTACCTTTATTATATACTTCCTAGAGCGTTACCTTTATTATATACTTCCTGGAGCGTTACCTTTATTATATACTTCCTGAAGCATTACATTTAATATATACTTCCTGAAGAGTTTTCTTTGTCATGTAGTCTTGAAAGGGTTACTGCTGTTATGCAATTCCTGAAACTGAAGTGACAGCAGTACATTCTGATCCATCTCTTGTTACTCAATCCCTTCTTCTTTAAATGAAATCTTAGCCATGTGCGTCTTCGTAAAGCTGTACCTTTAGCAAGTGGGCACTCCATATGTGCTCTTTCTGTACTAAGTTACTGTGTGAACACCGGAAAATCACCTCCTTTGATGAATTAAGTAAAATGAGACGTGTTCAATAGAGCATTTAGTTAAAAATCTGTGTATGGTGAAATATCTCTTGGTAACTTTCATAAATGGTCATGACGAGATGTCTTTAACAACTAGTAAAATATTGTGTATTCACATTCTCTTACATTTCCATGTAGTGATTTTAAATCTCTTTACATCCAATAGGAAACCAGCCTTGAATGCACAAATGATCGTGAATAATGACAGTAATGGTGCAAATCTGAAAAAAAGTGGTTAGAAAAAAAAGAGCTCCAATATTTAGGAAAAGATCTGCATAAAGACTGAGGAACATGAACATAAACTGATAGATCCTGGAAGAGGCAGTCAAGAGCAACGCTGTGGATGTAAGAGTCTGAGCTGTGCACCTCCACGCAACAGGACTAAGAAATGACCTCTAGAAAGTTAAGGCAACAACACTGACAAACCACATCCTGTATTAACAGGCCTCCACCACCAGCTTTGATAATGTGTTTGGTATGAGGTAGATACAGCATTGCTCTGCTTCCTGTAATGACGGCAGACCACCATTCAGCACGCTAGGTGTATTGTAAACTCTTTCTGGCCAAACCACAGGAAAAAGAGAAAAGCACAAGGGAGTGGAGCCAGACAACTGAAGGGTAAAGGAAAGAGAGGGTCTCTGATCTACAACAGGCTGTCCCAATTTGCTTCGACCAGAGGGAAGACTGATCTTCACTCATAAACATGCAAAACCAATCCGCAATCTAAAGACATAACCACCTATAAAGAAGCTTTACTTGCTACAATTATAATATATGTAGTTGGTGAGTCTTGTATTTCATTGAGAAATCTAAAATCAACCATCCAAAATACCACATACATACAGGGAATGTGAGAATAACATAAGTGCTTTATCAACCATGCTATCTCCTCAGGAAACACAGTCATGGGATGTAGACAAATATAAACCCGACCCAGAGACACTAACCAAGAAAAAAAAAACATACACAAGCAGCAAGAGCTTTAGTTTATCATCACTACTAAAGAGCCATCAGCAACCACACACCGGAAAAACAACGTGCAATTGCAATGAATGTGTGAAGAGCTTTAGTCAGTTAGCACTCCTAAAAGATCACCAGCGAACACACATGGGGGAAAAACCGTACCATTGCACTGAATGTGTGAAGGCATTCAGTCAGTTATCACATCTTAAAAGACATCAACAAACACACACAGGAGAAAAGCCATATCATTGTAGTGAATGTGTGAAGAGCTTCAGTCAGTTATCACAACTCCAAGTTCATCAGCGAACACACACAGGGGAAAAACCATACCATTGCAGTGAATGTGTGAAGGCATTCAGTCAGTTATCAATTCTTCAAAGACATCAACAAACACACACAGGAGAAAAGCCATATCATTGTAGTGAATGTGTGAAGAGCTTCAGTCGGTTATCACACCTCCAAAGCCATCAGCAAACACACACTGGGGAAAAACCGTACCATTGCACTGAATGTGTGAACAGCTTCGGTCATTTATCACAACTCCAAAGACATCAGCGAACACACACTGGGGAAAAACCATACCATTGCACTGAATGTGTGAAGAGCTTCTGTCGGTTATCACACCTACAAAGACATCAGCGAACACATACAGGGGAAAAACCATACCATTGCAGTTAATGTGGAAGTAGTTTTAGTGATTCGTCAACTCTCAGGATTCATCAGCGAACACACAGAGGGGAAAAATCATTACAGAGCCGTAAATGTGTGAAGAGCTTCAGTCGGTTATCACACCTCCAAAGACATCAGCAAACACGCACTGTGGAAAAACTGTACCATTGCACTGAATGTGTGAAGCGCTTCAGTCATTTATCACAACTCCAAAGACATCAGCGAACACACACTGGGGAAAAACCATACCATTGCAATGAATGTGTGAAGGGCTTTAGTGTGTTATCAAATCTCCAAAGACATCAGCGAACACATACTGGGGAAAAACCATACCATTGTAGTGAATGTGTAAAGAGCTTTTGTCGGTTATCACAACTCCAAAGACATCAGCGAATACACACTGGGGAAAAACCATACCATTGCAATGAATGTCTGAAGAGATTCAGTCAGTTATCAATTCTTCAAGTTCATCAGCGAACACACAGGGGAAAAACCATACCATTGCACTGAATGTGTGAAGAGCTTCTGTCGGTTATCACACCTACAAAGACATCAGCGAACACATGCAGGGGAAAAACCATACCATTGCAGTGAATGTGGACGTAGTTTTAGTGATTCGTCAACTCTCAGGATTCATCAGCGAACACACAGAGGGGAAAAGTCATTACAGAGCCGTAAATGTGTGAAGAGCTTCAGTCGGTTATCACACCTCCAAAGACATCAGCAAACACACACTGGGGAAAAACCGTACCATTGCACTGAATGTGTGAAGAGCTTCAGTCATTTATCACAACTCCAAGTTCATCAGCGAACACACACTGGGGAAAAACCATACCATTGTAGTGAATGTGTAAAGAGCTTCAGTAGGTTATTGGCCTACAAAAACATAAATGAACACACACTGGGGAAAAACCATACTATTGCAATGATTGTGGAAGTAGTTTTAGTGATTCCTCAAATCTCACGAGTCATCAGTGAACATACACAGGGGAAAAGCCATTCCAGTGCAGTGAATGTGTAAAGATCTGTAGTGGGTCATCAGAGCTACAAAAACATATTCGAGCACACACTGGGGAAAAACCATACCATTGCAATGAATGTGGAAGTAGTGTTAGTGATTCCTCAAATCTCAGAAGTCATCAGCGAACACAGACAGGGGAAAAGCCATTACAGTGTCGTGAATGTATGAAGAGCATTAGTCTGTTATCAAATTCTGCAGAGACCTCAGCGAACACGAGAAGGGAAAAAACAATCTGATTGCAATGAATGTGGAAATAGTTTTAGTTGTTCCTCTAAATTAAGGCATAATCAGCGAACACACACGGAGGAAAAAACGTTAAAGTCCAGTGATTGTGTTAAGGGCTGTAGTCAAATATCAGAAATACAAGGACATCAACGAACACACACAGGTGATAAACTCCTACCTCTGCAGTGATTGTGGAAGTAGTTTTAGTAGTTACTCAGCATTAAGAAACCATCAGCATACACACACTGGTGAAAACCCTACCAGTGCAGTGAATGAGGAAGTAGTTTTAGTGCCCCAACAACATTAAGAAATCTCCAGCGAATCCACTTAGGGGAAATGTCATTCAAGTGCACCACACAGACACAAACAGTTGAGAAACCATACCATTGTAGTGGATTTGGAAGTGTTGTTGGAAGAATTTTTAGCTAACTACAGAGATTAGTGGTAAAATCTATAAACACAACACAGATAAATACGTTAAACAAGCACAGACTGGAGAATATTTCTACTTGTTTTTGGTGTTTGGTCATTTTGTGCAATAACTGGTTCAATGACAGCTGCTAGAGAACAACATCCAAAGGCACAAGAAGTCAAAGTAGAAAATTGTGACCTGTAACTCTGAGAGTTAATGCTTGCAGTGCACAACATTTACCTCCAAAGCACTGACTTGGGAGACTTGATGCTCATTTCACTCGTCACATGCATCTGTTAATGCACCCACCATAGTGGCACTTCCCCAGAGGTGTCCAATATCAAGCTGGACCCTTGGGAAATTTGCTGGCTCACCACTGAGTGTAAATGATTCTCGGCCAGATTAATTGTATATGAATATATTTTAGACCTTTCTTATTTACAGAGAATCAACCAACCAACTCATAACTGGTGAAAGGACAGAATCTGTGCATGATGGCAAAAGTATTGATCGCAGAGGGAGCTGACAAAAAGTTTAGTTCATAATACGTTTCTGAAAGCTTGACAGATGAGTAAAGAATCTTGAGCAGTAAGGAATTCCAGCTCTTACAGTCCTGAACTACCGACACCCTACTTTACATCTCTTGAACCTTGGCACTGGAAAAGAAATCTGGATTTAGAAGTAAAGGAACACAAAAGATACTGATTTTTTTATACAAATGATATTCAGGTTTGTTTTTACAAGTAAAAAGATACTCTTGTTTTATAAACTGCAAGTGAATGAATGGACATAAAAAGTATGTGCTGCCTCGTGATCAAGCAGAGAAACTTTGTGATGCAGTTGGGACGTCCTCCGACTACAAATAATAGCATTCTGAATCATCTGTAAGGTGCTTTTGTGTTGCTGTAGCTGTCAAATAAACAGTGTTCTTATAGCCCAGCCTTGCCTAGAGGAATATAAGATATAATATGCACATCAGAAGAAAGGATACATCTTAAGTAGCCAAAGATAGTAGAAACAAATGCTTTCCACCGAGTTCATTTTAACAAATTGTTGCGTCTAGGATATTCTTCCTGCTGCCGACCATCATCATCATCACTACACCACCACATAGCCAGTCAGGAACAGGAACGAGACTGCTCTTCAGCACACCCATCTTTATACACAACACACTACAGGGGTTTGCTCCAGGGCCAAACTCACTTTACTTTCACGTTATCAGCAACAATACTTTGGAAATCTGTATTAATGATACATAACCAAACATCCAAACACCACCTATGTATGGACATCCAAGAGCCTTTAAAAACCACACTATAGACATATATACCGAGATCTAACTCAATTTACTTTAACATTAACATGAACAAAGTTATGATACAGCAAGAACACTCATGAGTTTATGAAATGTACACAATGATGGCTAGATTTTACATATTAATATGAAATGCATGTTTTTAGATATGTTATAAAACAACAAATTTATTTGAATTCATGGTATTTGACTGCTGATTGTATAGGAGATCTTAAATGTGATTTATTCCCTAAACTATAAAGATAATTTGTGATGTCAGCAAGGAGTCTAGTTTATTTGGCAATAGATGGGTCAAATCTCGAAAGCATGACTGCTTTCAGTAGGGAGTCTGGCGCAGGTGGAATCATAGGGGACTATTCTCGCCAGTATGCCTTCTCTCAGAGTGCGAGTTGTTTTTTTTGCTTCAGATGGTACTACCTCTCCTTCTGTGTTAATGAAGAGAGAAGTGCTACCTGTAATACCGAGATCTGGGCTTCACTCCTTTTTTGGGAACATAATTCAGTCGTTTATATCTAATCCATACCCGATTTGTTTAGGAAACCTAAAAATATGTCTGTATCCTGGCATCCATAGAAGGGATTTAAATATGAGTTTGTCAAATGCAATATTGTCTTTTTTTTAAAGGTTCTTACTTAGTGCTGCTTTATCTAATAATGTCTGATGGGTTTTCTTCAAGAGCCCTTTCTACTTCGGAAGAAGTTTTTCATCGACAGACCAATGGGATTTCTGATGAAAGGCTGACAATCCGTCTAACTCTAAACCGGGCTGGTGGGTGGACGATTGGTATGGCTGGTATAACGCTTTGTTGCATTTTTGATAGAGTGCCCTGAATCCAGCCCGTCTTTCTTTAGTGATTTTTCTATTTTGAGTTGCATTTGAAGACTGTCCCGCTCATTTATAGTTTGACAGGTGGTCCACGGTCTGCCAGAGGAGCAGGCATAACAACTTCCACTACCCCGTTAGACTACGATCCACCATATTTAGCGATCTCCACCAACCTGGCTATCCCTGTGTCTTCAGAGGAGCAACAGGAGGTCCTCTAAAACCACCTACAATTTGCTGAGTTGCTGCCATTTTTCACACAGTTGCCCAACAGACTTTTTTGTTTTACTCCTAAAGTTAGAGTTTTCTTTTTGTAAAAACAATAAATAATGTACTTGATACACTGAGAGCTTTCTACAAGGGAGTCTAGGTCATTTTTCCTAGATTTTTTCTGTTTGAGACTGACAGTCTTTTCATAGTGTTCCAGAAGAGAAACAAGTAGGTCAGAATTCCTACCATTAGTACGGCGGACGTCTGATGTACGTACTCCAACGGCCCCAGGTATGTCGGTCCTTGTTGTGAGGGTTCCTGAGGTTCTGACCTCTGTTCAAACTGATGGGTACAGTGATAGCTTCTTCTCTCCAACCTCCAAAATTCTCCAATTTATCTTTATATTATTATCTTTATCTGTTTAAATCAATTTGCTGATGGATTATACATGAGAACCACGGCAATGCTTTCTTCTCTTACTCATGCATTAGGGATCAGGAGTCTCTATGACTCTTAGCCTCTTCTTTGCCTGCTTTAGTCCTTCTGGGATAACCTCTTCCACCAATGTATCCTTCAAGGATACCTGTTGTTTCATTAAAGAGCCTTATTTGAACAGTTTCTCCAAATTTGTAAAACAGTTGAAAGGGGAGATTCTTCCTTAGAGACCTTGGTTGAAAGTTTGAAACATTGTGTCAGGTGTTGTGTAAAACCAGTGTGCCACCCTCCGAGGCTGTGCTATTGAATCAGATTATATGTAGAGGTAGTGTGCAGCCTTCTTCGGCTGCATAATGACGTTTGTAAAACCATTGTGTCTCTGTACGCTTGCTGCCGACTGTGGCGTCATAGTGTCCAAGTTCTTCCTGGGGTCCTATTGGTTTTCCCCCAACTGCGGCATCATAGTATCCACCTTCTACCTGGGTTCTATGTTCCCTCTAAGCTGCGTGCCTGTGCGGCCACGCGCAATGTCATTTTCACTGCGCAGGGGCCTTAAGGGGCTTGCAAAACAAAGGAATCTCCTGCTGGCAGGAGAAACACTCTTGATGGCTTGCTAATGAAAGTAGACTAAGGGTGATATTTTTCTTTCTGACTCTCGATTTGAACAAGCTTTGAACAGGTGTAACTCGCCAGCCCCACTATCACCATTCTCAGAAGAAAAAATAGTAACAAAACTGTTTTTGAAACTTCGATAGCAGACACCAGATTTACACACCCTGCAAATATGAAAATAAGGAACTTGTTTGTGCGGGTACCACCATTTTTATATTAAAAGCACAAGCTGTTTTATTTACATGCTTGTATTTAAAAGCTGTTGCTACTGCAAAAGCCCCGGCTTATAATAGTGAGATGTTCAACTTAATTTAATTCGGGAGGTAGAGAAATACCAAGCTGGAAAAAAGTAAGCGTGGTTCAAAATTACTGCCATAAAATAATCTTCATCTCAGACATGCTGTTCTCCACCTTTAGGAGTGACATTTCCCTACTTACATTGTTCAAGTAAATTGAATAAACCAACTTTGTTGAAAAATTTAAGATATTGCATTCTTCTTTGTGTGCACCTTTGAAAGCTGATCTCCTGTTCTTTTACACACATATGTGATTTCTCCAAATTGCTATTAATAATTACAGTTCCTATCCGGCAGGCATGCAGCAGTAGTTACTACCAGCACTTCGTAAACACCAATCACATAAACCGAATGCTCAAAAGACAGTTAGCAATACCAGGATTTCTGAATGGGAGCAGAAGTTAATCTAAGCTGTTATTAAAAATAAGAGCCCTAAGGAAAATAAAAGTGACCAGAGTATGTATACCACTGAGTTGGGTACTGTGCATTTGTAATACAGCGCCAAAAAAACATTGGATGAGTGTGTTTTTCACAAATACATGTATGATTCCCTCTCTGGTACACATTTTCTCCCAATATTGACGTACAAACAGATAGGCTTTAAATCTGCATTCAGCCCATTCCTTCTTCCTGCTCATTTCTCTGCTTCTCCCACTTAACGGAGGATACCAGGCTTGATGCAGACAGCGCCACCTTATATTTTAGGCCGTCTGGGTTGCAGAGCTAAGTTCGTCTAGGAATGGGATTCTGCACTGGACTGAAGTGACGATGTGCCTAAGTCATGATCTAAGGGGGTACATTTCCAACTATATCAAAAGTCAAAAAATGAGAAGAGGATGGGCTAGCATCAGCTTGACAAATTCTGAGGGTTGCCAGAAAGGAGGTCCTAGAAGGAGGAGTCCTAAATTGCTTTATACCAAAACAAATGATAGCCAAATCTGCAACACTACTCCGAGGAGCCACATTAGTAATGCAAAGCACCTATTTCCTTACAGTACAATTTAGATTTAAAAAAAAAATAAAAAGATAAGGAACACCAGTGTTAAAAAAACGAGCGGGCAGCCCAGTTGATCGACTTACGTTTTACTGTTGTAAATATTTCAGTGCAAAGTGTAGTAAGGTGCTATGACCACAAAGAGGAACAGAGGCTCACTGCCTAGCCTGCTCTCTTTGAATTAAGTTAAGCAATCTTTCAAGCAGTGCATGAATTGTAATCACAAAGGCATTACAACTGTTGTGGGGAAATTCTTAAACTGCTGATTTGGGAAGATACTTTTATTCGTCTGTACAGCAGTCTCTCTCAATAAATACAGTTTCAATCCAGTTATTTTTCTGTCAACTGCTGTCTTCCCTGGTCACCAACTCTGAGCAGCGTTTTCTTCTTTGCACAACTGTGTCTCATAGTTACAGCTATCTCAGCTCCTGTTTCCTCTGTTTCACTACTACTTTCCTGGCACTTTTTCTTTTGTTGCGGTCTCATTTTCTTTGTGCAACAGTCTCTCTCAATTAAGGCTCTCTCATCTTCAATTCCCCTAACACTGCAGTCGACTGACAGTTATACACCCATGGCAGGCTCTTCTCTTCTTTGAATCAGAACAATAAGGGGGAGATAGAGGTATATGCTAGGTCCACCCTCCTAATGCAATGGTAAACCTGAAAACCCGAGATACCGGGTGAAGAACCTAGCCAAAGGTGGAAGAGATTCTCACTCAATGTGAGTCAGAAAATCAGCAGGAAAGAAAACGTACTTTCTTGAGTCCCCTCACTCACCTGGGTTTCCCCTTGGTGACATACTTCATCATAGGGGCCATCTTAGTCCTCTACGAACTGAGACATGCTGTGACTTGCGGAATTACGTAGGAGCACTTTAGTGAAGACTATTTGTGGTGCAAAAGTGTAGTGGAGTGGACAGAGGCGAGTTAAAAATACCGAACTAGTGGGAGAAAATATGTTATTCTTGCTCCTAGTTGGTATGTCTGAAAACGGGGTAAGATATTGGAAAAACCTAGCTATAATGGGTTAGGAATCCCTAGTATACGTCAACATGTTTTGAGCATTCGCCAGAGCTCTTCGTCAGGACCACACCGGGACCAGCCCTGTGTATGCCGCTCCTAAATTACCTAGATTCAGGTAATCAAAGGAAATGAAAAATGAAAGTGCGCTGCAACTAATAGGCATGCGTCAATACATACAATCAAGCATTATTATGTAGTATTTATAAGGCAGCAAAATTGTGCCCCAGGGTCTTGGTGAGGATGAGGGTTCTCGTATTCCAAATTTTGGCGGGAGTTCTCCTCACAGTATTTCACCTAGTTGGTTCCCCTCCGGTCTGGAGGGGAACCAACTAGGTGACATACCCGAGATCCTATCTGTTTATTGCCGACTGCTGAGCCGGCTGGGATCCTATCTATTATCTGCTGGCTGCTGTCACTATTGTAGCAAATATATTAAACTACCTAGCGTCTTCATATAAGTCTTACAGAATAGTGAACACAAGTAGATTGACCATTGTATACACCACACTTTGTTGATGGGAAACCTGTGGGGAAGCATCCCGTAATTTGACTATTAAAAATGGAATACAAATCAGAGGACAATTCCTTTCAAGCTGACATGGGATCCTGCATGCTACATCTTCGACCCTCATCGGTCTGACAGGCCTTGCGGGCTGTCATCCTCGAGGCAGAGACGGGGTCCTTCATTCGCATCCATCAGGTGAGGTGGCTGATTCATCCCTAGAGGTTTCATGGTTACAGATACATTTAGAGATTCGCAAATATGTTTACACCTACACATCCAGGCTAGGCTAGGTACATCTAGGCAAACTACTTAGGGCGCACATTTTAGGAATATGCAAGTACTACTATTTTTATCTGAACTGCTTATGTTCATCTCATTAGCACTATGGTAGAAATGTATCTACGATTTACTATATAGCAATCTCTTTCGTATGCTTCTGTCTCCTGATTGTTGCAGCACATATGTTTTAAACGAGGCTGACACTGGACCAATAGATTCTTATTGAAAAGTTGTAAACGCCATCCTGTGTACTTTCTGAGAGAAAGCAAGCAAGAGTGTCTGGGTGAAATGTATTGTACTGCTTACCACGATCTCCGAGGAATCAGGGTTGTCATGTTCAGTGGGTGCCAAAGACTACCATGCACCACTGTTGGGGGTTGGTAGTGGCACTGTAGAGTTAGCTCCTCTATTGGCTGACATATCCTGTGGGGGTGTTCAAAAGCGGTTGGGACACCAAGCCCTCAGTTTAGGTCGTCCAAAACGCACAGAGGTCCTTGGGATTCCTAGGTACTACACGACACATGAAACAATCTAGACTTGATAGAACCTGTTTCATGAGGTCATTCCTCTAGGGGTTCAGTGGCTTCCTAAACGTTTGCAACAACAGAACATTCTGAGAGCTGCTAATTGGTTTCAGCTTCCACGTTCAAAACTTTCCTCTGCAAACCCCTTGTTCATTCTTTTCCTGTGATTAAGCGGCTTTAAAATAGCACAATGGTAGTCTCCAGTCTTGCAAGATAATCCCGGTGTTCTCATTATAAATGATGGAAAGTCCTAATTTCATTAAATACACTTAGACATCTATCTTTAATTTTGTGGATAGTGGTTTGACTCTCTTTTATATGTATTGTCCCTCCCTAATTAGTTCTCTGATACAGTGGTTCTTAACCTGAGGTCGGAGGACCCCATGGGGTCTGCGAGGCCTACTCAGGAGGTCTGCAATAGATTTAACAAAATTAAATAATATTAAAATTAATAAATAAAAATAAATAAATTATGCTCGAATAAAGAAGCAAAACAGAAAATTGTGAACCCTTTTCAATATTTGATTATATAAAATTGGACGAGGGAGGAAAGCTTGTACTGCTTGCACTTAGTTCCAGTTCCATTTGACGAGTCAGCGGTTCTCTGTCTCGGCAAAGAGCAGCGGGAGCATGGCTGTGACCCAGAAAGACAGAGAGGCAGCGAAGCGGTGAAGATAGCGGCAGGAGGAGCAGCAGGCAGCGGCAAGCAGCATAGAGTGTAGTTTGGCGGCGTGTTGAGGCTCCGCAGGAGATATTTGTAGGAGTTCTCAGAATAGCCATTCCCGTCATTTCTGTACTCCGCAGCCGCCGCTCATTGATTGACGATGCGGGTTCCACGCTCTGCATTGCACGCTTGCAAGCTAGAACCTGCTGGCTTCGGCATCTAGAGCCGCATGAAGAGGAGAAAGAGGAGAAAGAGGCGGACTTGCTAGCAGGAGCAACTCGAGTGAGCAACCCGAGCGAGCGGATACGGTGAGGAATTCATTTTAGTTGTTTAATTTTCCTCACAGCTTGCCATTTCTTTGACTGCCCTCACCTGTGCTTGGTTGGATTTTGGTCTAAAGCCTGGGTCTGGTACTTGGAGCTGATTTGTTGGGATCACAGAAAGCAAGGAAGAGAGCGGCCACCGACAGTTGATGGCTTCTGAGCGAGAGCATGTGTGGACCGCAGAGGTGGCCCGACTAGGTTCGGGTGCAGCCTGTGATCTCATCTGCTGAGCCCGTCTCGTCCAGTCAGTATAATGCATCAGCGTGGATTTGGTGCAGACTTCCAGAAGGGCTCTTGTGGATTGATCTGAATTACTGTAGGGAAATTAAGAGCCCATTGAGCCCTTTCAGGTGAAGCCCCCTTCCAAAATGCACCCAGACCTAAGGTATTTGAAAGGAGTTTGTACCCTGTAAGAGGTTAGGGGAACTATGCAATCAGGCAAGGAGAGGCCACCTTTTCCCCCTCATTAAGTGTGAAAAAAACAACTTCAACCCTCATCATTCTCAAAATGTAAGTAAAACTATCCGGGAAAAATCAGTTGTTAATATCCCCAATGATACGTATATTTGGGAAACCAAAGAATACTCCAAATAAGTTTGAATTCACAAAGGACCCAATGGGAGCCATGTTAACTATACAACCAGATTCATGTAAACTACAAACTCCAATTAAACCGCTGAGTGAGGCAAGAATACCAAGATCAAATCAAGGATTAGGTGCGCCTGACCAATATGAGGGGATCAAATACCTAAAATAAAGGAAGAATCAGCCAATCAATGGGGGCAAATAACTGATTTGGAACTGTTAACTGTCCCTTTAACCTCACATTTACAACCTGGGGACTTCAGTTCATCTGAATTATTGTCAGGAGTTGCTCAACAGTTATAGTCAAACAGATCTGCGGGCTCACCCCCCATCCCCAGCGCCTTGAGACACGTGGTGTCCACTCCTATACCACACCATCCAAAACGACCGTGACTACAGCCTACCCCCAGCCAAGGGTCACTGGGAGGAAGAATTAGGGTCACCCCTCACTGAAGAACAATGGTCCTTCTGCAGCCACTAAACTGGAACTATCTCTGCCAGCAGAAGATTGCGCATCATTCACTACAAATAAATGCACCGCCTTTATTACACACCCGCACTCTTACACCGTATGCACCTTTGATATAACGATCAATGCGATCGTTGCGGCTGTACGGGAGCGGACTTGAGACACCTTGCCTGGTATTTCCCACCCATACAAAGTTATTGGACGGAGGTCTTGCTAGCACTGGACCAAATGACTGGTCTACATATTCCTGCTGTCACCCTAACCACACTACTAGGACATACTGAGCCGCTCGCCGCTAAGATGCAGCGCTATACTTCCCTGGCGCTCCTCCTGGCCAAACGACGGATTGCCTGCAGGTAGGGAAGGGGGAGAGCCCCCAGGTTCAAAGATGGGCTATACAATCTTATCTATTGTCAAGAGCAATTACACGTCTACTCCGAACTCCTACCACCTTCCTCCTGCCCACGCGATATATGGGCTCCCCTTCAGACCTACCTCCTGGAGCACAGCACCAACACAGACATGGCTATTGAGCCTTGTACTGACGATGACAGGTAGAGATGTGAATCAATACATGTGGGATCTTGCTTAGGCCAGAGAATAGCGGCCAATTTGGCTCCAGAGCGCAGGATAACATCGGATATATGACGTTACAACGCATACTTTTACCACGCATACCATTACAACGCGGTTTTTACCACGCATACCATTACAACGCATAGCGCTTTGGGGTGCTGGATAGTGAATAGTTTAATTTACTATTCCAACTCCAGTCCCCGTGGACACTAGGGAAGGTTATTGGATAGTAAATTAACCTATTCCCTATCCTAGAGCGCCCCCCAGCGCAATGCGTTGTAATGGTATGCGTGGTAAAAACCGCGTTGTAATGGTAGTGCGTGGTAAAAAATGCGTGGTAAAGGTTGTATACCGATAACATCACGTACTAGATTGTATGTTCTGCAGGAATCAGCGTAAATGGGCACCTTCTCCTCTCAAACGTGCATAAAGTGGCAATGTTGTTTATCTTCATGTTCTAGAGAAAAAGAAAATGTTTTTGACCTTTTAACGCTCCTAATTGAACCCGTCCAACCTAACGTGGCCGGCCCAAAGTTGTTGTAGGCGGCTTGTTGGGTACACCCTCCCCGCCTATAATGCTTTGCAGAATACTACATTGCACTGCCGGCCCGCCAAGGGATATAGGCATCATGCTGTGACCAATAACGTTCGACATCAATAATGGTCTTTAAAAAATAAAAAATAAATAAAAAAACAAGGAAAGGTGCTAGTAGCCATGAGAGGATACAAATGGCTACATGCCCATACTAAGGAGGGACTAATACGCCTCATAATGAATCAGACACCAGCATTTACTACGGAAAAAGACACTAGCCAATCAAAAATAAGAGCGGGGGAGTGAGCGAAGCTTCTCTCCGAACCGTACAGAACTTCTACAGATCTCCGCAGAGCAGCAACTGCACGCTGGCTCAGGCTTGACCTAATAAAGGACTCTACCCCTTCCAGAGAAATACTTTTTCCTTCCCAATCCCACTATCATAACAAAGGTTTATGATTTGTTAACAAGCAGACCCAGTTCAGCCTTGAAAATTGAACAAGAGTCAATCAAGTGCTGTAGGGCCAGCGGTGTCCTGGCCATCAAAACCGCATCATCTGCATAGAAGAGAGCAGGCAGCGATAAACCACCTGCTGATGGAACATCTCTGCACTGCGCGGTCGAAACTTCATTACAGTTATTGGTGTACAAGGAAAAAAGAAAGAGGGCAAGGACACACCCCTGTCGCACCCCCTTTTCAAATTTAAATATTTCCGAACATTCCCCCTGTTTACCAAAAATGAAAACTGTCCCTGCCTCTCTATACGTCTCCCTAATAAAAGAATTATGGAGTTGTCCACGCCCATCGACTCCAAAAGAACCCACTATTTTGAGTGGTTCACGTAGTCGAAGGCCACGGACAAGTCCACGAAAGCAATATAAAACTGGCCCTTTTTTGCACAAACATATTTTGCTGCAAGTAAGGCTGAATTTTGTCTGTGGTTGATCTTATCTCTCCTCTTTCTAAACCCGTATTGTGTCTCAGCTAAAACATTATTAACAAATGCCCACCCCTCCAGTCTATTTAGGAGCAATCTCCCCATTAGTTTGGCAGCAGGGTGATTGGGCGGTAATTTGCCGGATTCAAGGGATCCCCTTTCTTATATATGGGGATAATCATGGATTGTTTCCAAGATACCAGGGGTCCCACTTTGGAAACAGTATTAAAAACTTGGGCCAAGAGTGGAGCCCATGCATTTTTATGTACAAAGAAAATATCCAGAGGAACCTCATCTGACCCTGCTGCCTTTAGGGCAGGCGATAGAGAGAGTGCAAGCTCAATTTCCTCTAATGAGAATTCCATCCCCAGATGGGCAGTCATCAAGTCCTAAGGTTTTTTATAGCGCTATCCATCTGTACATTAAAAATGCTCTGGAAGTGAGACAGCCAGGTCGATTGATCTATATGAATATCAAGAGAGGGGCCGACCTCATCCTGCAGAATAGGGGCATTTACCACCCTCCAAAATGCCATGCTATCTTTACTCCTCAAAGCCTCACACAAATTTACTCATGCTTCATCCCGTAAGTCCTTTTTTCTCACTGCCCTACCCGTCTTATAGTCAGCTCGTAGCTTCCTTATCAAATCTTTGTTTCTGGGACTTGTTTTAAGAGCAGTGTGAAGTTCTTTGTAAGCCTTTGAGCAATTTGTGTCAAACCCTCTTATTGTCAATGGAGTGTTTCTTGTAGTTGGATGTAAAATATTCGAATTTATATATGTAAAAATGTTACTATTACTACTTGATGACTATCAGTGTTGGTGTCTAAGCAGAATTCAATGTCAGGTAACACCTCCTTTCCAACCTTTGGGAGGAAGGAAATAGGGTTAATTTCCTCCCATTTAAGAGTAGATCCATTTTTCCTACTCAGAATCGAATTTGGGGCAAATATAGAGCTTGACTTAGGAGAAAGAGGCCAAACAAAACAAAACAGGCATTGGCATAGCCAATAGGTCTCTCCTTTGGGACCTTATAAGTGTTTAGCCACGCAACAGTTGATGTTGTTGCACCAAGGATATTGTGCTGCATAACTAAACACTTAGAAGTTCCCAAAAGCGAGACCTATTGGCTATGCCAATGCTTGTTTGATTTGGGTTCCCACTTAAATACCCTAACATTGCCCTCTCACTTTGTGGTGCGTTTATAAGCTCATGTTCCAAAAAGTTAAAACAAAAATTGGGAAACAATTAAATACTGAAATATTTATTAACACACAGTTACTTATAAAAACATCCCCAAACAGTGTCTTCCAATGTCAATAGAAAGCTCTCACGTGTAATTGTGCTGGCCTACAATGCTATTATTCATCTGTTTTTACAAAACAAATGTGGCAAAAATAAAAGTACCCACTGACTGATCACAAGCTACATTGACCCAGATCGTTCACCCTGGCTCGAGTGGGTCAAACGCTAGACTTCTGCCCATTCATCCACACTTCCCTGACAGGGGCCCCGGCACCTCTGCCCGCACAGCGCTGCCAGCTGGGCGGGCACGGGGCTGAGATGGGTTGTGGGGCTAAAGGAAGGGGATGGAATAGGGCTGATGAGGGTGTAGTAGTGGGCCTCAGCAAGGCCTACCAGTGCTAGGGGTTCTCCCTTCTCTGCACAGAGTCCTCAGGCCAATAGGAAGAAGTTGGCACAGAAACTGGAATAGAAAAGACAGAGTTTATTAAACCTCATGAGGTGGAACTACATTCACACAGCACCCTTCGGTAATGTATGAAGTAGCACATTGAATGGAAGGAGCGTGGTCCTTTTATACCCACACAGGGGCTCAAAAGAAGGCGGTACAAGTACAAATGCTGGTTTTAGGTACATATAAGGTCATACAGAAAATGCAGGGTCGACAAGTAGGAGGAGCTAACAGTGTCTAGTTTCTAGTAAACACATCCTGACAGATATGTATTGACAGCAGCTGCAAGCTCAACTGAGCATGTGCGATGGTGGAATATATCTCGTCTCTGGGCAGATTTCAAGAGCAGTTAACAGAGAGGTAGGACAGAACACATGGTGAGCACATGGTAGCACATGGCATACAAAATGGCTGACGGAAATACAAAATGGATTCCACTAAACAGTCAAGATAATCTCTAAATACAGGATGGCTTCTGCTAACGCTGACCTCGTCACTACTAAATTACAAAAGACGACCCTTTCAGCATTAGCTGAAGACATTTGTTTATCTGGGGTAATCTAGATATGCATCCTGTACATCTATTAACATTATTTCGGTGATTTCTTTATTCAACATTTGTTGGGCTTTTATTTTATTTCTGCAACATTTCCTTTGGCAGGTGTACAAGCAGTAATGCAGATAGAGCAAAGCATGGGAGCACATTGTATACATAGACAGCATGTAAATAGTATCACCAATAGTATACAAAAGATAGTCAGCAGCTTCCAGCCCCAATTGATAAAGAGTGTCCATATCCAGTTCGAAAATGTCCATGTACCAGTCTCTAGGTGAATCTCTGCAGCAATCTTGTGCAGTTTAGAGATTGCATCATATACTGAAGGTGAGTGATCTGGTATAAATACGCAACAACTGCTACCGATGATGCGACATGCACCACCTCGATCAGCCAAAATCACATCAAGCACTATTCTGTTTTGGAGTGCTGCAATCCTTGCAATTTGGAGTCCTCTGTAATATTTACTAGTGCCATTGCTGTTTGATTGGTGACAGCTTCCACAACACGAGTCAATCGCCTTATCTTTCTGCTATTCAATGCAGCACCCACAAAGAAGAACAGTCCCAAATTGAAATCAACATATTGTTGCAAAGTGGTATCAGTCTGATCGACCTCATCTGTACTTATTGTTCGTTTGTATCTATTCCTGGAAATGTCATTATACACCTTTAATTTCGGTGATACGATGGAGGGGCCAAGAACACAGGTGGTAAAAAAAACGATATGTAACATACCCCAGACCACCCAACCGGTAATTGATAGTATCCTTTATTACCACACACAAAATACGTGTTATGTGAAGACGTAAAACTGCTGTTATTAGCATCTTCAATAGTCAATGTCAAAATACATTCACTCCGTTCTACTGGAATTCTTCCAGCACTGCCAATACATAATTCTAGTTTAGCTCTGGTCACAGAATTACAAAAGGTCCAGTGTTCTTGATGTTCCTCATATCCGTGAAGACTTATGGTGCCGAAATATTGTCCGGTTGATACTCTTCCCATTCCCATTTAGTCCCTTCAGCTTGAGGATAACCATCTTTATCCTGATAGCATACTTTATTTTAGTGAAAGATAATTCTACCTACTGAAGGCTTTCCAGATGCAAACAGAAGTGCATACCAAGCTTGACAAGAACCATTATGAGAAAACGGTAGAGGAATAAAAGGTGTTCCTTTTTCTTTTGGTGTGCAGGTATCATCCAACACACCCAACAGTTGGTAGCATTCGTGGCATTGTGCGTATGATGCAACATCTGGATGAATGTATTATTTAGGTAGGATTGTCGATGCTTCTGCTCATGGTAGGGAAGCGTGAAGTAGTGGTGTTCCACTGGTACTGGCATAGTGGCAACAAAAAGCTTTCGAGCAGGAGCCACTTTCTCAACAAACCAGGTGATTGTTGCCATAACCACCAGAGTAACAACAAACCCTATAGCACAAATGATTCTTTTGTTATTCATTTCAAAAACAGCGATAATTGATCTTTCTAAAAACTCGTTGAAAACAATCATTGGAGCTCTTATCCCTGGGCAGCCGCTGATTTCTTCACCGAAGATCAAGACGGGTGTCACTACACTACGCAGGGCTGATCCCCCCCCTTGTCATATCGGCATTCCGTTTCACTAACCCAGGGCGGTAGCTCAACCAGTCTTTTTCGGCAAAGCAGATTCTTTCCTTGGTCTCAGCTGATATCGGGATTCTCCAGCGATCGTGTGGTCCGGGAAGACTCCTTCAGATTCATCAGGTGAAATAGCTTGGCCCTTCTCCGTTTCCAGGATCTCTCGATGGTCGGTCAACACTGCAGGCTCCACCAAGGCAGGCGACACACGCTTACAGTGTGGGCTGTGAACCCAGTTCTTCCGGTTCGTCACTTGAACTACTGTCCTCGTGGCAAGAAGCACCTGCTCGGGTCCTCGCCACCTCGGCTCCAAGCTGTTGGATCTGTCGAAGACCTTGACCATCACGTGGTTGCCAGGTCGGAGATCATGGACATCACCTTCAGATCTGTCAGGAAGAGCTTCTCAAACCTGTTGATGAATAAAAATCAAACTGTCGGTTAACTGTGCCAAGTAATCATTCATCAGAACACAAGGCACATCATGTATGGGGCGTGGCTTAGAACTCCCCAAATATTCCTCGGCCTTCCAAACACCACTTCATAGGGGGTAAGACCTGATCGTGAATGTGGTATCGATCTTATGGACAAAAATGCCAAAGGGAGTCCATCTGGCCATTTTAAAGACGTGGAAGCCAGTATTTTCGCCAACTTCAATTTTAAAGTAGCGTGTACCTTTCCACTAATCCAGCTCCAACATGTGCCAGCCCATGTGCCATTTGAACTATAGGTTGTAAATAGGCTGCAGGCAATTTCCACTTATTCATTTCTTTGTTACGCCAACAGCCCTGATCGTCTAACATTCCTTCTTTAGACCATTGCTCAAGTTCTTCCACAGAGGCAGATCTCTGTATATCCAACACTTCCTCTCTAGCGTCATGCCAACGCTCAGCTTGTGATTTTACTACGTACAGGGATGTAGTGCTCCGCTGTATCGCAGTCTCACGGGCTATGCGATCTGCAAGGCTATTGCCTTGTCCTATTTTATCAATGATTTTCTTGTGCGCGCTACACTTCATAATAGCAACTCTCTTTGGGTATGTAAGTGCAGTCAAGAGATTATGTACTAATTCTCCGTGCATTATCTGCATCCCGTGGGATGTAAGAAAGCCTCTTTCCTTCCAGAGTAGGCCAAAATCATGGACCACTCCAAAAGCATAGCGGCTATCCGTGTAGATGTTCACACACAAGTCAGTGCTAAGTTCACACGCTCGTGTCAAAGCTACTAGTTCAATTGCTTGAGCCGACTTCTGAGGTATGCGAGCTGTTTTCCACTACTGTCTCAAGCATGGTAATTGCATAAGCGGCTGAAGTCGTGCCATCTGGTAACTTCAAAGAGGATCCATCAACCCACAGTTCCCCATCTACATCTCGAAGGGGCGTATCTTGCAGATCGATGCGACCCTTTGTCTGTTCCTCAATAAGGAATATACAATCGTGAGGCTCCTTTGACTGAGACTGAGTCGCAGGATATGGCAACAAAGTGGCTGGGTTCAGTGTCGCGCACCTCTTCAAGGTAATATGAGGTGCTAACAGTGTCAATTCGTATCCTGTCAGGCGAGCACTAGTTAAGTTTTGCATCTTAGTCTGATTCTACTGCATGAGGTACTAGCACCAACAGTTTGTGTGACAAAACTATCCCTTCACTCTGACGTATGGACACAGCTGTCGCTGCAACTGAACGGAAGCACCCAGGCACTAACGAGCAACAGGATCGAGAACTGCAGAAAAATATGCACTGGGACGCTGCTTGTCACCGTGTGTCTGTACTAAAACTGACAATGCACACCCATTTTTCTCGTGTACATAAAGTGTAAAGCCTTTGTGTAATCTGGTGTGCCTAACACTGGTGCAGAGTAAAGAGCTTGTCTTAACTGACGAAAAGCATTGTGGCATTCATCTGTCCATGGAAGGGGGATTGAAGTGTTTTTAGTCAAAAGCGCTAGCAGGGGTTTAACAATGTGTGAAAAACCCAATATCCATTGCCTACAAAACGAAGTCAAACCAATGAATGCACGGACATCTTTCTGTGTGGAAGGTACTGGTGTGTCTAATATTGCTTGAATGCGATCTGGTGTCAGTGCACGGCCCTCCTTAGACAGAAGGTGACCTAAGTAGGTTACCTTCGGTCTACAATATTGCAATTTATTTCGTGATACTTTATGGTGGTGTGTAGCAAGAAAAGAAAGCAAAGACAAAGTACATTTTTCTCACTGCTCAGGTGTATCAGCTGCCAACAAGATGTCATCGACATATTGTATGAGAGCAACTCCTTCAGACAAGGTAAAGGAATCGAGTTGGCGTTTTAAGGCTTGACTATAAATACTCGGACTCTCAGTGTACCCTTGAGGAACACTACAAAATCTGTATGATCGATTATTCAAAGTGAAACCGAACAAATATCGGCTATCAGGATGAATAGGAATCAAAAAGAAAGCATTCTTCAAATCGATTACAGAAAATGTAGTTGCTGTTGGAGGGAGCAGGGTAAGTAATGTCGGTATGTCAGAAACCACAAGGTACTGCGGTACTACAATCTTGTTGACGTCTCTCAAATCAATGATAAATCTGCAAATACTAGTGTCAGTATCTTTTTTCAAAATGGGAAGAATCGGACTATTGCAAACATTGTAAGGTACTTCTTCCACAACCCCCACTTTAATCAAATCATGTACAATGCGTGTGAGTGCTTCTTCTCCTTCTCGAGAAATGTTATACTCAGGCAGTCGTGGCAATGAAGCACCCTCCTTGACACTAATATGCACTGGCGGAATAACCATTTGTCCTACATCAGTGTCTGAAGTAGCCCATAAAGTACTAGGGAGGGAAGCTAATGCAATGTCCTCTTTAATAATACAGGATCTCTCTATCACAGGGTCGTTGTCATTCAAAATAACCCGTACTCCTTCCGGAGAACATCGTATCGTAGTCCTGAAATATTTGAGCATATCAAGACCCACAATATTATCTGGTGTGTTTGGAGAGAGCAAAAACGGACATGGAGCAACATGGAATGCAAGTGGTTGTGACAGTGGGCTATGGGAAGGTGTTCCATCGAAACCTATCGATGTAATAGTTGAGCCAGACAGGGGAGCCCTAGGAACCAAGGGTTTAGACAAGGCGCTACGAGTAGCTCCTGTATCAACCAGAAACTGATCAGTAGAACCCAAAACATGTGCTGTAACATAGGGACCCCTCTGATCTACTGGAACTTCAACTGATTCCTTACCCCATCCTAGGCAATCCTATGCATAAGCAGAATCTTGAAAATCAGACGGCACATAGTCGGACATTTGATATTGGTTCCGTCTATCAAAAGTGTTAAACCCATCCTGTCCACGTTCATTAGCATCAAACTTAGCACGATAATTTGTGCTTCCTCTAGGCCCTGATTATCCTGAACGATTTCTCATTTGTCCCCGACTGAGTGGACACTGCTGAGCACGCAGTACTGGACAATCAGAAAGCCAATGTCCAAATTTCTTGCAGTACGAACACTGATCAACAGACAAATTCAAACAAGTATAGGAAGGAAAGGACGAACCATAAGATCCACGTCCACCTCTATCATTACCTCTAGAAGGCGGGCCATAAGCTTGGGCCAACATAACCTTCGTTTTCAATTCTTTAGTCTTTTTATCCTCATTACTTTTAGCTTCTAATTCTTGTCGTTCATAATACTGAAACAAATCCAATGGGGTACATTATTCCTGCACTCGACTGTCGCACTGCGGTAGAGGAAATCTTTCCTTTGTAAAACTCTTCATGATTACGTCATTTTTATCAATTCATAAATATTAATCCAACATTTAGACTCATGCATCTTCCTTAATTACTTTATCTTATTTTCAGTTAAACCCCTGACGAAGAATTTATAGAATTCGAAATGCATTGGGAGCACGTTGATTTCATAAAACCACTTTTGAAACATGTTTGTCCTCACATGCCTCCGTTAAAGCCTGGATTGGCAACGCTTGGTGTTTGAAAATGATGAATAAAGAATTCAAAATACAAACATGCTGTCTCCGTAGTGGCGTAATTAAGGAAGATGCACGAGTTAAAATGTTGAATTAATATTGATGAATTGATAAAAATGACGTAATCATGAAGAGTTTTACAAAGGAAAGATTTCCTCTACCGCAGTGCGACAGTCGAGTGCAGGAATAATGTACCCCATTGGATTTATTTCTAACTGAACCGTGATGAGGTGTTTCACGGTTTCTGTTCGCACGCACTTCATTACATGAACTGAAAAACTAAAGTAATTTACAAAGGGAAGGAGTGCAGTGGCTCAATTTTTGACTCTATATGTTCATAATACTGAGCCATAGTTAGAAGAGAAACCGGAGAAGAAGTAGAAGTAGTCCATGAACTCTCACTGGCCTTTAGGCGATTAGCTATTCCTGGCAAAAGGTTTGCGACATATTTATCGACAAACAGATGCCTACCTGTGTCATCTGTCAATGACTGGCCACTAAAATCGAGGAATGCTTCTTCAAAGCGTGTGAAGAAGTCAGAAACTGATTCATCTACCTTTTGCTTGCAAGACGCTAACACTGTCCAATCTATCTTTTTAGGGGGAATGTTCGTCTTTAACTTAACTAATATAGCTGCCGGAAGATTTAAAATTAACTGCCACGGTTTCTTTACAGGTTCTCTATCTTTATCTAACTGCTCTAAATCTTTCCACAATGCTCCAAATGTCGCACGATCATCAATTTTACGCACAGTTCTCCACATATCAGGCGGTAATATTAGTCCAAAAAACAAATCAATATCAGGCAAAGTCATAGTACAAGAGCTAATGGCACCCTCAACTTCCTCATCAAAGGCTGCTGAATTCTTTCGCAGATCAGGCAATGCATTTTTAAGGGCATAACATCTGCTGTATTCCAAGGAGTATAAACCCAATTATAAATAAAATAACCTTTTGCATCAATAGAAGTCTTATCATTTACTTGTACCCGTTCCTTTAGGAGGAACATATAAAGGCGCGACTTCCCGCATGGGTTTCACATTAATTACAACCTTCTTATCTGTTTCTGTAGTAGAAGTTCGTGCCATGCTGATTTGGGATGTTTGTGCAGCTGCATCTGTTGCCTTTTTCTCCTCTCGCAAACGGGCTGCTTCAACACGCATTTTAACCAAGCGTCTGATAGTGTCAGCCACCTGGGAGAACACAAAAAGACCTTCACGTAGTTGTTTACAATCAGCTCCTACATCATCGGGCTCCATTTCTACAGAATATTTTCTAAACCGTTCAATAACCTCTGCGACAAATGTATCAGTAAAATATGTTTGCTCCCTTTCCTGCTAATCTTTTATACTATCTAAAAGTTCAGAAGCAGTGGCAGTACTACGAACGGCTTTACGCGCAGCAGATCTAATCTGAGATGCACGTTCAGCAGATAACATCGAGCGAGTTTCTCTAGCTTTGTCCTTGTCTGTAGGAGAGTCCTTATCTGACTCATAAGGAGCAGAAGGAAGAGTATACGGAGGTGGACAACGATCTACTAAGAGAGAATCATCTTGGGGTTTATTAAGAATAGGATAAAGAGGTCTACGAACAGTGTATTGGCCATTTACCTGTAAATGACGCTCCATATCTTCCCTCTCTTTAATTTCTTTAATTTCCCTATTTTTCATTTCCAATGCTTTCGCATGAACGGTCTTACGTTCTTTTTCAATCAAGGCTTGCTCACGCTTCATTCGCTCACGCACTTCTTTCTCCCACATTCGCACACAGTCAAACACAAGTCCTTCTCTGTTTTGGAAGGACTTGTGTTAAGTGATCTACGATTGGAGCACATGCGGTAATTCGACCAAACCAAGTGCGATACCCAAACAATTCAGTGTTTTATTGGCTGTTGAGTTCACACGTGCGCTGGTGTATAGAAACATCATGGGACCCTGTTCAGAGGTGAGCAGGTGATTTTCAATGGCCGTGCGTTGTGTGGTCTGGAGCCTGCAGTGTTTTCTCCTGTGGAAGAATGACATAGTTAGTCCTGGTTCGGCCAGTATTGGTCAGGCCTGGTCATGACAGCCGATGTTCTCCAGTCTTTTATTTGTTCATATACGTGTAACGGTCGGAAGCGTGGAAATAGCGCGACATCTCCTATGTTGTGCCTCGGAGTCTTTCTATGGTGCCTAACCTCGTCATGGAAGTCGAGGAGATCGAGGCTTTCAGACACTTCGTACTACCACATATTTATGCCGATCAGTATTTTTATACTTTGCATTTTTCAGAAGCAATGCTGTGAAATAACAATTATTGGCGGCGAGTTGTGCGCACGCGATCGTGCGACAAAAAAGGAGCTGTGCATATTGCGCGCGTGCTTGTGCACGCGATTGTAAGCTGGTCGCCAGGAAAGTAGCACTTTCCCAAGCAGCCTACTAAAGTCTCGCCCATCCCAGCGCATGCGCTGCATCAGGCCGAGACCTAAAAAGAAGGAAAGCATGATCACTGAACTCTGTCAACTCGACTATGGAGGACTTAATAAAACTCTTAAAATTAGTCTGAATAATTGTAAAATCAGATGTCGAGGTAACTCCAGTAATTTTAAAGGTGGGGAGGGGTTTACGAGTCATGGGGTTACACAGGTTTATTATAACTAGGTCCCAAGTTAAGGAAAAATTGTTTGAAATGTTTCCGTAGTTATGATGCATAAAATGGACTAGCAACAAATCATTTGTGTCAACTACCCCACAAATACATTGGTCCCAATTGGGGCTACAGTACACTTGAAAATCCCCAGCTCAAATAAAACAAATTGAACGTGTGTGGTAGGTTAACTGAGATTCCAATATTCCCGCAACTCAGCAGTCACCTGTGTAGGATTCTTAAAATTATTATAATAAAAATTCATCTGTAACAAATCAATTTTCCTAGAACCTTCAGCCAAGATAACATGAAAATGGGGTGAGATATTGATAAAGATCACCTTACCTAGGGTGAGAGTGTTTGCTATAATTCTGAGTAAGCCCCCCTTAGTCCTACCTGTTGCTGATGGAACTCCTGGCGTAACAAAGGAGCTGTAGCCTTTTACATAGACAGACTGCTCTGCCCAATTTTCCTGAAAGCAGATATCAGAATTCGTAAACCCTTTATGCCAATTTTGATTATCCTTTTTGTTTTCATAACCTGCTAAATTCCTAGAGAGAAGCTTTATATCACTTAGGGACTCATGCAACCGAATCGCTGTCGTTACTTGTGAGAAGGATGATGGAGGGTCAATTGGTAAGGATGTAATACTGCTTAGTGAACCTAAAACGACCAACTGAACCCTCTCCACGGGTACCAAACCAGAAACCGTTTGATAATCGTTATAAAGAACAGACTGAGGAGGCAAATGATTTAGTGGAGAGATCAGTCAATCACATGCCTCCATATCTTCCAACAATGAGTACCTATCTGATAGGGCAAGGGCATCAAAAGCCACCTGCACAGGCTTATGACCAGTTCCACCTAAATAAAGGCCCTGAGTGAGTAAGGTGGAACTACGTACTGGTGCCGACCTATGAAAAAAGCGAGACTGCATAAATCTGAGATTGGAGTAAAGGGGCAACCCGTAAACTCCCGAATAGGTCTCTCACTAGCAATTCATTATCAAAGTTTAACCCCTTGGCTGCTGGGGCTATTCCCCTGCTGTGTGGGGGGTGGGGGGATGCGCACAGCGCCCCGGTGCTCATGACGAGGTCAGCTCGTCATGAGCCACCGTGCCTTGGTGCTCATGACGAGCTGAGCTTGTCACAACCACACCCGTTTAATGGAACGATCAGCACAGCAGGGGTTATTAGCCCAGCGTGGGAGCATTCCACGGGCCATGGCGAGCTCAGCTCATCATGAGCACTGGAGCACCGTGGCTCATGACGAGCTGAGTTCGCCATGGGCATGGGAGGGGTTAAAATAACCTGTCATTATTGGTTGTTTTTACATCAGACCCAATTCATTGCGTTCTTCTGGCCATTATCAAATGATTTTGGATGAGATGACCTTGATTTGAGTTTTGAGTCATCCAATGTTGAGCTTTGGCCATCAGCTGAAGTGAAGATTTTCTAAGATTAGGACGTAGTAAAGGCACGTTGACTAAAATTTGAACATAGTGACAAGCTGCAGGAAGGAAGTCCATGTATTGCTGATTTGGTCTGCTATGGGCCAGAGTAGACGGGGGATTTACCTTAACCTGTGGTCTTGATAAGTTATGTGATTGCCCCTTACCCTTCCCTTAGAATCTTGTATGGTCACCTGCGGTTGGCAACACCTAGGGACCAAATCTACATGGCCTGGACCTATAGGATCTCATCCGGGGGCCAACTTATTTGCAACACAAGGATGACCAATAGAAGTAGAGGGTGATTTAGCTAACTCAGGATCATGTTTTCACAATTAAAATACAAATTATGACTTTCACAATTATAGTTTTAAAGAGTTTTACAGACATCCGATCTATATAATCTAAACGGGCATAGATCGGTTACAAAAGTTGTTTAAAGTTATCAAGAAGATCACACCAATATGAGGGAAATGTTTTCTCTGAATGTTGCTGGCCATTCATACATGTGGAACTCGCTGGCATAGCGACCTTTCCGATCTTCTTGGCAGAACCCTTGGAGGGTAGTATCGCATAACTTCTTTTCATTTACCATTTACGAAGGTAGCGTCAGTTGGTTTCCAACTAAACGTAGAGGCAGGCTGTGAATGTTATGGGGTTGGTACAGAGACTGCCAGCAAGGAAGAGAAACCCCATATAGTTTCTTTATACCGCCCTTAGTTGAAGAAACAACTAGATTAGATGACTGCCCTGCCCTTGACCCCAACAAAATTCTCTTTTCTGTAAGTGCGATTTATTTTGCTAAAGCCGATGTTGCCTTGGCCAGGAAGGTATCTAAAGAGTTACTCTCAGCTTTTTCTTGCCTATGGTGGGCCTGTAACGGGGGAGTATAGAAATTAAAGGTGGGGCCCAGTCCAGCCTCCTCCGGGCTCCTCCGGGCTCCTCAGGGCGTGGATGTGCCCGCCCTTGGCCCGGGCGAGTCCCATGCAGAGGTACCACGCTGCTGCCTTTAAGTATCTCCGGGTGCCGGAAGAGTGATGCTTTGTGCGGTGGAGCCTGGGGGCTGTAGTTCGAGCCCTGGCTCTGCTCCGATGCGGCTCCCTCAGCGGGACCTCACTGCTGCCTTTAAGCGCCTCCGGGCGCGGGAAGAGTGACGCGGCATGCGGCGGATCCTCTGAGCTGTAGTCTGTGCCCCAGCCCTGCTCCGATGCATCCCCAGGGAATCTCTAATAGAGTGCTCTACCTTGCACTCACTTCAGTTGTCCAACTTGAGCATAATTGGAGACTTACATCTTCATCTTAATCTAATCAACAATGAAGAAATCCAGGACTTTACCAATGACCTGGCCACTTTCCAATTAGCTCAGTTACTAAAAAATTCAGCTACTAGGCTGGCCATCTGCTGGACCCTTTTTTTCCAACCTGGCCCCCCTTCAAACTGCTCCCCCTATTCCAGTGACCTGATCAAACCATTATTTGGTGCCTTTGACCATTGATACACCTAGCGTTAAAAAAAACATTACTGTTAACCCCACAATGAGAAAGTAGTGGCATAAACTGGACCCATCTGCCTTTTCAAGGTTTATCGAAAGGAGTGTGCCTCTATTAGACTCCAATAGAGAACGGGCAGAGACCTCCACCAAAGCATGGAAATCTTCTCTATTGTGAACAACCTGATTAAACCCACCTCCACTCCTGGATTAGCGGAAGCTTCTAACAGCCACTGCAGCAAGCTTGGTCAATGATCTTTATCTTTACTTTAACAGGGGTGAGAAAACAGTCAAACCTGTCTCTCTTGACACAGGGAACTACCACTCGCAATGGGCTCCCTTGGACCAATTGGCTCTACTTGACGCAGATTCTATTTCCACCTTAATGCGTCAAGTGAAATCTGGATCTGCGGCGACCCATTTAAACCTGATTATATTTAAAAATTTCAAGAGAGCGTCACACCCATATTTCTGGAATTAGCCAAACTTGCTGACCACTGAAGAAGTATCAATATCATGGGAACACGCCAAGGTATTAACCCATTTCTCTTCTGTTGTTTCTGTCCAAGGATGAGGAGAAACATGTAAACAATCTCCTAACCAAAATATTAGAACCATATAAAATATTAGATTGTTCCCAAAATGGATTTAGATCATACTGCAACGAAATTGCTCTTTTAACAGTTACAGAATCCCTTTGCAGTACTGCAGATGCTGGCAAATCCCAAGCTCTGATACTCCTAGATTTAAGTGTGGCCTTCGACACTGTTTCACATGCAATAATATGAACACGCCTCACTGACCTGGGAGTACAGGGCAAAGGTCTGTCCTGGTTTACCTTCTTTTTAAAGGAGTGGTCTTTTAAAGCTATACCCCCCTTCGCCTCATTACAAAGAGGTCTGACTCCTGGTGTCCCTCGGGGTTCGGAACTCAGTCCTACCCTTTTTCGGTTTCGCCTGTCGAAAGCTGCGCAAGCAGCGTTTCGCGCAGGCAAAAACTTTTGTGTAGAGTATGTGTGTGTAGTCCCACCCCTCTGTTCCATTGGCTAGCTCCATAAATGGAGGCTAGCCATTGGAACAGAGATCTGTCCGTCATAGCCGGAGCAGATTCGTGGGCGTTCCCGAGAATTTTAGGCTTTTGCCCACGGCATGCGGCTGTGGGCGTGGTTTTTTTTTTAAGCTGTTTTCGCCATTTTGGAAGTGTCGTTTTCAGGAGTGGGTTGTGCGATGTACCGCTGTCCGTTCCCGCCCCCCCTCCCGCTGTCAGTGTGCCCGTTTATGCCCCCTTCCCGCTCTCCGTGTGCCTGTTCCCGCCCCCCCCTCCCGCTGTCCGTTCCCGCCCCCCCTCCCGCTGTCACGGCACCTCGGCTTGTTGCTGAAGACTGCCTTAAAGCGGGTGACAACCGGCTTGTTAGAAGAGCAGACACCTCATGTGCTTGTGAAGGGAGTGGGGTGCATTTATCACTGCGCCTCAATTGCTGCACTCCCATTCCTTGCCCCCCAGCCCCACTGAGCCGGGGCGTTCCCTGCCCATCAGCACCCGTGGCCATTTCGCAGCCGCCAGTATGTTTAAAAAGTAAGTCAATCCCTACAATTTGATACGTGTGTACTGCACGTGATGTACTGTTCTTCTCAATTGCCTGTCTATGTATAGTGCATGCAGTCTGCCTTGTCTTAAAAGGTACAGCAAAAGTGTGTTTTTCTAACAGTGGGCATCGGCCTATTTGATAACCCGCATATGATTGGACGTCTGGCTGCTAGAAGAATAGTGTGTTTTGTGCGTCGGCTGTTTAGTGTATAGTAGTCAGCGTTTTACATTTTCAAAGCCGCAGGTTTGATGTCCGAAATAGAGCGTACATTTTCCCATTGACTTTGTACGGCGTATGGATTTTTTGAGGCGAGAGCGACAACAACTGCAAAAATAAAACCAATTTTGACCAGTATAGTCATTCACCGGATTATGATGCGTTGTCTAGTCATCTGGGATAGTGTATTTCATGCGCAGACTCTTGAGTTGCGCTTTCTATCAGTGGTGAAGACTTTAATACATTGACTGTAGTCTGTAGATGTGATACGTTCTACTAAAAGACCCTGGCACTGGTTCCTTTCATCTCAATATGTTGAATTTGTTGATTTTTGTGATGATGGATTACCCCATAAGGCGTAGACGTGATGGGCTTTAATCCACTGACCCTGTTATCGGTTCATTTTAATGCACAAGTTCTAAGGGTTGTATGTTTTAGTGCATAGGCCAGTGCTGGAAATGTTTTTCGATATTTCATAAATTGGGGGGCAAGTTATGATAGCAGTAAGGCGGTTGAGTCTCGAGAGTCATGAAAAGTGTAGTATGACAGTCAATTTATAAAGATTTCTTTTGTTAAACTCTGCCGTAAATAATTTGTCGACAAGGTTAAGTGTGACAGTAAATCTGTTCTGGTTTATTTAATGGGTCACAAACGCGCAGCGTTTGAAAACGTCTTAGTTTTAAGGCACCTGTGTTGAGATCTTTGTGTGCCGAACCCTAGTGGTAATGCACTCGATGTAGAGATCTGGGCTTTGTAGAGTCACAGTTTTGACTCATAATGTAACAGTGTTAATGTGTCTACTGCAAAGTACAACCTCTGGCATGCAGATCACAGATTTGTATTTTATTTAGTTAGCTCAGTGGTTTACTGCTATTGAAGAGCTTTCGGTTTTTGAGTTAATAAATTATAGTTCGTCTAATAAAGCATAGTGTGCAATGTACCAGCATCATAGAGCTGCTTGCAAACTGAAAGACATAGGTTTAGAACCTTATTGTTTTTCTATACCTTTAATTATCCTAAGGTTTCTAAAAAGGTTTCCTTTGAAAAGTATATAAGCCTTATTAAATACAGACACCGCTAACCACTGTGTTATGATCTAAATCCTGACATTGTGTTTCTCAAGACCAGTCATTCTTAACACAGAATACTACCATAATGGGTGACATGTGACTTCTTGTAGTCTTGCGTAATGTTTTCTGTACATTGATTTACACACTTGTATTATTCATTCTCTGTATAATATATGTGTAGTGTAAAACACCCTGATACCCTACATTGGATTGAGGTGTGCTATTCAACAAATTAAAGTAAATGCTTTCTAAATGTTTTTTTATTTTTTATATAGCTGTACGGCTGGGGTGTGCCCGCGTGATGTACCTCTGTGCAGTGCTGGGTATGTGTGTGTGCACCTGCACGCCATTCCTCTCTGCACTGCTAGGGATGCGTGCCTGCAAGCACTACCTATGTGCGCTGTTAGGATATGTGTATGCCTGCCTGCTCTGCCGCTGTGAACTGCTGGGGGATTGTGTCTGCATGCTGTACTTTTGTGCACTGCTGTGGGTGTACACCTGCAAGCTGTACCTCTGTGTACATAGCTAATGGCTATGTAAATGACAATGCCATTTATTTATCTGTTTTCAAAACCAACACATAAATACAAATTTTGTCATTTACAATGCCAATAGCTCTAACTTATCCAAAGGCGAAACCATTGCATTGTAAATGCTTGTTAATATTCACATCAGACCTCTGGCAGAGGTAGTGAAATATTTTGGAATATCTCACTAGTGTCATATGCTGATGACACTCAGCTAATTATTTCCCTGTCGGCAGAGTCGACTGGCTTTTGTAAAACAAAAAACTGTGTATCAGTGTTGACCAAATGGATGCGCAACAACTTTTTAAAACTTAACTAAAAAAACAGAGATCCAAGGAGTACCCAGCCTTCCTGCCTGGATGCAATTTTACATGCCCTCCAGCACACTACGCTCCACCAATCTAAACCTGTCCCACATCCCTCATCACAGCAGAGCCAGACGGGAGGTTTCTCCTTCCATGTCTTAGCTCCGAACCAATCGAATTATATGCCTCCTAACCTTAGAAAGATTCAATATCACATACTGTTCCGGAAACAGTGGAGGACCCAGCTTTTCTCCATCTGGGCTGCCGATTTCGCCTCTCTGCCGCTGTGTTTCTTAGGATCCTTTTATGTCCCTTGATGATATTATCTGACACCTGGACCCTCACCTTCCCCTCAGAGCAGGAAGCCTTCAGGTATTGTGCTTTCAAAGGCTCTGCTCCCCTCTTGTAAAGGGTCAAAGTGGTAACACCCTTGCAGCCAGTGCCTTTATCAGCCGCAGTATTAGAATACAGTGCACAACAGTTCCCAGCCCAATAAAAGCTGTACCAGACGCGAAATGGAACATGTACCTACATGTGCGCCTCTTCTGTTTATACCTCATAAGTATCTACCTGTGCACTTCCTCCGTTTTTATGTCCCGGGAAAGCTTCTCTAAAGACTCTTTTGATCCTTCTACTGCCAACCATGGCGTTTGTCTATCAGATCATTACCTGATGTCTGCGGAGTTCATCGAGTCACTCCGCTGCTTTAGCTGTCAATGAACCCTGCTGAGAGAGTACCCAGACGTAAGGGAGTATGGAAGGTGATGAACAGGGAGTAAGGTAAAGCTGATTTTAAGAAATTCCCAACGGTGTAAATGCTGCACTCACCTGAAAGCAATGGACATCTTGTCCTACTCTGCCAATGCTCCATCCACCGACTGAGAAGCATACTGGCATCAAACGGAAGACATTAAGTCAGATACCATAGTAAGGTAGAAAAAGACAAAAAGCAGACACGTATTGACAGCAGAGATATCACAGGTATATTACTGGTTGTGATGGAATCTCTGTAATAAATGCTGCAATCTTCCAACAAATGCTTGAAACATCCCTAGGAATCTGGCAAAGATAACTTAACAAACAGAAAAGTAAAGACAGGAGTTGGAACTTAAGCTGCTCCAGTGTGAACTGGAAACTACTGTCAAGAAGAGTGAGAATGGAGCTACATTTGTTATATACTTCCTGAAGCGTTACCTTTCTTATATATAGTTGTTCTTGATTGGTTCTCTTCCTTTCTCCACAACCGTTCGCAAATAATAAAACTGAAGAACTTCACCTCTGAAACGCAGCAAGTCAACAAGGGTGTCCCCCAAGGATCAGTAGTTTCACCTCAGCTCTTCAACATCTATATGGAACCGCTCGCCAAACTACTCAGGAATGCCAATATCCTCTTCCACCTCTACGCGGATGACACGCAGATCTACCTGGAAACCTCCTCGCTTAATGACATCCACAGACTAAATGCTGTCTTAAAAGATGTTCAAGACTGGCTGACAAAAAACCACCTGAAACTCAATCCAGACAAGACCGAAACTCTTCTCATCTCAAACAAAGAAGACAATCCTCAAATCACTGAATGGCTGAAGTCGATCGATGCTCTTAAAGGTTCTCTCACGCCAACTGATTTCGTCAAATCCCTGGGTTTCACCCTTGACCCCAAATTAACCCTGACAAATCACATTAAGAACTCGGCAAAAAGTGCTTTCTTCAACCTAAGACTGCTGAATAAAATAAAACCCAAATCCAAATCCAAACAAAGACCTCAAACTAGCCACCCAATCTCTAGTTCTATCTAGACTGGACTATGGGAACTCAATCCTTACAGGCATACCCAAATCACACTTGGCTCCATTAAAAACAACACTACATGCGGCAGCAAGAATGATCACAGGATGCAAAAAATTTGACCACATCTCCCCAGCACTCAAAGATCTTGAATGGCTCCCGGTGGAAATGCGTAGCTCCTTCAGAACCGCCTGCCTAACACACAAGGCTCTCCACACCGGTAAACCAGAATACTTGGCTAACAAGCTCAAAAAAGCAGGTCAAAGCAGATACTTGAGAAGCTCCAACTCCCTGTTGCTCATCCCACCAAAAACCAGAAAGAAGAAAACTGCGGACTGCTCCTTCACTGGAAATGCCCCCAAAATATGGAACTCTATCCCCCCTCATATCAGAACTCTACCTTCCTATCCGGACTTCAAGATCCAACTCAAATCCTTGTTCCTCACCCGTTCCCTGGGTCCTAGATAACGAGGATCTCCCTCCGAACTATGTGCTATCTCTGTATCCTTCTACCAAAAGGCCTACTGTTATGAACTTCTCCTCCCCCAACATTGTCTTTGAGGACTGCCTGTATTTGTTACGTATCTTTTTGCTCACCATGCCTTTCCTTTTACTGTAAAGCGCTCTGCTACCTTCGGGTCTTGTTAGCGCTATAGAAAACTTCTAAATAAATAATAAATAATAAATAAAATATATACATCCTGAAGCATTACCTTTATTATATACTTCCTGGAGCGTTACCATTATTATATACTTCATGGAGTGTTACCTTTATTATATACTTCCTAAAGCGTTACATTTATTATATACTTCCTGGAGTGTTACCTTTATTATGTACTTCATGGAGCGTTACCATTATTATATACTTCCTGGAGCGTTACATTTATTATATACTTCCAGGAGCGTTACTTTTATTATTTACTTCCTAGAGGGTTACCTTTATTATATACTTCCTGAAGCATTACATATATTATATACTTCCTGAAGAGTTTTCTTTGTCATGTAGTCTTGAAAGGGTTACTGCTGTTATACAATTCCTGAAACTGAAGTGACAGCAGCACATTCTGATCCATCTCTTGTTACACAATCCCTTCTTCTTTAAATGAAATCTTAGCCATGTGCGTCTTCGTAAAGCTGTACCTTTAGCAAGTGGGCACTCCATATGTGCTCTTTCTGTACTAAGTTACTGTGTGAACACCGGAAAATCACCTCCTTTGATGAATTAAGTAAAATGAGACATGTTCAATAGAGCATTTAGTTAAAAATCTGTGTATGGTGAAATATCTCTTGGTAACTTTCATAAATGGTCATGACGAGATGTCTTTAACAACTAGTAAAATATTGTGTATTCACATTCTCTTACATTTCCATGTAGTGATTTTAAATCTCTTTACATCCAATAGGAAACCAGCCTTGAATGCACAAATGATCGTGAATAATGACAGTAATCGTGTAAATCTGAAAAAAAGTGGTTAGAAAAAAAAGAGCTCCAATATTTAGGAAAAGATCTGCATAAAGACTGAGGAACATGAACATAAACTGATAGATCCTGGAAGAGGCAGTCAAGAGCCACGCTGTGGATGTAAGAGTCTGAGCTGTGCACCTCCATGCAACAGGACTAAGAAACGACCTCTAGAAAGTTAAGGCAACAACACTGACAAACCACATCCTGTATTAACAGGCCTCCACCACCAGCTTTGATAATGTGTTTGGTATGAGGGGGATACAGCATTGCTCTGCTTCCTGTAATGATGGCAGACCACCATTCAGCACGCTAGGTGTATTGTAAACTCTTTCTGGCCAAACCACAGGAAAAAGAGAAAAGCACAAGGGAGTGGAGCCAGACAACTGAAGGGTAAAGGAAAGAGAGGGTCTCTGATCTACAACAGGCTGTCCCAATTTGCTTCGACCAGAGGGAAGACTGATCTTCACTCATAAACATGCAAAACCAATCCGCAATCTAAAGACATAACCACCCATAAAGAAGCTTTACTTGCCACAATTATAATATATGTAGTTGGTGAGTCTTGTATTTCATTGAGAAATCTAAAATCAACCATCCAAAATACCACATACATACAGGGAATGTGAGAATAACATAAGTGCTTTATCAACCATGCTATCTCCTCAGGAAACACAGTCATGGGATGCAGACAAATATAAACCCGACCCAGAGACACTAACCAAGAAGAAAAAAACATACACAAGCAGCAAGAGCTTTAGTTTATCATCACTACTAAAGAGCCATCAGCAACCACACACCGGAAAAACAACGTGCAATTGCAATGAATGTGTGAAGAGCTTTAGTCAGTTAGCACTCCTAAAAGATCACCAGCGAACACACATGGGGGAAAAACCGTACCATTGCACTGAATGTGTGAAGGCATTCAGTCAGTTATCACATCTTAAAAGACATCAACAAACACACACAGGAGAAAAGCCATATCATTGTAGTGAATGTGTGAAGAGCTTCAGTCAGTTATCACATCTCCAAGTTCATCAGCGAACACACACAGGGGAAAAACCATACCATTGCAGTGAATGTGTGAAGGCATTCAGTCAGTTATCAATTCTTCAAAGACATCAACAAACACACACAGGAGAAAAGCCATATCATTGTAGTGAATGTGTGAAGAGCTTCAGTCGGTTATCACACCTCCAAAGCCATCAGCAAACACACACTGGGGAAAAACCGTACCATTGCACTGAATGTGTGAAGAGCTTCAGTCATTTATCACAACTCCAAAGACATCAGCGAACACATACTGGGGAAAAACCATACCATTGTAGTGAATGTGTAAAGAGCTTTTGTCGGTTATCACAACTCCAAAGACATCAGCGAATACACACTGGGGAAAAACCATACCATTGCAATGAATGTCTGAAGAGATTCAGTCAGTTATCAATTCTTCAAGTTCATCAGCGAACACACAGGGGAAAAACCATACCATTGCACTGAATGTGTGAAGAGCTTCTGTCGGTTATCACACCTACAAAGACATCAGCGCACACATACAGGGGAAAAACCATACCATTGCAGTGAATGTGGAAGTAGTTTTAGTGATTCGTCAACTCTCAGGATTCATCAGCGAACACACAGAGGGGAAAAGTCATTACAGAGCCGTAAATGTGTGAAGAGCTTCAGTCGGTTATCACACCTCCAAAGACATCAGCAAACACACACTGGGGAAAAACCGTACCATTGCACTGAATGTGTGAAGCGCTTCAGTCATTTATCACAACTCCAAAGACATCAGCGAACACACACTGGGGAAAACCATACCATTGCAATGAATGTGTGAAGGGCTTTAGTGTGTTATCAAATCTCCAAAGACATCAGCGAACACATACTGGGGAAAAACCATACCATTGTAGTGAATGTGTAAAGAGCTTTTGTCGGTTATCACAACTCGAAAGACATCAGCGAATATACACTGGGGAAAAACCATACCATTGCAATGAATGTCTGAAGAGATTCAGTCAGTTATCAATTCTTCAAGTTCATCAGCGAACACACAGGGGAAAAACCATACCATTGCACTGAATGTGTGAAGAGCTTCTGTCGGTTATCACACCTACAAAGACATCAGCGAACACATACAGGGGAAAAACCATACCATTGCAGTGAATGTGGAAGTAGTTTTAGTGATTCGTCAACTCCCAGGATTCATCAGCGAACACACAGAGGGGAAAAGTCATTACAGAGCCGTAAATGTGTGAAGAGCTTCAGTCGGTTATCACACCTCCAAAGACATCAGCAAACACACACTGGGGAAAAACCGTACCATTGCACTGAATGTGTGAAGCGCTTCAGTCATTTATCACAACTCCAAAGACATCAGCGAACACACACTGGGGAAAAACCATACCATTGCAATGAATGTGTGAAGGGCTTTAGTGTGTTATCAAATCTCCAAAGACATCAGCGAACACATACTGGGGAAAAACCATACCATTGTAGTGAATGTGTAAAGAGCTTTTGTCGGTTATCACAACTCCAAAGACATCAGCGAATACACACTGGGGAAAAACCATACCATTGCAATGAATGTCTGAAGAGATTCAGTCAGTTATCAATTCTTCAAGTTCATCAGCGAACACACAGGGGAAAAACCATACCATTGCACTGAATGTGTGAAGAGCTTCTGTCGGTTATCACACCTACAAAGACATCAGCGAACACATACAGGGAAAAAACCATACCATTGCAGTGAATGTGGAAGTAGTTTTAGTGATTCGTCAACTCTCAGGATTCATCAGCGAACACACAGAGGGGAAAAGTCATTACAGAGCCGTAAATGTGTGAAGAGCTTCAGTCGGTTATCACACCTCCAAAGACATCAGCAAACACACACTGGGGAAAAACCATACCATTGTAGTGAATGTCTAAAGAGCTTCAGTAGGTTAGTGGCCTACAAAAACATAAATGAACACACACTGGGGAAAAACCATACTATTGCAATGATTGTGGAAGTAGTTTTAGTGATTCGTCAACTCTCAGGATTCATCAGCGAACACACAGAGGGGAAAAGTCATTACAGAGCCGTAAATGTGTGAAGAGCTTCAGTCGGTTATCACACCTCCAAAGACATCAGCAAACACACACTGGGGAAAAACCGTACCATTGCACTGAATGTGTGAAGCGCTTCAGTCATTTATCACAACTCCAAAGACATCAGCGAACACACACTGGGGAAAAACCATACCATTGCAATGAATGTGTGAAGGGCTTTAGTGTGTTATCAAATCTCCAAAGACATCAGCGAACACATACTGGGGAAAAACCATACCATTGTAGTGAATGTGTAAAGAGCTTTTGTAGGTTATCACAACTCCAAAGACATCAGCGAATACACACTGGGGAAAAACCATACCATTGCAATGAATGTCTGAAGAGATTCAGTCAGTTATCAATTCTTCAAGTTCATCAGCGAACACACAGGGGAAAAACCATACCATTGCACTGAATGTGTGAAGAGCTTCTGTCGGTTATCACACCTACAAAGACATCAGCGAACACATACAGGGAAAAAACCATACCATTGCAGTGAATGTGGAAGTAGTTTTAGTGATTCGTCAACTCTCAGGATTCATCAGCGAACACACAGAGGGGAAAAGTCATTACAGAGCCGTAAATGTGTGAAGAGCTTCAGTCGGTTATCACACCTCCAAAGACATCAGCAAACACACACTGGGGAAAAACCATACCATTGTAGTGAATGTCTAAAGAGCTTCAGTAGGTTAGTGGCCTACAAAAACATAAATGAACACACACTGGGGAAAAACCATACTATTGCAATGATTGTGGAAGTAGTTTTAGTGATTCCTCAAATCTCAGGAGTCATCAGTGAACATACACAGGGGAAAAGCCATTCCAGTGCAGTGAATGTGTAAAGATCTGTAGTGGGTAATCAGAGCTACAAAAACATATTCGAACACACACTGGGGAAAAACCATACCATTGCAATGAATGTGGAAGTAGTCTTAGTGATTCCTCAAATCTCAGAAGTCATCAGCGAACACAGACAGGGGAAAAGCCATTACAGTGTCGTGAATGTATGAAGAGCATTAGTCTGTTATCAAATTCTGCAGAGACCTCAGCGAACACAAGAAGGGAAAAAACAATCTGATTGCAATGAATGTGGAAATAGTTTTAGTTGTTCCTCTAAATTAAGGCATAATCAGCGAACACACACGGAGGAAAAAACGTTCAAGTGCAGTGATTGTGTTAAGGGCTGTAGTCAAATATCAGAAATACAAGGACATCAACGAACACACACAGGTGATAAACCCCTACCTCTGCAGTGATTGTGGAAGTAGTTTTAGTAGTTACTCAGCATTAAGAAACCATCAGCATACACACACTGGTGAAAACCCTACCAGTGCAGTGAATGAGGAAGTAGTTTTAGTGCCCCTACAACATTAAGAAATCTCCAGCGAATCCACTTAGGGGAAATGTCATTCAAGTGCACCACACAGACGCAAACAGTTGAGAAACCATACCATTGTAGTGGATTTGGAAGTGTTGTTGGAAGAATTTTGAGCTAACTACAGAGATTAGTGGTAAAATCTATAAACACAACACAGATAAATAAGTTTAACAAGCACAGACTGGGGAATATTTCTACTTGTTTTTGGTGTTTGGTCATTTTGTGCAATAACTGGTTCAATGACAGCTGCTAGAGAACAACATCCAAAGGCACAAGAAGTCAAAGTAGAAAATTGTGACCTGTAACTCTGAGAGTTAATGCCTGCAGCGCACAACATTTACCTCCAAAGCACTGACTTGGGAGACTTGGTGCTCATTTCACTCGTCACATGCATCTGTTAATGCACCCACCATAGTGGCACTTCCCCAGAGGTGTCCAATATCAAGCTGGACCCTTGGGAAATTTGCTGGCTCACCACTGAGTGTAAATGATTCTCGGCCAGATTAATTGTACATGAATATATTTGAGACCTTTCTTATTTACAGAAAATCAACCAACCAACTCCTAACTGGTGAAAGGACAGAATACGTGCATGATGGCAAAAGTATTGATCGCAGAGGAAGCTGACAAAAAGTTTAGTTCATAATACGTTTCTGAAAGCTTGACAGATGAGTAAAGAATCTTGAGCAGTAAAGAATTCCAGCTCTTACAGTCCTGAACTACCGACACCCTACTTTACATCTCTTGAACCTTGGCACTGGAAAAGAAATCTGGATTTAGAAGTAAAGGAACACAAAAGATACAGATTTTTTTATACAAAGGATATTCAGGTTTGTTTTTACAAGTAAAAAGATACTCTTGTTTTATAAACTGCAAGTGAATGAATGGACATAAAAAGTATGTGCTGCCTCGTGAGCAAGCAGTGAAACTTTGTGATGCAGTTGGGACGTCCTCCGACTACAAATAATAGCATTCTGAATCATCTGTAAGGTGCTTTTGTGTTGCTGTAGCTGTCAAATAAACAGTGTTCTTATAGCCCAGCCTTGCCTAGAGGAATATAAGATATAATATGCACATCAGAAGAAAGGATACATCTTAAGTAGCCAAAGATAGTAGAAACAAATGCTTTCCACCGAGTTCATTTTAACAAATTGTTGCGTCTAGGATATTCTTCCTGCTGCCGACCATCATCATCATCACTACACCACCACATAGCCAGTCAGGAACAGGAACGAGACTGCTCTTCAGCACACCCATCTTTATACACAACACACTACAGGGGTTTGCTCCAGGGCCAAACTCACTTTACTTTCACGTTATCAGCAACAATACTTTGGAAATCTGTATTAATGATACATAACCAAACATCCAAACACCACCTATGTATGCACATTCAAGAGCCTTTAAAAACCACACTATAGACATATATACCGGGATCAAACTCAATTTACTTTAACATTAACATGAACAAAGTTATGATACAGCAAGAACACTCATGAGGATATGAAATGTACACAATGATGGCTAGATTTTACATATTAATATGAAATGCATGTTTTTAGATATGTGATAAAACAACAAATTTATTTGAATTCATGGTATTTGACTGCTGATTGTATAGGAGATCTTAAATGTGATTTATTCCCTAAACTATAAAGATAATTTGTGATGTCAGCAAGGAGTCTAGTTTATTTGGCAATAGATGGGTCAAATCTCGAAAGCATGACTGCTTTCAGTAGGGAGTCTGGCGCAGGTGGAATCATAGGGGACTATTCTCGCCAGTATGCCTTCTCTCAGAGTGCGAGTTGTTTTTTTGCTTCAGATGGTACTACCTCTCCTTCTGTGTTAATGAAGAGAGAAGTGCTACCTGTAATACCGAGATCTGGGCTTCACTCCTTTTTTGGGAACATAATTCAGTCGTTTCTATCTAATCCATACCCGATTTGTTTAGGAAACCTAAAAATATGTCTGTATCCTGGCATCCATAGAAGGGATTTAAATATGAGTTTGTCAAATGTAATATTGTTATGTTATGTTATGTTATGTTAATTTATTTCTTCTATAGCGCTCGGCGACTCCGAGGAGCATCCCGGCGCTTTGGTGAAGAAAGAGCAGCTAGTAAACAACAACACAACAACTTAAAAGCAGACACAAGAGAGGAATCACATTTGTTTCGTGAACAGCCACGTTTTTAACTCTCTTCTAAAAGTAAGAAGATTGGGAGTCTGTCTGAGAGAGAGTGGTAGTTCATTCCACTCCTTCGGGGCTAAATAGCGAAAGGATCGACCCCCAATCCTTGCACGCCTGATTACTGGGACTGTCATTTTAGATAGGCAAGATGATCTCAGAGATCGACTAGGTACATAGCGGGAAAGGCGTTTCCCTATGTACTTAGGACAAGTTCCATGTAGAGCTTTAAAAGCAAAAGTCAGACACTTGAAAAGAATTCTTTTGGCGATCGGTAGCCAATGTAAAGAATTCAGTAAAACCGTAGCTCCTGCTGTTCTCGGCAGTCCATAGATAGCACGAGCTGCGGAGTTCTGGACTACTTGCAAACGGTTCAGAAGATATTTTGGTAAACCCAAGAAAAGAACGTTTGCGTAGTCCAGTCGAGATCCGATCAAGGCCTGAACAATAATCTTCCTGTGCTGGTGAGACACCAGAGGAAGAAACTTCCTCAGCATTCGCAAAATGCCAAAGCATTTGCCTGAGAGACACGAGATATGTGGCCCAAAGGACAGTTCACTGTCCACGATCACTCCCAGATTTTTTGCCTTGAGAGACACATTGTCAGGAGGGAACAGATCTTGTGGCCACCAAGCCTTCCAATCTGGTTCACAGGAGCATCCAAAGAAGAGCAGCACTTTAAACCATTGCACCTGAACCACTCAAAGACCGCACTAAGGCAGTCCCTGATCTTTACGCCGTCGAATGCCCCACCCCTATCACAAGTGAAAAGGAGCTGGGTGTCGTCGGCGTAGGATACGATCTGGGCGCCAAAGGATTCCGCGACTCCCGCCAGAGGTGCCATAAAGATGTTAAATAGCATGGGGCTAAGAATGGAACCTTGCGGAACCCCTACCTCTAGCGGAGCCATATCAGCGGAAAATGGTGGCGCCCAGATCGTTTGCCGGCGGTCGGCCAGAAAGGATTTAAGCCATTTCCACACCGTTCCCCGAATGCCGCTCTCCCAGAGTCTTATGAGGAGGCGATCATGAGGAACGGTGTCGAAAGCCGCCGACAGATCCAACATGACCAACATGGCCCTTCCCCCAGAGTCGAGTCTTTCCCTGATGGCATCTATGACCTCGAGAAGAGCCGACTCCGTGCTAAAGTTTGCACGAAACCCAGATTGCGTATCATGCAACAGGTCATTTCCTTCGATGAAATTGGAAATCGTTCGATATGCAAATCTCTCGGCCACTTTCGCCAGAGCAGGGAGAAGGGAAATAGGCCTGTAGTTGGCATGGATAAGGGGGTCCAAGGTGGGCTTTTTAATCAATGGCAGGATCAAGGCATGTTTCCATGCCACCGGAACCACTCCATTTGACAATGAAGAATTTAGAAGAGGGTTCAACAAAGCATTTAGGGCAGGTGCCACCTTCCCCAGATGTTTAGCCGGGCACGGGTCAAGTGGAGAGCCTGATTTCAGGCCTGACAAAAGCTCTAAGGATGTGTCAAGGCATAGATATGGAAACTGTAAAAGAGAAGGGCCAGGATCCTCCCTAAACGGGGGGGGGATGAAGGATCAACAACCGACCGAGAGCTAGGATGGAAAGGAGAGGCTTGGATGGTAGTGATTTTATTTACAAAAAAATTTGCAAGCTGTTTTATCCATACTTCTGAATGAGTATGAGCTGGTGTACAAGTGGCTGGAGAGGTGAAATCCAGAACAACTTTAAAAATTTCCTTGCATCCATTTTCTGCCTCATCGATACGACGCTCGAAATAAGCCTTTTTTCACTCCAGATTGACTGGTGATAGGCTTTAGTTATTACTCGAAGCTTCATTTTCTCGGTCGGGTCATAGGCCCGTCTCCAGACTCTCTCAGCCCTTTTACAGCCCTGCCGCTGCTCTCTTAATTGGGGGGTGAACCAAGGGGCCGACGCTCTACGTTCACCTGATTTAAGCTTTTTTTCGGGGATTAAGATCTCAAGTCTGGCTACCAGCCAATCGTGAAAGAGGCTAAGGTTAACTTCCAAGTTGCCCAAAAGAGGACATGGACAGATGGTAAGGGCCTCTGATAACATATCCACCGAAAGCAGATGGAAAGGGCGTGAGGTTCGCGTGGTCTCAATTAATTCTCTCCCCCGAATCGGAGCAATGGCAGGTACGGAAAAAGTGATCAAAAAATGATCAGACCATAATACTGGTTCAATAGCCGTTATCGTTATAGATTTTGTTGAAAAAATCTGGTCTAAAATGTGGCCTTTATTGTGCGTCGGTGTCTGCAAAAATGGAGACAATCCTAGTGTAGCAGTAATGTCACTAAGTTTCATTGCAGCGGGGTCCAATGTATTATCCATATGGACATTGAGATCCCCAAGAAGCATGCAATGCTCAGATCTGAGACAAGGGACTGAGAGTGCTACTTGTAGTTCATCAAAGAACGGCCCTACAGGCCCCGGGGCTCTGTACAAGAGAATCCCAGTACAAGCCTGGAGAGGGGAGAGCTGAAGGGTGAAGCCCAAAGCTTCACATCCCTGGATATTCTCTACCGGAAAGGTTGCGCAGGGTATGTTTTTATTTACCACCAGAGCTACACCTCCCCCTCTGCCCGATGTTCTATCCCTCCTAAAGATGTTGTATTCCGGAGGGATGGCATTGGCTAGGTCAGGAGTGGAGCAGTCACTCAGCCAGGTCTCAGTAAGGAATAAACATGGCATATTGGAATTATATAATAGATTCCAGATGTCAAGGGAGTGACAGGTCAAGGATCTAGTATTCGGAAGAAGACATTGATATGGGGCCAGGGTATTGTCCTGCGCGGATATAGTAGTCTTTAAAAAATGCCAGCCGCAAATCGGACAGCCTTTCCTAAAGGCTCGGCAGCCCGGAAAAAAAGAGTGGCATAAGTTACGGGGAGGGCGAAGAGCAAGTAAATCTGCTGAATTATAGCAAATCATATCCAATAAAATAAGACAAAGATCTAGTAATGAAATACTAAATTCAACAGCCCACCGTCCAGCTCCGTCCGCTGCCGAGACGCTGACGGGCGCAGACGGGCAGGACTCTAGCAAGACTCCGGCAAAGCGGAGGCCGACCCGCTGCGCGATCCCGCTGCGCTCGGAAGACTGGTTTAAATAGTCCCTCCAGGTGGGGAGCTCAGACGACCCTCCGGTACACCCAAGATGGCGCTGGAAGAGCGCCAAAGCCCTTCACAAGATGGCGCCCGGTAGGGAGATTTACAAAAAACCCTCACCAACCCCAGAACCGGACCCGCACAAGCGGCGGTGTGCATATACAATTAAAATGCGGATAAGGGGTGAGCCCCAGGAATACTGCCAATAAAAATAAAAAGATAGGAAAAAAAACGAACAAAATGAAAAAACGAGGATTTAAAATCACAATGCGCTCACCACGCTGCGCAAAGCTGTTAGAGCTGCCTATGCTTGCCCATTGTCTTTTTTTTTAAGGTTCTTACTTAGTGCTGCTTTATCTAATAATGTCTGATGGGTTTTCTTCAAGAGCCCTTTCTACTTCGGAAGAAGTTTTTCATCGACAGACCAATGAGATTTCTGATGAAAGACTGACAATCCGTCTAACTCTAAACCGGGCTGGTGGGTGGACGATTGGTATGGCTGGTATAACGCTTTGTTGCATTTTTGATAGAGTGCCCTGAATCCAGCCCGTCTTTCTTTAGTGATTTTTCTATTTTGAGTTGCATTTGAAGACTGTCCCGCTCATTTATAGTTTGACAGGTGGTCCACGGTCTGCCAGAGGAGCAGGCATAACAGCTTCCACTACCCCGTTAGACTACGATCCACCATATTTAGCGATCTCCACCAACCTGGCTATCCCTGTGTCTTCAGAGGAGCAACAGGAGGTCCTCTAAAACCACCTACAATTTGCTGAGTTGCTGCCATTTTTCACACAGTTGCCCAACAGACTTTTTTGTTTTAATCCTAAAGTTAGAGTTTTCTTTTTGTAAAAACAATAAATAATGTACTTGATACACTGAGAGCTTTCTACAAGGGAGTCTAGGTAATTTTTCCTAGATTTTTTCGGTTTGAGACTGACAGTCTTTTCATAGTGTTCCAGAAGAGAAACAAGTAGGTCAGAATTCCTACCATTAGTACGGCGGACGTCTGATATACGTACTCCAACGGCCCCAGGTATGTCGGTCATTGTTGTGAGGGTTCCTGAGGTTCTGACCTCTGTTCAAACTGATGGGTACAGTGATAGCTTCTTCTCTCCAACCTCCAAAATTCTCCAATTTATCTTTATATTATTATCTTTATCTGTTTAAATCAATTTGCTGATGGATTATACATGAGAACCACGTCAATGCTTTCTTCTCTTACTCATGCATTAGGGATCAGGAGTCTCTATGACTCTTAGCCTCTTTGCCTGCTTTAGTCCTTCTGGGATAACCTCTTCCACCAATGTATCCTTCAAGGATACCTGTTGTTTCATTAAAGAGCCTTATTTGAACAGTTTCTCCAGTTGAAAGGGGAGATTCTTCCTTAGAGACCTTGGTTGGAAGTTTGAAACATTGCGTCAGGTGTTGTGTAAAACCAGTGTGCCACCCTCCGAGGTTGTGCTATTGAATCAGATTATATGTAGAAGTAGTGTGCAGCCTTCTTCCGCTGCATAAAGACGTTTGTAAAACCATTGTGTCTCTGTACGCTTGCTGCCGACTGTGGCGTCATAGTGTCCAAGTTCTTCCTGGGGTCCTATTGGTTTTCCCCCAACTGCGGCATCATAGTATCCACCTTCTACCTGGGTTCTATGTTCCCTCTAAGCTGCGTGCCTGTGCGGCCACGCGCAATGTCATTTTCACCGCGCAGGGGCCTTAAGGGGCTTGCAAAACAAAGGAATCTCCTGCTGACAGGAGAAGCACTCTTGATGGCAGGCTAATGAAAGTAGACTAAGGGTGATATTTTTCTTTCTGACTCTCGATTTGAACAAGCTTTGAACAGGTGTAACTCGCCAGCCCCACTATCACCATTCTCAGAAGAAAAAATAGTAACAAAACTGTTTTTGAAACTTCGATAGCAGACACCAGATTTACACACCCTGCAATTATGAAAATAAGGAACTTGTTTGTGTGGGTACCACCATTTTTATATTAAAAGCACAAGCTGTTTTATTTACATGCTTGTATTTAAAAGCTGTTACTACTGCAAAAGCCCCGGCTTATAATAGTGAGATGTTCAACTTAATTTAATTCGGGAGGTAGAGAAATACCAAGCTGGAAAAAAATAAGCGTGGTTCAAAATGACTGCCATAAAATAATCTTCATCTCAGACATGCTGTTCTCCACCTTTAGGAGGGACATTTCCCTTCTTACATTGTTAAAGTAAATTGAATAAACCAACTTTGTTGAAAAATTTAAGATATTGCATGCTTCTTGTGTGCACTTTTGAAAGCTGATCTCCTACACACATATGTGATTTTTCCAAATTGCTATTAATAATTACAATTCCTATCCGGCAGGCATGCAGCAGTAGTTACTACCAGCACTTCGTAAACACCAATCACATAAACCGAATACTCAAAAGACAGTTAGCAATACCAGGATTTCTGAATGGGAGCAGAAGTAAATCTAAGCTGTTATTAAAAATAAGACCCCTAAGGAAAATAAAGTGACCAGAGTATGTGTACCACTGAGTTGGGTACTGTGCATTTGTAATACAGCGCCAAAAAACCCTTGGATGAGTGTGTTTTTCACAAATACATGTATGATTCCCTCTCTGGTACACATTTTCTCCCCACATTGACATACAAACTGATATGCCTTCAATCTGCATTCTGCCCATTCCTTCTTCCTGCTCATTTCTCTGCTTCTCCCACTTAACGGAGGATACCAGGCTTGATGCAGACAGCGCCACATTATATGTTAGGCCGTCTGGCCGTCTGGGTTGCAGAGCTAAGTTTGTCTAGGAATGGAATTCTGCACTGGACTAAAGTGTGGATGTGCCTAAGTCATGATGTAAGGGGGTACATTTCCAATTATATCAAAAGTCAAAAAATGAGAAGAGGATGGGCTAGCTTCAGCTTGAAAAAAATTCCGAGGGTTGCCAGAAAGAAGATCCTAGAAGAATGAGTCCTAAATTGCTTTACACCAAAACAATGATAGCCAAATCGGCAATACTACTCCAAGAAGCCACATTAGTAATTCAAAGCACCTATTTCTTTACAGTACAATTTTTTTTTATTTTTTTTTTAAAAGATAAGGAACACCAGTGTTAATAAAACGAGCAGGCAGTCCAGTTGATTGACTTATGTTTTACTGTTGTAAATCTTTCAGTCCAATTTGTAGTAAGGTGCCTAGACCACAAAGAGGAACAGAGGCTCACTGCCTAGCCCGCTCTCTTCGAATGAATTCAAGCAATCTTTCAAGCAGTGCATGAATTGTAATCACAAAGGCATTACAACTGTTGTGGGGAAATTCTTAAACTGCTGAGCTGGGAAGAAACTTTTTTCGTCGGTATAACAGTCTCTCTCAATAAATACTGTTTCAATCCACTTATTTTCCTGTCAACTGCTGTCTTCCCTGGTCACCAACTCTGAGCAGCGTTTTCTTCTTTGCACAACTGTGTCCCATAGTTACAGCTATCTCAGCTCTTGTTTCCTCTGTTTCACTGCTACTTTCCTGGCACTTTTTCTTCTGTTGCTGTCTCGTTTTCTTTGTGCAACAGTCTCTCTCAATTAAGGCTCTCTCATCTTCATTTCCCCTAACACTGCAGTCGACTGACAGTTTTACACCCACGGCAGGCTCTTCTCTTCTTTGAATCAGAAAAATAAGGGGAGGTAGAGGTATATGCTAGGTCCGCCCTCCTAATGCAATGGTAAACCTGAAAACCCGAGATACCGGGTGAAGAACCTAGCCAAAGGTGGAAGAGATTCTCACTCAATGTGAGTCAGAAAATCAGCAGGAAAGAAAACATTCTTTCTTGAGGCCCCTCGCTCACCAGGGTTTCCCCTTGGTGACATGCCTCATCATAGGGGCCATCCCAGTCCTCTATGAACTGAGGCGTGCTGCGACTTGCGGAAGTAAGTAGGAGCACTTTACTGAAGAATATGTATGGTGCAAAAGTGGAGTGGAGTGAACAGAGGCAAGTTAAAAATACCTAACTAGTGGGAGAAAATAATGTATTCTTGCTCCTAGTTGGTATGTCTAAAAACATGGTAAGATATTGGAAAAACCTAGCTATAATGGTTAGGAATCCCTAGTATACATCAACATGTTTCGAGCATTACCCAGAGCTCTTCGTCAGGACTACAGAGGGACCGGCCCTGTGTACGCCACTCCTAAATGACTTGACGTTCAGGTAATCAAAGGAAATGAAAAATGAAAGTGCGCTGCAACTAATAGGCATGCGTTAATACATACGATCAAGCATTGTCAAGTAGTATTTATAAGGTAGCAAAATTGTACCCCATGGTCTTGGGGGGATGAGGGTTCTCGTATTCCTAATTTTGGCGGGAGTTCTCCTCACTGTATGTCACCTAGTTGGTTCCCCTCCGGTCTGGAGGGGAACCAATTAGGTGATATACCTGAGATCCTATCTGTTTATTGCCGACTGCAGAGCCACCTTGGATCCTATCTATTATCTGCTGGCTGCTGTCACTATTGTAGCAAATATATTAAACTACCTAGCGTCTTCATGTAGTTCAAGTTCAAGTTAAGAAATTTGTATAGCGCACTACTCACCCATAGGGTCTCAAGGCGCTTGTGGGAGGGGGTGCATTATTTGTCGAATAGCCAGGTTTTAAGTTCCTTTCTGAAGGAAATGTGGTGGTTCTGTGTGAGGCGGAGGTGAGTGGGGAGAGAGTTCCAGGTCTTGGCCGCCAGGTAGGAGAAGGATCTTCCTCCCATGGTGGATCTGTGGATGCGCGGAACTGCGGCAAGCGCTTGGTTGGAGGATCTTAGTTGGCGGGTGGGTGTGTAGAAGGACAGTCGTGTGTTGAGGCATTCGGGTCCTAGTTTGTAGAGGGCCTTGTGAGCGTGGGTGAGGAGACGGAACGTTATTCTCTTGTTGACGGGAAGCCAGTGGAGGTCTTTCAGGTGGCCGGTAATGTGAGCTTGGCGAGGGATGTCCAATATGAGTCTGGCCGATGCATTTTGGATGCGTTGGAGTTTTTTCTGTAATTTGGCTGTGGTTCCGGCGTAGAGGGTGTTTCCCTAGTCCAGTCGGCTAGTGACCAGTGCGTGGGTGACCGTCTTTCTTTCGGTGGGGATCCAACGGAAGATTTTTTTGAGCATACGGAGTACGTTGAAGCAAGAGGATGAAACTGCGTTAACTTGTCTGGTCATCGAGAGGGAGGAGTCTAGGTTGAAGCCCAGGTTGCGTGCGTGGTCTGTGGGAATGGGTGCTGTGCCCAGGGCCGATGGCCACCAAGAGTCGTCCCAGGCAGAGGGTGAAGATCCTAAGATGAGAACTTCCGTTTTGTCTGAGTTAAGTTTTAGGCGGCTGTTTTTCATCCATTCGGCTACTTCTTTCATGCCTTCATGAAGATTGGTTTTGGCGGTGTTAGGGTCTTTGGTGAGGGAAAGGATCAGCTGGGTGTCGTCAGCATAGGAGATGATGTTGAGGTTGTGTTGTCACACGATGGATGCGAGGGGACTCATGTAAACGTTGAAGAGGGTGGGACTGAGTGATGATCCTTGTGGGACTCCGCAGATGACTTCGGTGGCCTCTGATTTGAATGGGGGGAGTCGGACTCTCTGGGTTCTCCCGGCGAGGAACGAGATGATCCAGTCCAAGGCTTTTCCTTGTATTCCGACGTTGCTGAGGCGTTGTATGAGGGTGCTATGACAGACTGTGTCGAAGGCGGCGGAGAGGTCGAGTAGGATGAGGGCAGCTGTTTCTCCGCTGTCCAGTAGCATTCGGATGTCATCTGTAGCTGCAATGAGGGCGGTTTCTGTGCTGTGTTTGGCTCGAAAGCCGGACTGTGAGGGGTCGAGGGAGTTGGTGGATTCAGGGAAGGCGGCGAGCTGGGTAATGACGGCTTTCTCAATGACTTTGGCAGGGAAAGGGAGGAGGGAAATGGGGCGGTAATTCTTAAGTTCAGATGGGTCAGCTGTGGGTTTCTTCAGGAGGGCAGTGAGTTCGGCGTGTTTCCAGCTTTCTGGGAAGGTAGCGGAGTTGAAGGAGTAGTTGATGACCTCACGGAGATGGGGTGCGATGATGGAGTCTGCTTTGTTGAAGATGTGGTGGGGACAGGGGTCGGTTGGCGAACCTGAATGGATGGAGTTCATTAGGCGGATGGTGTCTCCAGTGGTGATTGGGTTCCAGGCGTTAAGGTTGTTAGGGAGCGGTTCGGGTTTGGAGGTGGGAGAGGTGGGCTGTTCTTTCGAAATGTTCTTAAAGATGTTATGTATGTCGGCGATTTTGTTGTAGAAGAAAGAGGATAGAGAGTCGCAGAGGTCTTGGGAGGGAGTAATGTCGTTTGACGCTGCGGTGGGTTTGGTAAATTCTTTGACGATGTTGAATAGTTCCTTGCTGTTATGGGCGTTGTTGTTGAGTCGATCCTTGAATGCTGATTTCTTGGTGGATCGGATCAATTGGTGGTGTTTGCGGGTGGCTGCCTTGAGGGTGGTCAGGTTTGTATTTGTATTTGTATTTGGTATTTGTAGAGCGCAGCTGTCGCTCCGGAAGGAGCATCCTGGCGCTAACTGGAAAAAGAGTAAGAGGTCGAATGTAAGCAGGATTAGATGTCAGTTTTCAGTTGTCAGTGGTTGGGTTTTTTCTCCATGTTTTTTCGAGAGTACGGCATATTTTCTTGGAATTCTTAAGGTCATCGTTGAACCAGGGGGCCTTTTTTGCTACTTTGTTTGATCTGGTGGTTTTTTAGGGGTGCTAATTCGTCAGCGCTGTGAGTGATCCATTGTTTGAGTTTGGTGGCAGCTTCGTTTGGGTCCGATGAGAGGGCTGGAGGGTTTTGGTTGAGCGATGTGATGAGTTGGTCGGTGGTTATTTTGTTCCAGTTTCTTCGAGGGATAGGTTGTGGGGGGTTGTGAGTCTTGGTGGTTTTGTAGCTGAAGTGAACACAGCTGTGGTCCGTCCAATGGAGAGCTGTGGTAGGATTGAAGGAGATGTGTTTGCTGGAGGTGAAGATAGGGTCGAGCGTGTGTCCGGCTAAGTGTGTGGGGGTGTCAACAAGTTGTTTGAATCCGAGATTGGCCAGGTTGTCCAGAAGGGTGGTGGTGTTGCAGTCGTTTTTCTTTTCTAGGTGGAAATTGAAGTCTCCCAGTAGAATGTAGTTCTCGGAGGGGAGGGCATGTGGGCTGATGAAGTCAGTGATGTCTTCGCTGAATTGTTTACGGGTTCCTGGTGGTCTGTAGATGAGGGTGCCTCTAAGTGTGGTCCTGGGGTCGGTGTGGATCTGGAAGTGAAGGTGTTCGGCGGACGCGAGGTTATCGTCGGAGCTGGTCGTGATTCGGATGGTGTTCTTATGGACGATGGCGATGCCTCCTCCTGTTTGTTTGATGCGGTCCTTTCGGATGATCTTGTACGCGTCCGGGATGGCTATGGCGATGTCGGGAGCTGATGATGCGTTCATCCAGGTTTCTGTAAGGAAGGCGATGTCCGGTGACGCAGTGTTGAGTAGGTCCCAGAGTTATGTGGCGTGTTTGTGGATCGAGCGGGTGTTTAGCAGGATGCATTTTAGGTGGTTAGAGTCAGAGTTGTTTTTGGAGGTTGTGGATTTGGTGTGGGTCTTGATGCAGGCGAACTTGCAGGAGTGGCAGGCGAAGGGACCGTGGGTACGTCCTGGGGCAGCTTCGTAGCATTGTGGTGTGCGTCCGGGGTTAAGGGCTAAGAGGGTGGCGGTGGCATACGTTATGCGGGAGGAGTGCGGTTTGCGGGGAACAGGGGGTCTGGCGCTGGGTGCGGTCCAGGCGCGGACGGGCGTAGACGGGCTTACGCAAGGTCCATCTGTCATATATTGATAGGGGAGGGGCAAGGGAGGAGCAGCTGGGAGGCGGGTGCGTGCGTGGAGAGGGCGGGCTCCGAGGCAAAACAACAACACAAATGGCGGCACAAGTGAAACCGGAACCGGTTGGGGAATTTAAGTAAATAGCACTGTGGGCAGGGAGGCGCTAGCGAAATGGGGGGAAATGGGGCACAAATAAATTATACAATTTGGTAATGCGAGCGCTAGTCAGGGCAAAGCGGGCAAATGCTAGAGGTAGGGTGATATCGTCAGTCAATGCGAGCAGGCACAGTGAGATGTAATTAATTCATGGCAGCAGAGCAGCGCTATGATAACCAGGCAGCAGAGTAGTCAACAGAGCAGCACAGCGTTGGTCAGGAAGCAGCGTGGCACAGCTAAAATCACAAGCACCAGGGGCCTTGGGGGAGCGACCGCTTCTGACGAAGTCATGAGGTCATGTAAGGCTTACAGAATGGTGAACACACGTAGATTGACCATTGTATACACCACACTTTGATGATGGGAAACCTGTGGGGGAGTATCCCGTAATTTGACTATTAAAAATGGAAGAAGGATAAGTAAACCTCCTTTGCCGAAATATCAAATGTTATGATATGTTAACGTAGTCTTTATTGTGTTAACGACCTGGCCTGAGAATCCCGATCTCTCTCTGATAGGTCTATCAGCAAAATTGACCATAATTTTGCTTTCAGACAGCAATCCTATGGATGTTTCGGCTGGGCAGTGTTCTCCTGAAATTCGAATCTCAATTTCCAGCTCTACAAAACATTTTCAACACGAGTGGATTATCCTGCCTTTCCTGAGCGGCCAAATCTCTGTGTAGCTAGATGTCTTAAAGAGTAGGAAGCTTGAACATCAGGTATCAGAATGCCTGATTCTCAAATCCTTATTTACTTTAGGAAACTTCATTGTCCTTTGTCCTCTGCTACTCTTTCCAAATGGGTTACGTGGTCCATGAAACAATCTAGAATTTATAGAACCTGTTTCATGGGGTCATTCCGCTAGGCCTGCCATGGCTTCCTAAGCGTTTGTAATACCAGAACATTCTGAGAGCTGCTAATTGGTTTCAGTTTCCACTTTCAAAACTTTCCATTGCAAACCAATTGTTCACAGAATAGGAAGCTTGAACATCGGACTCAGAACGCTTGATCCTCAAATCCTTATTTACTTTAGAAAACTTTTATTGTCCTTTATCCTCTGCTACTCTTTCCAGATGGGTTAGTTGATCCATGTGTCATGTCTTTCAGGGTAGTCCAATTATGTATACACCATGTTACAGACATTATCCCATCCACATGACTATAGCGATTCTAAACAGGTGACCTTTTACCTAATAGCTCGTTCTTGTCTCTTCAACACCAGGATCTTAGTCTTCTGTCAGAATACCTGTACCTGACATGCATAAACATGTCCCTGACGTACATGTCCCCAGGCAAGGTAGATTTATTCTGTGTAAGGGTCACCACTTTTTTTTCATCCTTGGCCAACAGCCAGCCGTGCATGATTGCACTTTTTTTAGAAAAGCATTGGTGATTGTTTTCATAACACCCATGATTGTTTTACAAACCTATTGATTGTAGAAAAAAACCTGGAGTGAACACTTTATTATAAAAGACCCTCACTCCCCCCTACAAATCAGAGGAAAATTTCTTTCAAGCTGACATGGGATCCTGCATGATAAATCTACGACCCTCATCGGTCTGACAGCCCTTGCGAGACTTCATTCGCAACCATCAGGTGAGGGGGCGGATTCATCCCTAGAGATTTCTTGGCTATAGATACATTTAGAGATACGCATATACATAAACGCCTACACATCCAGGCTAGGCTAGGTACACTTTGGCAAACTACTTAAGGTGCACATTTTAGGAATATGCAAGTGCTACTATTTTTATCTGAAGTGCTTATGTTCATCTCATTAGCACTATGGTAGTAATCTATCTACGATTTACTGTATTGGTACTAGCAATCTCTTTCGTATGCTTCTGTCTCATGATTGTTGCAGCACATATGTGTTAAGCAAGGCCGACACTGGACCAATAAATTCTTATTGAAAAGCTGTAATCGCCATCCTGTGTATTTTCTGAGATAAAGCAAGCAAGAGTGTCTGGGCGTTGATGCATGTGCCATACTATTCCTTAGTCTAGAGCGCCCTCCAGTGCAAGTCGATGTAACGACATGCGCTGTGAAACCCACGATGTGACCATAGCGCGTTGTAATGGTTTCGTGGTATAGGATGTTTCCCATCTAAGGGTGCAGGGGTGCACATGAGAACCTGATTTAGATTTGAGTAGAGTTTGATCAAAATCTGTGGTTAAAGGAGAAAAGGTTGTCAGATTTTGCTTCTAAGATTGTTACTTTATAGGCTGAAATGAAATGAAATACAATCAGTTGTGAAGCGCACAGCTACCTCCAGAGAGGTGTCCTGGCAATGGGGGCTGTTGGTAAGATTAAGCTGGGCCAGGGAGCCTGACTCCGGACCACTGGGTTCATGGTTCAATCCCCGGCGGCAGGTTAGCCCAGCTGGGTGCTGGGCTAAATTGCTGCCAGGGATCGAACCGTCAACCCAGCGGTCCGGAGTCAGGCTCCCTGGCCGCTGCGCCACACCTCTTCCACTGAAATGGCCCGTCTGTAGAATTCTTTCTCTATGGGGTCTAGTTGATGCGCCATTTCCTATCTAGCCTTCGGCAGGTTTGTCCTTATATTCTATGTTTTCATTGAACCAAGGTTCTTAGGGCAAGGCTCTATGATTTGTATATACTTTAAGCGGGGCAAGACGGTTTACGGTTGGAGTCAATCCAAGGATTGTAATTACTGGTAGCTGTGATTAGATCTGCATTAGTTTGAGGATTTGATTTGACTAAAGATGTCTTTAACAAATGAGAGTCGCTCCTATGCTAAGGTCAGTGGTATATCCAAGATAGCGGTAGGATGGAATTAAGACTATTAGCTGAAAGTTTCAAATGAAACATGACAGCGAGTTGATACAAAATATAAGACGAATGGCCAGATGTACGACGCTTGCTTTTTCGACTCACAAATTGCATCACTTTGCGACTTGCAATTTGCAACTCGTAAAATGCAATGTACAACAGTGTCTCAGACTCCCAATAGGGTCGCAAATTGCATACCTCATTGATATTTATGAGGCGAGCGCGATTTGCGACCCCATTGGGATTGGCCGGCACTTCCAAGTATGGTGGCCCGCTGGGCTCAACAGACCTCCATGTCTGGGACTGCTTTTTAAATAAAGCCGTTTTTTTCAATACAGCCCGTTTTCCTTAAAAGAAAATGGAATGCATTTAAAAAAGAAAAAGCATTGGCGTAGCTAATAAGTATCGCCTTTGGGACCTTATAAGTGTTAAGCCATGCAACAGTGGATGTTGTTGCACCAAGGATATTGCTCTGGATAAATAAACAGAAAAAAGTTCCCAAAGGCAAGACCTATTGGCTATGCCAATGCTTGTTAGGTTACCCTGCAACAAGTGTCAAGTACACTACTACTAATAGACATACAGACACCCATGCAAACAGAACACACACTCAAAGACACATATACAGAGTGTACAGGGGCTACTTGCTCACACAGGAAGGCAGGTAATGCATGTATGGGTGAATGACCAATGAGTGCATAAATGCACAGGTGGATAAATGGATGCTTAAATGAATGTACAGTGGGACACACGGATGAATAGAAGAATGTATGGGTAGATGAAAGGATGAGTGTAAGTGGATGATTAGATCAACTGGGTGATGAATGGTAGGTGTGGGTATATGGTTAACCCCTTCCCCCAGACCTCCTTGTACTCACTTGCTATACAAGTATTCATGCACTCTCCCATTCAGCCATCAATGCATGGTCTACATGACTCATTCAACCATGCATCCACTCACCTCAGCACCCATGCACTCGCCCATCTATGCAATGACTCATACATTCATATGCACATGCAGTTATGCAGCCATTCATTACTCGTCTATCCTCTTACATGACTCATTCAACCATGCATGCACTCACCTAACCCCCCATGCACTCGCCCATCTATGCAATGACTCATTCATCCATGCATCCACTCACCTCACCCCCATGCACTCGCCCATCTATGCAATGACTCATTCATCCATGCATCCACTCACCTCACCCCACATGCACTCGCCCATCTATGCAACGACTCATTCAACCATGCATCCACTCACCTCAGCACCCATGCACTCGTCCCTCTATGCAATGACCATTCCAGCCATGCATCCACTCACCTCAGCACCCATGCACTCCCTCATCTATGAAATGACTCATTCAACCATGCATCCACTCACCTCACCACCCATGCACTCGCCCCTCTATGCAATGACTCATTCAGCCATGCATCCACTCACCTCAGCACCCATGCACTCGCCCATCCATGCAATGACTCATTCAACCATGCATCCACTCACCTCAGCACCCATGCACTCGCCCCTCTATGCAATGACTCATTCAACCATGCATCCACTCACCTCACCACCCATGCACTCGCCCATCTATGCAATGACTCATTCAACCATGCATGCACTCACCTCACCACCCATGCACTCGCCCATCTATGCAACGACTCATTCAACCATGCATCCACTCACCTCAGCACCCATGCACTCGCCCCTCTATGCAATGTCTCATTCAACCATGCATCCATTCACCTCAGCACCCATGCACTCGCCCCTCTATGCAATGACTCATTTAACCATGCATCCACTCACCTCAGCACCCATACACTCGCCCCTCTATGCAATGACTCATTCAACCATGCATCCACTCACCTCAGCACCCATGCACTCGCCCCTCTATGCAATGACTCATTCAACCATGCATGCACTCACCTCACCACCAATGCACTCGCCCATCTATGCAACGACTCATTCAACCATGCATCCACTCACCTCAGCACCCATGCACTTGCCCATCTATGCAACGACTCATTCAACCATGCATCCACTCACCTCAGCACCCATGCACTCGCCCATCCATGCAATGACTCATTCAACCATGCATGCACTCACCTCAGCACCCATGCACTCGCCCCTCTATGCAATGACTCATTCAACCATGCATGCACTCACCTCACCACCCATGCACTCGCCCATCTATGCAATGACTCATTCAACCATGCATGCACTCACCTCTCCACCCATGCACTCGCCCATCTATGCAACGACTCATTCAACCATGCATCCACTCACCTCAGCACCCATGCACTTGCCCATCTATGCAACGACTCATTCAACCATGCATCCATTCACCTCAGCACCCATGCACTCGCCCATCCATGCAATGACTCATTCATCCATGCATCCACTCACCTCACCCCACATGCACTCGCCCCTCTATGCAATGACTCATTCAGCCATGCATCCACTCACCTCAGCACCCATGCACTCGCCCCTCTATGCAATGACTCATTCAACCATGCATCCACTCACCTCAGCACCCATGCACTCACCCCTCTATGCAATGACTCATTCAGCCATGCATCCACTCACCTCAGCACCCATGCACTCGCCCCTCTATGCAATGACTCATTCAGCCATGCATCCACTCACCTCAGCACCCATGCACTCGCCCATCTATGCAATGACTCATTCAGCCATGCATCCACTCACCTCAGCACCCATGCACTCGCCCCTCTATGCAATGACTCATTCAGCCATGCATCCACTCACCTCAGCACCCATGCACTCGCCCCTCTATGCAAGAACTCATTCAGCCATGCATCCACTCACCTCAGCACCCATGCACTCGCCCCTCTATGCAACGACTCATTCAGCCATGCATCCACTCACCTCAGCACCCATGCACTCGCCCCTCTATGCAACGTCTCATTCAGACATGCTTCCACTCACCTCAGCACCCATGCACTCACCCCTCTGTGCAATGACTCATTCAACCATGCATCCACTCACCTCACCACCCATGCACTCGCCCCTCTGTGCAATGACTCATTCAACCATGCATCCACTCACCTCAGCACCCATGCACTCGTCCCTCTGTGCAATGACTCATTCAACCATGCATCCACTCACCTCAGCACCCATGCACTCGCCCCTCTATGCAATGACTCATTCAGCCATGCATCCACTCACCTCAGCACCCATGCACTCGCCCCTCTTTGCAATGACTCATTCAGCCATGCATGCACTCACCTCTCACCCCATGCACTCGCCCATCTATGCAACGACTCATTCAACCATGCATCCATTCACCTCAGCACCCATGCACTTACCCATCTATGCAATCACTCATTCATCCATGCATCCACTCACCTCAGCACCCATGCACTCGCCCCTCTATGCAATGACTCATTCATCCATGCATCCACTCACCTCAGCACCCATGCACTCGCCCCTCTATGCAATGACTCATTCAGCCATGCATCCACTCACCTCAGCACCCATGCACTCGCCCCTCTATGCAATAACTCATTCAGCCATGCATCCACTCACCTTAGCACCCATGCGCTCGCCCCTCTATGCAACGACTCATTCAGCCATGCATCCACTCACCTCAGCACCCATGCACTCGCCCCTCTATGCAATGTCTCATTCAGACATGCTTCCACTCACCTCAGCACCCATGCACTCGCCCATCTATGCAATGACTCATTCATCCATGCATCCACTCACCTCAGCACCCATGCACTCGCCCCTCTATGCAATGACTCATTCAGCCATGCATCCACTCACCTCAGCACCCATGCACTCGCCCCTCTATGCAATAACTCATTCAGCCATGCATCCACTCACCTCAGCACCCATGCGCTCGCCCCTCTATGCAACGACTCATTCAGCCATGCATCCACTCACCTCAGCACCCATGCACTCGCCCCTCTATGCAATAACTCATTCAGCCATGCATCCACTCACCTCAGCACCCATGCGCTCGCCCCTCTTTGCAACGACTCATTCAACCATGCATCCACTCACCTCAGCACCCATGCACTTGCCCATCTATGCAACGACTCATTCAACCATGCATCCACTCACCTCCGCACCCATGCACTCGCCCATCCATGCAATGACTCATTCAACCATGCATGCACTCACCTCAGCACCCATGCACTCGCCCCTCTATGCAATGACTCATTCAACCATGCATGCACTCACCTCACCCCACATGCACTCGCCCATCTATGCAACGACTCATTCAACCATGCATCCACTCACCTCAGCACCCATGCACTCGCCCCTCTATGCAATAACTCATTCAACCATGCATCCACTCACCTCAGCACCCATGCACTCACCCCTCTATGCAATGACTCATTCAGCCATGCATCCACTCACCTCAGCACCCATGCACTCGCCCATCTATGCAATGACTCATTCAGCCATGCATCCACTCACCTCAGCACCCATGCACTCGCCCCTCTATGCAATGACTCATTCAGCCATGCATCCACTCACCTCAGCACCCATGCACTCGCCCCTCTATGCAATAACTCATTCAACCATGCATCCACTCACCTCAGCACCCATGCACTCACCCCTCTATGCAATGACTCATTCAGCCATGCATCCACTCACCTCAGCACCCATGCACTCGCCCCTCTATGCAATGACTCATTCAGCCATGCATCCACTCACCTCAGCACCCATGCACTCGCCCCTCTATGCAATGACTCATTCAGTCATGCATCCACTCACCTCAGCACCCATGCACTCGCCCCTCTATGCAATGACTCATTCAGCCATGCATCCACTCACCTCAGCACCCATGCACTCGCCCCTCTATGCAACGACTCATTCAGCCATGCATCCACTCACCTCAGCACCCATGCACTCGCCCCTCTATGCAATGTCTCATATAACCATGCATCCATTCACCTCAGCACCCATGCACTCGCCCCTCTACGCAATGACTCATTCAACCATGCATCCACTCACCTCAGCACCCATGCACTCGCCCCTCTATGCAATGACTCATTCAACCATGCATCCACTCACCTCAGCACCCATGCACTCGCCCCTCTATGCAATGACTCATTCAACCATGCATGCACTCACCTCACCACCCATGCACTCGCCCATCTATGCAACGACTCATTCAACCATGCATCCACTCACCTCAGCACCCATGCACTTACCCATCTATGCAACGACTCATTCAACCATGCATCCACTCACCTCAGCACCCATGCACTCGCCCATCCATGCAATGACTCATTCAACCATGCATGCACTCACCTCAGCACCCATGCACTCGCCCCTCTATGGAATGACTCATTCAACCATGCATGCACTCACCTCACCACCCATGCACTCGCCCATCTATGCAATGACTCATTCAACCATGCATGCACTCACCTCACCACCCATGCACTCGCCCATCTATGCAATGACTCATTCATCCATGCATCCACTCACCTCACCCCACATGCACTCGCCCATCTATGCAACGACTCATTCAACCATGCATCCACTCACCTCAGCACCCATGCACTCGCCCCTCTATGCAATGACTCATTCAACCATGCATCCACTCACCTCAGCACCCATGCACTCACCCCTCTATGCAATGACTCATTCAGCCATGCATCCACTCACCTCAGCACCCATGCACTCGCCCCTCTACGCAATGACTCATTCAGCCATGCATCCACTCACCTCAGCACCCATGCACTCGCCCCTCTATGCAATGACTCATTCAGCCATGCATCCACTCACCTCAGCACCCATGCACTCGCCCCTCTATGCAATGACTCATTCAACCATGCATCCACTCACCTCAGCACCCATGCACTCGCCCCTCTATGCAATGACTCATTCAACCATGCATGCACTCACCTCACCACCCATGCACTCGCCCATCTATGCAACGACTCATTCAACCATGCATCCACTCACCTCAGCACCCATGCACTTACCCATCTATGCAACGACTCATTCAACCATGCATCCACTCACCTCAGCACCCATGCACTCGCCCATCCATGCAATGACTCATTCAACCATGCATGCACTCACCTCAGCACCCATGCACTCGCCCCTCTATGGAATGACTCATTCAACCATGCATGCACTCACCTCAGCACCCATGCACTCGCCCATCCATGCAATGACTCATTCAACCATGCATGCACTCACCTCACCACCCATGCACTCGCCCATCTATGCAATGACTCATTCATCCATGCATCCACTCACCTCACCCCACATGCACTCGCCCATCTATGCAACGACTCATTCAACCATGCATCCACTCACCTCAGCACCCATGCACTCGCCCCTCTATGCAATGACTCATTCAACCATGCATCCACTCACCTCAGCACCCATGCACTCACCCCTCTATGCAATGACTCATTCAGCCATGCATCCACTCACCTCAGCACCCATGCACTCGCCCCTCTACGCAATGACTCATTCAGCCATGCATCCACTCACCTCAGCACCCATGCACTCGCCCATCTATGCAATGACTCATTCAGCCATGCATCCACTCACCTCAGCACCCATGCACTCGCCCCTCTATGCAATGACTCATTCAACCATGCATGCACTCACCTCACCACCCATGCACTCGCCCATCTATGCAACGACTCATTCAACCATGCATCCACTCACCTCAGCACCCATGCACTTACCCATCAATGCAATGACTCATTCATCCATGCATCCACTCACCTCACCACCCATGCACTCACTCCTCTATGCAATGACTCATTCAACCATGCATCCATTCACCTCACCACCCATGCACTCACCCCTCTATGCAACGACTCATTCAACCATGCATCCACTCACCTCAGCACCCATGCACTCGCCCATCCATGCAATGACTCATTCAACCATGCATGCACTCACCTCAGCACCCATGCACTCGCCCCTCTATGGAATGACTCATTCAACCATGCATGCACTCACCTCACCACCCATGCACTCGCCCATCTATGCAATGACTCATTCAACCATGCATGCACTCACCTCACCACCCATGCACTCGCCCATCTATGCAATGACTCATTCATCCATGCATCCACTCACCTCACCCCACATGCACTCGCCCATCTATGCAACGACTCATTCAACCATGCATCCACTCACCTCAGCACCCATGCACTCGCCCCTCTATGCAATGACTCATTCAACCATGCATCCACTCACCTCAGCACCCATGCACTCACCCCTCTATGCAATGACTCATTCAGCCATGCATCCACTCACCTCAGCACCCATGCACTCGCCCCTCTACGCAATGACTCATTCAGCCATGCATCCACTCACCTCAGCACCCATGCACTCGCCCCTCTATGCAATGACTCATTCAGCCATGCATCCACTCACCTCAGCACCCATGCACTCGCCCCTCTATGCAATGACTCATTCAACCATGCATCCACTCACCTCAGCACCCATGCACTCGCCCCTCTATGCAATGACTCATTCAACCATGCATGCACTCACCTCACCACCCATGCACTCGCCCATCTATGCAACGACTCATTCAACCATGCATCCACTCACCTCAGCACCCATGCACTTACCCATCTATGCAATGACTCATTCAACCATGCATCCACTCACCTCAGCACCCATGCACTCGCCCATCCATGCAATGACTCATTCAACCATGCATGCACTCACCTCAGCACCCATGCACTCGCCCCTCTATGGAATGACTCATTCAACCATGCATGCACTCACCTCACCACCCATGCACTCGCCCATCTATGCAATGACTCATTCAACCATGCATGCACTCACCTCACCACCCATGCACTCGCCCCTCTATGCAATGACTCATTCATCCATGCATCCACTCACCTCACCCCACATGCACTCGCCCATCTATACAACGACTCATTCAACCATGCATCCACTCACCTCAGCACCCATGCACTCGCCCCTCTATGCAATGACTCATTCAACCATGCATCCACTCACCTCAGCACCCATGCACTCACCCCTCTATGCAATGACTCATTCAGCCATGCATCCACTCACCTCAGCACCCATGCACTCGCCCCTCTACGCAATGACTCATTCAGCCATGCATCCACTCACCTCAGCACCCATGCACTCGCCCATCCATGCAATGACTCATTCAACCATGCATGCACTCACCTCAGCACCCATGCACTCGCCCCTCTATGGAATGACTCATTCAACCATGCATGCACTCACCTCACCACCCATGCACTCGCCCATCTATGCAATGACTCATTCAACCATGCATCCACTCACCTCAGCACCCATGCACTCGCCCCTCTATGCAATGACTCATTCAACCATGCACCCACTCACCTCAGCACCCATGCACTCGCCCATCTATGCAATGACTCATTCAACCATGCATCCACTCACCTCAGCACCCATGCACTCGCCCATCTATGCAACGACTCATTCAACCATGCATGCACTCACCTCAGCACCCATGCACTCGCCCCTCTATGCAATGACTCATTCAACCATGCATCCACTCACCTCAGCACCCATGCACTCGCCCCTCTATGCAATAACTCATTCAGCCATGCATCCACTCACCTCAGCACCCATGCACTCGCCCATCTATGCAATGACTCATTCATCCATGCATCCACTCACCTCACCCCACATGCACTCGCCCATCTATGCAACGACTCATTCAACCATGCATCCACTCACCTCAGCACCCATGCACTCGCCCCTCTATGCAATGACTCATTCAACCATGCATCCACTCACCTCAGCACCCATGCACTCGCCCCTCTATGCAATAACTCATTCAGCCATGCATCCACTCACCTCAGCACCCATGCACTCGCCCATCTATGCAATGACTCATTCATCCATGCATCCACTCACCTCACCCCACATGCACTCGCCCATCTATGCAACGACTCATTCAACCATGCATCCACTCACCTCAGCACCCATGCACTCGCCCCTCTATGCAATAACTCATTCAGCCATGCATCCACTCACCTCAGCACCCATGCACTCGCCCCTCTATGCAATGACTCATTCAACCATGCATCCACTCACCTCAGCACCCATGCACTCGCCCCTCTATGCAATAACTCATTCAGCCATGCATCCACTCACCTCAGCACCCATGCACTCGCCCATCTATGCAATGACTCATTCATCCATGCATCCACTCACCTCACCCCACATGCACTCGCCCATCTATGCAACGACTCATTCAACCATGCATCCACTCACCTCAGCACCCATGCACTCGCCCCTCTATGCAATGACTCATTCAACCATGCATCCACTCACCTCAGCACCCATGCACTCGCCCCTCTATGCAATAACTCATTCAGCCATGCATCCACTCACCTCAGCACCCATGCACTCGCCCATCTATGCAATGACTCATTCAACCATGCATCCACTCACCGAACCACCCATGCACTCGCCCCTCTATGCAACGACTCATTCAACCATGCATCCACTCACCTCAGCACCCATGCACTTGCCCATCTATGCAACGACTCATTCAACCATGCATCCACTCACCTCAGCACCCATGCACTCGCCCCTCTATGCAATGACTCATTCAACCATGCATGCACTCACCTCACCACCCATGCACTCGCCCATCTATGCAATGACTCATTCAACCATGCATCCACTCACCTCACCACCCATGCACTCGCCCATCTATGCAATGACTCATTCAACCATGCATCCACTCACCTCAGCACCCATGCACTCGCCCCTCTATGCAATGACTCATTCAGCCATGCATCCACTCACCTCAGCACCCATGCACTCGCCCCTCTATGCAATGACTCATTCAGCCATGCATCCACTCACCTCAGCACCCATGCACTCGCCCCTCTACGCAATGACTCATTCAGCCATGCATCCACTCACCTCACCCCCATGCACTCGCCCATCTATGCAATGACTCATTCATCCATGCATCCACTCACCTCACCCCACATGCACTCGCCCATCTATACAACAACTCATTCAACCATGCATCCACTCACCTCAGCACCCATGCACTCGCCCCTCTATGCAATGACTCATTCAACCATGCATCCACTCACCTCAGCACCCATGCACTCACCCCTCTATGCAATGACTCATTCAGCCATGCATCCACTCACCTCAGCACCCATGCACTCGCCCCTCTACGCAATGACTCATTCAGCCATGCATCCACTCACCTCAGCACCCATGCACTCGCCCATCTATGCAATGACTCATTCAGCCATGCATCCACTCACCTCAGCACCCATGCACTCGCCCCTCTACGCAATGACTCATTCAGCCATGCATCCACTCACCTCAGCACCCATGCACTCGCCCCTCTATGCAATGACTCATTCAGCCATGCATCCACTCACCTCAGCACCCATGCACTCGCCCCTCTTTGCAATGACTCATTCAGCCATGCATCCACTCACCTCAGCACCCATGCACTCGCCCATCTATGCAATGACTCATTCAACCATGCATCCACTCACCTCAGCACCCATGCACTCGCCCATCTATGCAATGACTCATTCATCCATGCATCCACTCACCTCAGCACCCATGCACTCGCTCATCTATGCAATGACTCATTCAACCATGCATGCACTCACCTCAGCACCCATGCACTCGCCCCTCTATGGAATGACTCATTCAACCATGCATCCACTCACCTCAGCACCCATGCACTCGCCCATCTATGCAATGACTCATTCATCCATGCATCCACTCACCTCAGCACCCATGCACTCGCTCATCTATGCAATGACTCATTCAACCATGCATCCACTCACCTCAGCACCCATGCACTCGCCCATCTATGCAATCACTCATTCATCCATGCATCCACTCACCTCAGCACCCATGCACTCGCCCATCTATGCAATCACTCATTCAACCATGTATCCATTCACCTCAGCACCCATGCACTCGCCCATCTATGCAATGACTCATTCATCCATGCATCCACTCACCTCAGCACCCATGCACTCGCTCATCTATGCAATGACTCATTCAACCATGCATCCACTCACCTCAGCACCCATGCACTCGCCCATCTATGCAATCACTCATTCATCCATGCATCCACTCACCTCAGCACCCATGTACTCGCCCATCTATGCAATGACTCATTCATCCATGCATCCACTCACCTCAGCACCCATGCACTCGCCCATCTATGCAATCACTCATTCATCCATGCATCCACTCACCTCAGCACCCATGCACTCGCCCATCTATGCAATCACTCATTCAACCATGCATACACTCACCTCAGCACCCATGTACTCGCCCATCTATGCAATCACTCATTCATCCATGCATCCACTCACCTCAGCACCCATGCACTCGCCCTTCTATGCAATCACTCATTCAACCATGCATCCACTCACCTCAGCACCCATGCACTCGCCCCTCTATGCAATGACTCATTCAACCATGCATCCACTCACCTCAGCACCCATGCACTCGCCCCTCTATGCAATGACTCATTCATCCATGCATCCACTCACCTCAGCACCCATGTACTCGCCCATCTATGCAACGACTCATTCAACCATGCATCCACTCACCTCAGCACCCATGCACTCGCCCCTCTGTGCAATGACTCATTCAACCATGCATCCACTCACCTCAGCACCCATGCACTCGCCCATCTATGCAATGACTCATTCAACCATGCACCCACTCACCTCAGCACCCATGCACTCGCCCATCCATGAAATGACTCATTCAGCCATGCATCCACTCACCTCAGCACCCATGCACTCGCCCCTCTATGCAATGACTCATTCAACCATGCATCCACTCACCTCAGCACCCATGCACTCGCCCCTCTGTGCAATGACTCATTCAACCATGCATCCACTCACCTCAGCACCCATGCACTCGCCCATCTATGCAATGACTCATTCAACCATGCACCCACTCACCTCAGCACCCATGCACTCGCCCATCCATGAAATGACTCATTCAGCCATGCATCCACTCACCTCAGCACCCATGCACTCGCCCCTCTATGCAATGACTCATTCATCCATGCATCCACTCACCGAACCACCCATGCACTCGCCCATCTATGCAATGACTCATTCATCCATGCATCCACTCACCTCAGCACCCATGCACTCGCCCATCTATGCAATGACTCATTCAGCCATGCATCCACTCACCTCAGCACCCATGCACTCGCCCCTCTATGCAATGACTCATTCAGCCATGCATCCACTCACCTCACCACCCATGCACTCGCCCCTCTATGCAATGACTCATTCAACCATGCATCCACTCACCGAACCACCCATGCACTCGCCCCTCTATGCAATGACTCATTCAACCATGCATCCACTCACCTCAGCACCCATGCACTCGCCCCTCTACGCAATGACTCATTCAGCCATGCATCCACTCACCTCAGCACCCATGCACTCGCCCCTCTTTGCAATGACTCATTCAACCATGCATCCACTCACCTCAGCACCCATGCACTCGCCCCTCTATGCAACGACTCATTCAGCCATGCATCCACTCACCTCACCCCCCATGCACTCGCCCCTCTATGCAATGACTCATTCAACCATGCATCCACTCACCTCAGCACCCATGCACTCGCCCCTCTATGCAATGACTCATTCAACCATGCGCACCCATGCACTCGCCCCTCTTTGCAATGACTCATTCAACCATGCATCCACTCACCTCAGCACCCATGCACTCGCCCCTCTATGCAACGACTCATTCAGCCATGCATCCACTCACCTCACCCCCCATGCACTCGCCCCTCTATGCAATGACTCATTCAACCATGCATCCACTCACCTCAGCACCCATGCACTCGCCCCTCTATGCAATGACTCATTCAACCATGCATCCACTCACCGAACCACCCATGCACTCGCCCATCTATGCAATGACTCATTCAACCATGCATCCACTCACCTCAGCACCCATGCACTCGCCCCTCTATGCAATGACTCATTCAACCATGCATCCACTCACCTCAGCACCCATGCACTCGCCCATCTATGCAATGACTCATTCAACCATGCATCCACTCACCTCAGCACCCATGCACTCGCCCCTCTATGCAATGACTCATTCAACCATGCATCCACTCACCTCAGCACCCATGCACTCGCCCCTCTATGCAACGACTCATTCAACCATGCATCCACTCACCGAACCACCCATGCACTCGCCCATCTATGCAATGACTCATTCAACCATGCATCCACTCACCTCAGCACCCATGCACTCGCCCCTCTATGCAATGACTCATTCAACCATGCATCCACTCACCTCAGCACCCATGCACTCGCCCCTCTATGCAATGACTCATTCAACCATGCATCCACTCACCTCAGCACCCATGCACTCGCCCCTCTATGCAACGACTCATTCAACCATGCATCCACTCACCTCAGCACCCATGCACTCGCCCCTCTATGCAATGACTCATTCAACCATGCATCCACTCACCTCAGCACCCATGCACTCGCCCCTCTATGCAATGACTCATTCAACCATGCATGCACTCACCTAACCACCCATGCACTCGCCCATCTATGCAACGACTCATTCAACCATGCATCCACTCACCTAACCACCCATGCACTCGCCCATCTATGCAATGACTCATTCATCCATGCATCCACTCACCTCAGCACCCATGTACTCGCCCATCTATGCAATGACTCATTCATCCATGCATCCACTCACCTCAGCACCCATGCACTCGCCCATCTATGCAACGACTCATTCAACCATGCATCCACTCACCTCAGCACCCATGCACTCGCCCCTCTATGCAACGACTCATTCAACCATGCATCCACTCACCTCACCCCCCCATGCACTCGCCCATCTATGCAATGACTCATTCAACCATGCATCCACTCACCTCAGCACCCATGCACTCGCCCCTCTATGCAATGACTCATTCATCCACGCATCCACTCACCTCACCCCACATGCACTCGCCCATTTATGCAATGACTCATTCAGCCATGCATGCACTCACCTCGGCACCCATGCACTCGCCCATCCATGCAATGACTCATTCATCCATGCATCCACTCACCTCAGCACCCATGCACTCGCCCATCTATGCAATGACTCATTCATCCATGCATCCACTCACCTCAGCACCCATGCACTCGCCCCTCTATGCAATGACTCATTCAGCCATGCATCCACTCACCTCACCACCCATGCACTCGCCCCTCTATGCAATGACTCATTCATCCACGCATCCACTCACCTCACCCCACATGCACTCGCCCATTTATGCAATGACTCATTCAGCCATGCATGCACTCACCTCGGCACCCATGCACTCGCCCATCCATGCAATGACTCATTCATCTATGCATCCACTCACCTCAGCACCCATGCACTCGCCCATCTATGCAATGACTCATTCATCCATGCATCCACTCACCTCAGCACCCATGCACTCGCCCCTCTATGCAATGACTCATTCATCCATGCATCCACTCACCTCAGCACCCATGCACTCGCCCCTCTATGCAATGACTCATTCAGCCATGCATCCACTCACCTCACCACCCATGCACTCGCCCCTCTATGCAATGACTCATTCAACCATGCATCCACTCACCTCAGCACCCATGCACTCGCCCCTCTGTGCAATGACTCATTCAACCATGCATCCACTCACCTCAGCACCCATGCACTCGCCCCTCTATGCAATGACTCATTCAACCATGCATCCACTCACCTCAGCACCCATGCACTCGCCCTTCTATGCAATCACTCATACATCCATATGCACGTGCAGTTATGCAGCCATTCATTGGTCGTCTATCCTCTCACTCACACATCTGTTCATCCAAACACTCACTCATCTGCACATTCAACTGCTCACAAGACTTCACTCCAACCGAACTCGCCAATCTATAAACAATCACTTCACTCTTTCAAAAGGTTTCCAAATCTACGGGCGTGGTCAGTACCTCTGACTGGTGCGACCGCGAGAAGGTTCAGAAATGCTTCGAGGTTGAAGGAATTATCGATCATCGGTGCATTCCAATGTATTTATTTTTTAAAGACCAGAAACAAACTTTGAGTGGGTGGGGCCGGGGCTCTTAATGTTTGAAGCAGAGGAAGGAAGGCAGGAGTGTCACTTCCCTTGGAGTGTGGGCGGGGTATCCGCTGAATGACGTGGGTCTGACAGCGGGGCTGGCTCTGACCTTCAGCCTCAAGGAGGGAGATGTCGATGGCGCCACGAGGCGGCTGCAGCGCGGAGAGGATAATGGGGAGAACGGAAATCAGCTGTTAGAGCCAAGGATCTACCAAAGCTGAGGATATCACAGACGCCTCTTTATGTGAGTAAAATGAGGAACAACAAATGTCTGAGGATGAAGGTCCCGGGATGCCCTGGGTATATTGTTGCATGTTATAGCAAAGGATGAACACGGAAGACACATACTGTGCACGTGTGACTTTATATCCAGCACACTCACGGGAGAATGTCTGCGCTGTCGATGCTTTGTGAGGGGGGGTGGAAACAATGCCGGCTACTTTTAATAACGCATTTAATTAAGACACGATGAGGGTGATATTCCAACTGAAAACTCTCAAAACTGTATAGTGAAATGAATTTTACATTTTATGTTATTGCATTTCAGTACATACAGTGGGGCAGGAGAATTAAGATGTTTGAAATATACATTAATCAAATACAAAATGATTTTTTTTTCAAAAGCAAGTAGCCTTTCTGTTTAGTATCCACCTTTAGATTAAACAACAATAAAAAAAACATAAAAAAACTAAGAGCCTCGTGGGCCGGGAGCGCTTTCCTCAGAAGGGGGGCAGGGAGACAACCTTCGTGGTTTCTAAGTTTGCACAAAAGGATGTGAGCAAACCTCAGCCGAACATCTGGACGGATCAAGAGCCGAGGGAGGAAAGCTTCACGAATTGTCTGAAAACAAACATGTGAATTGTTTTGAAAGGACAGAGGCACATGACACATGTGCGGGCACTGACTGCTGCAAGCCTCTCTGGAGGGCAAAGGTCATACCTGCACCCTAAGAAGGAGGGTCCCTCACAACAAACAAGCATTGCACGAGGCGCTGCCAACATGACCCAGCAGAGCAAAGGCGAGTGGCCTCTGGAGCAACTGGAGGCTGGAGATTGAAGCCAATGTAAAGATATTTCGCTCATAAGCAGCCCTCATCGGTATTTTGAACTTTACCAAGATTTTGAAAAGGCCTGACTTGATATCTAATCAGTTGTGCCCACTTCTGTCTGCCCCTTTCACTGTGTTACAGGCAGACTTCCGGTGCCATGGGGTGAACATTCTTTTTTAAACCCAAGGTGCAGCAGTGCCTGCTGCTGCGGGTTTGTTTAAACCCGCCTCGAACGCACCTTGGGGCATATTTACAAGCCCCTTGCGCCACTTTTGCGTCACTTTTCCCATGTTAAAAGAAACGCAAAAGTGGCGCAAGGGTCTTGTAAATATGCCCCCTTGTAACTTGACGACTTGACCGCTCCCTCCTTCCCTTGTGTCAGTTTTGCGCTTCCGATGCGTCACTTTTTGTGATGCATTGACTGCGTAAAACATGCCTCCTGTTGCGCACTATTTACAAAGTGACGCATCTAGGTAGATGCGTCACTTTGTAAACCCCTGCGCCAGGTATAATGTACGCAAGGGGGAGCGCACTGACGCAAGAAAGGGTCATAGAAGTGACGCAGTGAAATCTATAATATTTCACAGCGCCACTTTTAGGACGAAAATGCGTCAATATCTTACGCCTGCCTCACAGCAGGCGTAAGACTGACGCAGGCCCTGTGAAATGACCCATTGCTGGAGTTGCGTCACTTTTGTGACACACTCCAGCAATGCGTCATTTGTGCCCCTACAGATACGTCAGAAATACTGACGTATCTGTAACTCCTTGCGACATGATGCATCAAACTGTAAATATGACGCATCAGGTATGGCGCAAGGAGGCCGCAATGAAAGTGACGCATCGCTGTTTTCACGCAGCTATGCATCACTTCTCATAAATGAGGCCCTAAATCTCCAACACACCACGCGTGGACCCCCCAAATGCTGTGGAGACACTGTAAGGACAGGTTAGACAAAGTCACCACAGTCTATTCATGTGTGTATTTACAACGTGACGCATCTGGGCCAGAGGAGGTGAGGCCTGTCCAGGGGTGCAGAGGAGGGGAGGCCTGTCCAGAGGGCAGAGGAGGTGAGGCCTGTCCAGGGGTGCAGAGGAGGTGAGGCCTGTCCAGAGGGCAGAGGAGGTGAGGCCTGTCCAGGGGTGCAGAGGAGGTGAGGCCTGTCCAGGGGTGCAGAGGAGGGGAGGCCTGTCCAGAGGGCAGAGGAGGTGAGGCCTGTCCAGGGGTGCAGAGGAGGTGAGGCCTGTCCAGGGGTGCAGAGGAGGTGAGGCCTGTCCAGGGGTGCAGAGGAGGTGAGGCCTGTTCAGGGAGTGTAGAGGAGGAGAGGCCTGTCCAGGGGGCAGAGGAGAGGAGATGAGGTCTGTCCAGGGGGGTGAAAGATGGGGGTGCAGAATAGGTGAGGGCTGTCCAGGTCTGTGCAGAGGAGGTGAGGCCTGTCCAGCGGGGCAGAGGAAGAGAAGTCTGTCCAGGGGGTGCAGAGGAGTTGAGGCCTGTCCAGGGGTGCAAGGGAGGTGAGGCCTCTTCAGGAGTGCAGAGGAGGAGAGGCCTGTCCAGGGGTGGGATGTGGTAAATAAATAATTAATTACCGGTTCTATTTTTCAGGATACTCATATAAACAGATAGCTCAATAAATAAGAGTCAGGATTCGAGGTATCTTGAGTCACAGGCTTTAATCAGACATAAAGGACAGGAACAGGACAGCCTGCATGGGAATAGGATGGCAGCTGCCGGGGGCAGGATCTGGGAGCATAAGGGATAACTTTTAATATGGGTGCACAATATATATACTTGAACAAAATACATTACATTCAATACAGTAGGCGTGGTTTCGTAGCAGTCGCGAAAGATAAGGGCAAAATGATGTAACAAGAAGGCGTGTACAGGGCGTATACATAGACATGTGATGTAAACGTAACAGAATATGTCATAAACGGGGCGGAAACATGGAGGGGGCTACCTGAGCAGCTGGGACCTCTAACCTAGTGGTGCGCGCAAACGGCAATGACGTGTTACCAGGGAGAACTGGGGGCTATGACTTCTGCGCTAGAAGAGGAGACTAAAGTCTGGAGTGTCAGAGCGACATGTACCCAGGGCCTATCTGGTATCTGGTGTTTAGAGTACATGTTGATAGAATCCAAAAGTTATCAGGGCAAAGGCTACTTGATACTAAGACTGGTGCATGCATAATTCTACATGTAGTGCGTGTGCGAGGAATATTCTATGAATATTAATACAGTATTTCTCTTACATGGAGACATAAAGGCTAGACCATGACGGAACTATTGATGCGATTCAGTAGCTTAGGAATGCAGAGAAGGAGGGCTGGGCTGATAACTGGAAGCATAACATATTCTTGGCAGACTGGGAGGCAGAGCCAGGCCGGGCCGGGCACTGCGAGGCATGAAGTAAGCGAAGGGTCAGGGATGCAGGTGGGGGCTGTATCGCTCCTCGGAGAGGGTTCAGGAGACAGGAGCTGAATCTGAGTCCGGGCCCTTTTGAGGCCTAGAAACGGGGACAATTCAATGAATTAACGTGCACACTGTAAAATGTGGCAACGTAGGTTTACATAGGCCTAATATTCGTAGCTTTCACGAGGACTGGAAACTGGCATACTAGAGATGGACACAACTGTAATTGCGTCTTTAATCGATCAGGGGGGAATACATGCATATCGATCATGCACATATGGCATAAGGTGGGGAACACGTAGGCACATACAACATGGCAAAATTTACTTTTCCACATTCCCTCCTTGTGCCCTACGTTTCCATCAGGAAACATCAATATTCATGATACCATCTATCATTTCATATAGCATCATTTGCTCGTCTCGAATTGTCTTGGAACGGGATTTAGGACTAGGAATACAAGAGGTAGCACAAATGCCGCAAATCGCAGGGCCACATTGTATACAGAGGCAGCAACTGAATATGATCATTACTGCAATACCTAGAAATGACAATACTTTCCATCCCCAGGCAGATATGATACTCCAGAGCCAACCGGACCATGTCCTGGTGCCTGGATTCTGGTGTAACTGATGGGCAATTTTATGAAGTCTGGTTATAGCTGAATAAACAGACGGTGCGTTATTAGGAATGAAAATGCAGCAACTAGATCCGATGACTCTACATGCTCCTCCTCTATCGGCCAGTATGACGTCAAGAACGAGACGATTTTGGAGCACGACAAATCTCATAGCAGATTGCTCTTCAGTCAAGTTACCTAGAGCAGAAGTAGTCTCATTCACTACTGCTTCGAGGGTTCTGGTTAACCTACGTATTAACTTACTATTCTGGACAGGTCCTATAAAGAAGAAGAAACCTTTATTGAAGTCTTGATATTGTTCTAGAGTAGTTTCAGTTTGATCGACAATTGGGGACTCGATCTCCCTTTTATGTCTGACGTGTACTAGATGTGTGTTTCTGTGATAATCAGATGGGGCTAGAAAAACTGGTGGCAGTAGGAAGGCAATATAACATGTTCCATCCCAATCGAGGGGCAGACGAACATATGCGGTCTGACCACAAACAAAATAAGAATGACGTGAGGCTTTGAAAATAGATTTCCCACTGTCACTATACTCGACTGTAGTAGTACAATCACTATGTCCTACATGTGCGGAACCATTCTTTCTGACACATAATTCGCCTTTGACTGGTAGTACTGAAATAGCAGGCAAATCTGGAGTAGTATCAGACTGAACATTCAGGACCATAAAATTCGAAGAATAATTACCCAAATCGTATACTTCATTTTCTAGATTTAACCCTGTTCTATGGGAGAGACCTTGCTTGTCTGGGAAACATGTTCTGTTCAGAAGGGACATATCATTGGAGGATGATGTTAAAGTGGACCATGCTCCACACGAACCATTATGTGAAAACGGATAAGGAAAGAGTGGCAGAACTCCCTTCGGTGTCTGAAAAGGGGGGAGTCGACCACACACCCAACAATTAGTGGCATTGCTGGTCTGGTGTGAATAGTGTAACATTCTAATGAATGTATTATTTCGCATAGCAAGACGATAGGATAGCTCGTGAGGAGGCAGATCACTAAATGTGTGCTCTACTGTAGCATTAGAAAACTTATTTACATGTGAACTCGGAAAACATAAATATAAAGCATAACTTGTGCAGGTAACCATTAGACTCACATATAATAAAAAACTTAGAACAATGATACATTTGATAGAGTTTTGACTAACTCTCTCACTATGGGGGTCTATCTCATACATGTCAGAAACCTGTCTAACCGTTTCACCCGAGAGGGACTTAGACAATTAAACTGGCTGACTTATTTTACTAGACCTTAATTTCTTTTTATACTCCTGCTGCGGAGTTTCCTCTAACAGGGGAGGCTTGAGTTCAGAGTCTGTTTTTAGGCAGTCTTTAGAAATGAGGCAGTCCTTTGCAAAAGTCTTTTCACGAACTCCATGGAATTTCTTTATGTGGGACAGGTGGACCCATCCCTTCCTGCCCTCTAGCTTCACGGTGGTCCTTGTTGTCAACAAGACAAGACGAGGCTCCTTCCAACGGGGCTCCAGTGGACTTGAACGATCAAAATTCCGCACCAACACCAGGCTTCCTGGAATGACTTCATGCGGTTTCACCTCGGTGTTGTCTGGAAATGCGGCGGCAACCTGTGAACGACAAGAGTGTAGGGCAGACATCAAGGAAGCTAGGTAATCTGTCAGCATATTACTGGAGACATCTGTAATACTGCGGGGTCTAGGTGTACCCCACATGTTTGGGGGGCGGCCGAATACGACCTCATACGGGGACAGACCTGATCTGGAATGTGCAACCATCCACATGTAAAATAAAGCAACTGGCAGGGCAACTAGCCAGTCTACACCTTTCTCTTTACAAATTTTGCAATGCGGATTTTCAGAGTTTGATTATGTCTCTCTACGAGACCGGCTGCTTCAGGATGGCGCACACAATGGAACTTCCACTGGTACCCTAACAGAAGGGAAACATGTTTCATAAGCTCAGATGAGAATGGCTGGCCGTTATCAGAATACACAACCCTAGGGAGTCCATAGCGGGGAAAGAATTCACGAACCAACTGCCTGGCAGTGGTCGCGGCTGTGTAGTCTGGAACTGGATATGCCTCTGTCCACCTGGACAAAGCGCATACAACTACGAGGACATACTTGAAACCTCGACATCGCTCCATCTGAATGTAATCCATCTGGAGGACTTCAACAGGGTGGTCAGGAGGTTGGAATCCACCTTGTTCCACCGGGACACTTTTACCTGGATTGAATTGACAACATATCATACAAGTACGGACTTTCTGCTTGGCTGCAGCTCGTAAGTGCTTGTTGAACCAAAGGTTCTGAATACTGTCTAACATAGCTTTTTCTCCTAAATGTGCTGGACTATGTGCGGTATTGATAATGACTTGAACCATAGAGTCGGGGAGAAACCATGTGGCTTTTCCCTTCGTCACCCATCCTTGATCTGTCTGGACCCCTCCTTGTTCAGACCATTTCTTTATTTCTTCGGGAGTAGCATGTAACTGTATGTCTATGACATCTTGTGTAGGGTCCTTAACTGTCATACAAGTAGTCTGATCTGGAGTGAGTGTCTGTGTCGTGTTAACTGGAATGTCTGGTGTTTGAGCTGTAAGCTTGGCTGTTCGATCTGCTAGATCGTTACCTTGGGAAATGATGTCAGTAACTTTCGTATGTGCTTTGCACTTCATGATAGCGATAGCTGTCGGTAAATGTATTGCATCTAATAGAGCTTGAATGAGGAGACCATGCTGAATCTTGGTTCCATGAGAAGTCATGAAACCTCTCTCCTGCCAGAGCACTCCAAAGTCGTGTACGACTCCAAATGCGTAACGTGAATCTGTATATATGTTTACTCTTAGGTGCTTGGCACGTATGCAGGCTTGGGTCAGAGCCACTAGCTCTGCTGCTTGAGCAGACAGGGTGTCAATACGATGTGTTTCTATAACGTCGGTGTCAGTAGTCACTGCATACGCGGCTACTAGTTCTCCTGTACTTGTTCTCATACATGAACCATCCACATAAAGTGTCAGGTCAGGATTAGGTAATGCCATGTCTGTCAGGTCTTGTCTTGGTTTTGTCATAGTGTTAACAACTTCCACACAGTCATGTGTGGCAGTATTTGAAGTAACTGACGGTAACAGTGTAGCAGGATTTAGAATGTTGCAGCGTCTGATTTCTATGTGTGGCTGGAACAGTGTCAGTTCATAACCTGTTAAACGTGCAATTGTCAAGTGCTGAGTCTGTGTTCGGTTTAAAAGAACTTCCACGGAATGTGGAACTTGTACTGTCAGGGAGTGTCCTAACACTATGGAATCACTTTGTCTGATAGCTAGAGCTGTGGCTGCAACTGACTTGAGGCACGCAGGCAGAGCCTGGGCTACTGGATCTAATGTGCTCGAAAAATAAGCACAGGGCTTGTACTGTCCTGCTTGATCTTGTGTGAGAACAGATAATGCAGTACCATCACGTTCTGTGACAAACAGTGTAAAAGGCTTACTGTAGTTCGGGGTTGCTAGAACAGGTGCTTGGCATAAGGCTTTCTTTAATTCATTGAAAACAAGTGTATGTTCCTGGGTCCAAGGGAGGACAGTCGATACGGCTGCCTCCTGTGTCGTTAACTGTATCAGTGGCTTGGCTAGAAATGCATACTGAGGAATCCATTGTCTGCAATAAGAAGTGAGGCCAATAAAAGCTCGTACCTTCTTCTGTGTCTTGGGCTTTGGAAGACTCGCTATTAACTGGATACGGTCTGGTGTCAACTGCCTACCCCACTTGGACAGTAAGTGGCCTAAGTAGATCACTTGCTGGACACAGAATTGTAATTTGGAAGGGGACACCTTGTGCCCCTGCTCGGCCAGAAAATACAGAACTGTAAGTGACGCTCGCTCGCAGTCACGTTCAGAACGGGCTGTGATCAATAGATCATCGACATACTGGAGCAGGGCAGTGTCAGTTGGCATGTGAATATTGTCTAGTTGTCTCTTAAGTTCTTGACTATAAATACTAGGACTTTCTGTGAAACCTTGAGGAGCTCGTGTGAATTTATAGCTCCTTCCATTTAAACAAAAACCAAAAAGGTACTGGCTGTCTGGATGAATGGGGACACTGAAAAATGCGTTCTTGAGGTCGATAACAGTGAAAAATGTAGCTTCAGAATCAATGGCTGTTAATAGGGAAGAAATATCTGGGACTACTGGGTACTGGGGTATAATACATTTATTAAGTTCTCGAAGGTCAATCACTAATCGATATACTGGAGGTGCATTTGGATCAGTACGTTTCAGGACTGAAATGATAGGAGAATTACATACATTGGAGTCAGTTTCTACAACCACTCCTTGAGTAATGAGCTCGTCAATAATTTTGGATAAGGCTGCTACAGCCTCAGGTGGCAATCTGTACTGTCTGATTCGCGGCAAAACTATACCTTGCTTGAGAGTCACACGATGGGGTGTGATGTGCATACATCCTACATCAGTTGGACCTTGCGCCCATAAATGCTGCGGTACATTCAGTAATCTTGGATCAAAATCACGTAATACATAGTGACCTTTAAAGTCTCTGAGGAACAATCGGATTCCTTCTGGGGAGCAGCAAATAACTGCACCTAATTCCATTAACGTTTTGATGCCTAACAAATTTTCTGGACATGATTTCGTAAGTAACAAATCAGTAGTTCGGCACAATGGACCTACTTCTAGAGTAACTGGTTTCGAAATTTCATTAACAATAGGCTTTCCTGAAAATCCAAGGGAAACATTTTTAGAGCCTGAGAGCGGAGCCCCTGGAACCTCGTCATGACTGATAGTAGTCCTACTTGCCCCTGTATCAATCAAAAACTTTCTGTCTTTCCCTAATACCTGACTGTGTACATAGGGACCCTCTTGATCTACAGGTATCTCGATGAGAGGCAAGCCTACCTCCCTCTCTAGGCTGTTTCATGAATACTGTTGATACTCTGGATACTCTGTTTGGGCATACTGGTACATCTGCTGTGTAACATGCTGTGTTGCAGCGATAGGCTGCGGTGCTGGAACTGTCTGTTGTGCATTCTGTGGTGACTGAGAAGTCTGTGAAACTTGTTCTTGTCTAGACGGACGTGGTCTTTCTTTAGTCTTACCAGTAGCTATGTTGTGTTTCAGAACTGCACACTCGTTTATAAAATGACCTGGCTGTTTACAATAATTGCAAGTCCCTTTAACGGGAGCTGCAGAATGACTGGCTTGATTCGGACCCCTCTTCTGACTGTCTTGTGGAACAGATTGTGCAACTAATACTTTCATTTTCGTGTCTTTCATACGTCTCCTTTCGTGTTCTTGCTCTTCCCTGATTCTATTCTGGTGATGCTGGAGCATCTGTAGCATTTGTGACGGGGTATTAGCTTGCCAACTACTTTCGACTTTCAAAACTCGATTTTTAACTTGTGGACTTGAATTCTCGACTAGTTTGGTAACAAAAAGATGAGGGTACGATTCACTACTCGTCTTCAGACCACTGTTGATAATAAAAAAAAAATCAAATCTAGAATAAAAATCACTAGTGTCTTCATCCTGTTTCTGTTTACATGCTGAGATTGCATCCCAATCTTCCTTTTTCGTGGCTAGTAACCTAGGCAAAACCTGTATCAATAACTCGGGCAATTCTTTAACTTTACCCCCTAGACCGGTACCCGGTACTCGTGAATTATCTTCAGCTTCTAGAGCAGTCCAATCTATCTTTTTCTCTCCCACCTCCCATTCTTTTTCCTTGAGTTTCTCATATACCCCTGCGGGCAACAGGACCTTTAGCATTTTAATGATATCAGGATACGTGTATTCTCCCATACGGAGCATGTCTTTTAATTCTCGATGGAACCCTGCTGGATCTTTATCGTGACAGGGAATTAACTTCTTCATCTCTAAGAGTTCCATCTTTGTGATAGGGGTGTAAACAAATACTCGTTCTAGATCACCACCCGTTGTCCTAACTGGGTGTACTTCTCGTAACGGATGCTGTCTATCTATGTAAAATGATTTACTTTCTGGAGGTGAGACATGAACAAAATGCGGATTCAGAAACGTTCTATATTTGTGGCGCTGTTCTAGAATGATACTAATTAAATCGGTACCAAGACCTTTCCATCTATACTGGAGTAACTCGTTCAGAACATCATGTAACGGACCTGGATCAGAATGTTGTCCCTCATACAGTGTAATGAGGTGCTGGATCATATACATACCCACCAGTCGCTGCTCGGCTGGGGGCCGTTTCAGAAACATTTGTGCCACTATTTCGTCTGGAAAAGTGGTAGAATCAGTAGTCCACCGGACTGCTGATCGGGCTAGTTCTTGTTCATGCATGGTACTAAGTTTACTATAACCGATTCGTGATTTCAGAATGTGATCGGTAGCTTGGAATACTTGCTCAAGAGAACCTTGTTCTGGTACTGGAGGAGGGAAAACTTTCTTGTGTTCTAGGCGTGAATGTCGGTCGGGAAGTCTAGTTCTACCTACATACGCTATTCTGGTGGGATTCTCGGCGTCTACCTCTTCGTTATCAGAGTTATCTTCTTTCTCGGTTGCTTGTAGTGCTTCTCGTTTCTCGTGTAACTTTATTATTTCTCTACGGATTTTCTTGTACATACTCTCTATACAGGTCTGTGTCTTGTGTCTTCCCTCGGCTATGTGGTCACTCCACCTGGTCAGGACTTTCATTTCTTCCGGATCTTTATCCGGATAATCTTGTTCCCTTATTAAACAATTAATTAGAAACTTTAAAAGCATGAGCTGAATTTCGACTTTTCTTTGAGTCATGGCTTCGCCAATACTTCCTGGATCTGCTCCTGTACGGATGAAACGATATATTCTGTCTAGATATTCTTTCATATTTGGTAGGGTGTCCAAGTATTCGGTCACCTGTCTTACGCGCAATGAATATATGACCATATTATCATCGCCTGGGACTGGATCATAACGGCATTCGGTAAGGGCTCGCTTGATATCTGCAACTGACTGATGTTTGGGCGAACGCTGTAACGCTCGGGCATGTAGCTCGAGTAATGTCACACGTTTGTGTTGCGGCGGGGTTCCAGGAGGACTTCCCCCCGAGGCCCCTTGACTAGAATCGTCGACGGGTATTGTACGCGCTGGGAGAGTAACTGATGTAGCGGGTACATGTACTGTGGGCTGGACCGGGGGTACCGTAACAGGTGCTGTAACGGGTGCCCCGGTGACTGGGGGAACAGGAATTACATTATTTGCTGGAGCTGGCGGAACAGGATTTGCATATTCTGGGACTGTGTCATCCAAATAGGACGAGAGAAAAATATCAGCTGCGGTCGGTTTGTGACGTAGCTTAATCGGAACTAATGGCGGCGGGAAATTACATGGTGCTTCCGGGGTTGCTTTCGGCAAACCCTCGGTAAGAAGAGGATACATACCCTTAATAAGGGCATTTCTCTGTCTGTCTGACTGTTCGGCTTTAACTCGTTCACCTACTTCGATTAATTCCCTTTCTTGGGCTCTTTCTGAGGATTCCCTACTTAATTCTGTCTTTCTGATTTCTTTTTCGGTTCTTTTATGAGATTCTTTGCGCCATAACTCGATGGCATCTTTCTGGGACTGTCTGGCTTTCTTTTTCCATAATGCTTCTTCTACTCGCATGATGCACTCGGCATCCCACGTACCTGATACGGGCCATCTATATTTCTCGTCTAATACCTTGGTGTACTCCACCCATAAGTCTAGATATAATATGGCACTTAGGCCATGCTTATGATACATAAAATGACCTGGACTGTCCCTAGGCGGGACAGGAACTGCTTCCTCGAGCAGACCTTTTCTTGTTTTTAACTGACGTAATTTCGAGAATAGTGGCATAATTTGGGCTGGAGTCTGGACACAATACAATACACGATAAACACAATAATAACTGAAAAAACAAATCATTCATACCACGACATTGAAAACACATGAAATAACATTTATAATAACAGTTCGGACAGAATACATGAATTTTCTTGAGAACAGAAACTTACTAGAATGACTAGATGTACTGCTAAAACAGCACGAAACTTACCGGTCCCATAAAGAGACACGTCAGGACCCGCGTCCACCTAGGTGAACACTTCGTGTTGGATCTGCGTACCCAAACCCACGGACCAGAGACAAATTAATTGACCCTGTCTAGATACTACCCCAGCAAAGGTACTCACCGGGCAGCAAGAACGGAAGGCCTCGGACTGGACTGAACTGCTACGACGACCGACTACGGACTTCGGACTTCAGTTGCAGGTGGGCCTCTGGATACCTCGGACCTTGGACTCTCGGCTTGGGCTCTGGTCGGGACTCGCCGCGTTCCTCCACCGCCTCGTCTGGACGCTGGACCGCAACCTCCGTCTCCTCCGTGGGCCTGAGGGATACTTGAAGCAGAAATATCTGCACGTGCACTGTATGGTTCCGTCACGGCTGCAGAGGATCAGGGGGCCTGCGTGGCTTCTCCGGCGCGTGGGGAAAGGGCAAGTCCCTGTTCGGGCGCCATTATGTGGTAAATAAATAATTAATTACCGGTTCTATTTTTCAGGATACTCATATAAACAGATAGCTCAATAAATAAGAGTCAGGATTCGAGGTATCTTGAGTCACAGGCTTTAATCAGACATAAAGGACAGGAACAGGACAGCCTGCATGGGAATAGGATGGCAGCTGCCGGGGGCAGGATCTGGGAGCATAAGGGATAACTTTTAATATGGGTGCACAATATATATACTTGAACAAAATACATTACATTCAATACAGTAGGCGTGGTTTCGTAGCAGTCGCGAAAGATAAGGGCAAAATGATGTAACAAGAAGGCGTGTACAGGGCGTATACATAGACATGTGATGTAAACGTAACAGAATATGTCATAAACGGGGCGGAAACATGGAGGGGGCTACCTGAGCAGCTGGGACCTCTAACCTAGTGGTGCGCGCAAACGGCAATGACGTGTTACCAGGGAGAACTGGGGGATATGACTTCTGCGCTAGAAGAGGAGACTAAAGTCTGGAGTGTCAGAGCGACATGTACCCAGGGCCTATCTGGTATCTGGTGTTTAGAGTACATGTTGATAGAATCCAAAAGTTATCAGGGCAAAGGCTACTTGATACTAAGACTGGTGCATGCATAATTCTACATGTAGTGCGTGTGCGAGGAATATTCTATGAATATTAATACAGTATTTCTCTTACATGGAGACATAAAGGCTAGACCATGACGGAACTATTGATGCGATTCAGTAGCTTAGGAATGCAGAGAAGGAGGGCCGGACTGATAACTGGAAGCATAACATATTCTTGGCAGACTGGGAGGCAGAGCCAGGCCGGGCCGGGCACTGCGAGGCATGAAGTAAGCGAAGGGTCAGGGATGCAGGTGGGGGCTGTATCGCTCCTCGGAGAGGGTTCAGGAGACAGGAGCTGAATCTGAGTCCGGGCCCTTTTGAGGCCTAGAAACGGGGACAATTCAATGAATTAACGTGCACACTGTAAAATGTGGCAACGTAGGTTTACATAGGCCTAATATTCGTAGCTTTCACGAGGACTGGAAACTGGCATACTAGAGATGGACACAACTGTAATTGCGTCTTTAATCGATCAGGGGGGAATACATGCATATCGATCATGCACATATGGCATAAGGTGGGGAACACGTAGGCACATACAACATGGCAAAATGTACTTTTCCACAGGGAGGTGAGGCCTGTCCATGGGTCAGAGGAGGTGAGGCCTGTCCATGGGTCAGAGGAGGCGAGGCCTGTCCAGGGGTGCAGTGGAGATGAGGCCTGTCCAGGGGTGCAGAGTAGGCAAGGCCTGTCTAGGGGTGCAGCGGAGGCGAGGCCTGTCCAGAGGAGGGGCAGAGGAGGTCAGGCCAGTCCAGGGGTCCAGAGGAGGTGATACCTGTCCATGGGTCAGAGGAGGTGTCTAGGGGTGCAGGGGAGGTGAGGCCTGTCGAGGGGGGCAGGAGAGGTGAGGCCTGCCCATGGGTGCAGAGAAGGATCGGTCTGTCCAGGGGAGCAGGGGAGGTGAGACCTCTCCAGGGGTGCAGAGGAGGAGAGGCCTGTCCAGCGGTGCAGAGGAGGAGAGGCCTGTCCAGGGATGCAGAAGAGGAGAGGCCTGTTCAGGGGTGCGGAGGAAGTGAGGAGAGGACTGTCCAGGGATGCAGAAGAGGCGAGGCCTGTCCAGGAGTGCAGAGAAGGTGAGGCCTGTCCAGATATACAGAGTAGGAGAGGCCTCTCCAGGGGTCAGAGGAGGTGAGGCCTGTCCAGAGATGCAGAGGAGGTGAGGCCAGTCCAAGGGGGTAGAAGAGGAGAGGCCTGTCCAGGTGCTGCAGAGGAGGTGAGGCCTGTTCAGGGATGCAGATGAGGAGAGGCCTATTCCGGGGTGTAGGAGAGGTGAGGCCTTTTCAGGGCTGCAGAGGAGGAGAGGCCTGTCCAGGCGTGCAAAGGAGGTGAGGCCTGTTCATGGGTCAGAGGAGATAAGGCCTGCCCAAGGGTCAGAGGAGGTGAGGCCTGCCCCTGGGTCAGAGGGGGTGAGGCCTGTCCAGGGGGCAGAGGAGGTGAAGCCTCTCCAAGGGTGCAGAGGAGGTGAGGCCTGTCCAGGTGGCAGAGGAGGAGGGGCCTGTCCAGAGGTGCAGAGTAGGTGAGGCCTGTCCAGGGTTGCAGAGGAGGAGAGGCCTGTCCAGGGGTGCAAAGGAGGTGAGGACTGTCCAGGGGTGCAGAAGAGGCGAGGCCTGGAGTGGGGTGCAGCGGAGGTGAGGCCTGTTCAGGGGTGCGGAGGAAGTGAGGAGATGCCTGTCCAGGGATGCAGAAGAGGCGAGGCCTGTCCAGGAGTGCAGAGGAGGTGAGGCCTGTCCAGGAGTGCAGAGGAGGTGATGCCTGTTCAGGGGTGCAGAGGAGGCGAGGCCTGTCCAGGCGTGCAAAGGAGGTGAGGCCTGTCCATGGGTCAGAGGAGATAAGGCCTGCCCAAGGGTCAGAGGAGGTGAGGCCTGCCCCTGGGTCAGAGGGGGTGAGGCCTGTCCAGGGGGCAGAGGAGGTGAAGCCTCTCCAAGGGTGCAGAGGAGGTGAGGCCTGTCCAGGTGGCAGAGGAGGAGGGGCCTGTCCAGAGGTGCAGAGTAGGTGAGGCCTGTCCAGGGTTGCAGAGGAGGAGAGGCCTGTCCAGGGGTGCAAAGGAGGTGAGGACTGTCCAGGGGTGCAGAAGAGGCGAGGCCTGGAGTGGGGTGCAGCGGAGGTGAGGCCTGTTCAGGGGTGCGCAGGAAGTGAGGAGATGCCTGTCCAGGGATGCAGAAGAGGCGAGGCCTGTCCAGGAGTGCAGAGGAGGTGAGGCCTGTCCAGGAGTGCAGAGGAGGTGATGCCTGTTCAGGGGTGCAGAGGAGGCGAGGCCTGCTCACCTATCCAGAGGAGGAGAGGCCTGTCCAGGGGTGCAGAGGAGGAGAGGCCCGTCCAGGGGGTAGAGGAGGTGAGGCCTGTCCAGAGGAGGAGAGGACTGTCCAGAGGAGGGACTGAGGAGGCGAGGCCTGTCCAGGGGTGCAGAGGAGCTGAGGCCTGTTCAGGGGTGAAGAGGAGGGAAAGCCTGCCCAGGGGTGCAGAGAAGGAGAGGCCTGGCCAGGGGTGCAGAGGAGGTGAGGCCTGTCCAGGGGTGCAGAGGAGGTGAGGCCTGTCCAAGGGTGCAAAGGAGGTGAGGCCTGTCCTGGGGTGCAGTGGAGGTGGGCCCTGTCCAGGGGTGCAGAGAAGGTGAGGCCTGTCCAGGGGTGCAGAGGAGGTGAGGCCAGGACAGGCCTGTCCAGGTGTGCAGAGGAGGTGAGGCCTGTCCCGGGTTGCAGAGGAGCTGAGGCCTGTCCAGGGGTTCAGAGGAGGTGAGGCCTGTCCAGGGGTGCAGAGGAGTTGAGGCCTGTCCAGCGGTGCAAAGGAGTTGAGGCCTGTCCAGGGGTGCAGAAGAGGAGAGACCTGTCCAGGGGTGCAGAATAGGTGAGGCCTGTCCAGGGGGGCAGATGAGGTAAGGCCTGTCCAGGGGTGCAGTGGAGGTGAGGCCTGTCCAGGGGGGTGCAGTGGAGGTGAGGCCTGTTCTGGGGTGTAGAGGAGGTGAGGCCTGTCCAGGGGGGTGCAGTGGAGGTGAGGCCTGTCCAGGGGTGTAGAGGAGGTGAGTCCTGTCCAGGGGTGCAGAGGAGGTGAGGCCTGTCCAGGGGTGCAGAAGAGGTGAGGCCTATCCAGGGGTGCAGAATAGGTGAGGCCTGTCCAGGGGGGCAGAGGAGGTAAGGCCTGTCCAGGGGTGTAGAGGAGGTGAGGCCTGTCCAGGGGGGTGCAGTGGAGGTGAGGCCTGTCCAGGGGTGTAGAGGAGGTGAGTCCTGTCTAGGGGTGCAGAGGAGGTGGGGCTTGTCCTTTACTGAGTGGTGCACTTTATATGGGGCCTGTTCAGAGTTGGTGTAGAGGCGAGCAGGCCGTTTCCAGAGGGGGGAGGGGCAGAGGAGATATGGCATGTCCGGCAAGGGGTTAGGAGGTGCAGCAGATGTGACGGCTGTCCAGGGTGTTGCAGAGGTGCATAGGCCTGTCCAGGGGGTGCAGAGATGGGGAGACCTGCCAAGGGAGGTGCAGGCGAGGCTTGTCCAGGGGAATGCATGGAAAGTGAGGCCTATCCTGTCCTGTGGGGGCAGAGGAGGTGAGGCCTGTCAATGGGGGTGTAGAGGAGTGGAGGCCTCTCCATGGGGGTGCAGATAGGTGAGGCCTGTCCACGGGGTGTATCCTGTTCTGCTGGGGGCTGGGAATTAGAGGCTTGTCCTGTGCACAGTGTGCAGAGGAGGTAGAACCTGTCATGGGGGTGCAGAGGAGATGGGGCCTTACCAGGGAATGCACAGCAGGTGAGGCATGTCCACGGGGGTGCAGGAGATGCAGAACCTGTCCAGGGGGTGCAGAGAAGGCATGTCCAGAGGGAAGAGGAGATGAGGCCTGTCCAGTTGGCGCAGAGGAGAGGCTTCTCCGGGGGTTGCAGAGGAGGTGAGACCTGTCAAGGGAATGCAGAGGAGGTGAGGCCTGTCCAGGGAATGCAGAGGAGGTGAGGCCTGTCCAGGGGGCTGCAGAGGAGGGAAGGCCTCTCCAGGGGGCTGCAGAGGAGGTGAGGCCTGTTCAGGGGATGCAGGAGAGGCAGAACCTGTCCAGGGGGTGTAGAGAAGGTAAGACCTGTCCAGGGGCTGCAGATGAGGTGAGGCCTGTCCAGCGGTGCTGAGGAGGAGGTAAGGCATGTTTTGTCCATGGGGGTGCAGCCGAGGAGAGACCTGTGTGGGTGATACAGAGAAGGTGAGACCTGTGGAGAGGGGGGAGAGGCAGAGGAGGTAAGACCTGCCCCTTGCAGAGGAGGTGAGTCCTGTCCTGTTGGGGGAAAGAGGTTAGAGGAGGTAAAGCTTGTCCAGGGGGAGGCACAAAGAAGGTGAGGCCTGTCCAGTAGGAGCAGAGGCGGTGAGGTCTGTCAAGCGGGGGGGGGGGGCTGCAGAGGAGGTGGCCAGCTGTATAGCCTATGTCCATCTGCTGCAACTGTCCTTTCCAATGCTGTATTGGGTGTTGTGATTGGTGCTGTGGTTCCTGAGCTTACCCGCCTAAAAGGTTTGGGCTCTCTCTTTATTATATTAGTATAGATTCCCGTATATCATGTCTTATAGTACGTTAGTAGTTGGACTAGCCCCTACTCATGTTATATGGTATCCTTCATTACACATTGAGAACTGCACCAATGCCATCTTGCATTTTACATGAACTAGGCCCGGGCAGTGGTCACGTGTTGTTTGTCAAGTAGCCGAGCAGGCTCCAATTAGTTGAGTTATACAAGACAGCTGAATTCATGATGTTCTCTCCTCGCTCTGAGGCCCAAGGTCGCATCTGGCCTTCAAGGAGTTGAACACATTCTCGGAGGCGCCGGGACGATACTCTCATGTACCGGGACAAAAGGGAGTCACCCCTCCTGACCTTCCCCAGTAATAGCAAAAGCAGACTTCTGAACAAGCTGTATGTGGAAGGCTCTTGTTTTAAGTTACCAGATGGCACAACGACAGCTGCGTACGCAATTACTACCCTGCGCACTGTAGTTGAAACATCTCAAGTTCCCTATCATTCTGCGCTGACAGATGAGTTAATAGCCCTGTTGCGAGCATGTGAGTTAAGTGAAGGACTGGAAGTAAATATCTACACAGAGAGCCAGTATGCCTTTGGTGTGGCTCATAGTTTTGGCAAATTGTGGGCAGAAAGGGGGTTCTTCACTTCGCATGGCCAGCAAATATAACATGGCCCTTTGATCTTAAGGTTGTTAATGCCTTTGGCTCTGCCTCGGAAGGTAGCAGTTATGAAATGTTGTGTGCACAAGGCCATAGTGGATACTGTGGGAGAAGGGAATGCTTTCGCGGACCAAACAGCAAAAGACACTGCTAGATCTAAAATGTCTCCAATGCATGTAAATTCCGCTAGATGGGTTGAGGAGTCTAAAATGTTCGATAACACTATGGAAAGTGTTAGAGAGATACAGAAGGAAGCTACCCCTGCTGAACTGACCCGCTGGGAGAACGAAACAGGGAGGTTGGATGATAATGGAAGGGAGAAGGGTTTCCTCTTCCGGGTAAGTGGGGGCAGATACAGCACGAGCAGCGGATGCTGACATCACATCCTGTCTCCCATTGAGTGTTCAGCCTGCTGCAGAGGAGGAAGGACCCCTGTCAGGTGGTTCATCTTCAGACTCTCACAGACCCCAGATCTGCCCCTGCTGCCCCCCTTAGACCCCAGATCTCCCCCCCCCGGCCCCCAGGAGGAGGAGAGAGCCTGGACATGTCTGCACAGGTCTCTCCTCAGGTAGGAGATTGTCAGCACCTTCTGCTGTGTTTGTAGAAATAGACTGAATAATCCTGGAGGGAATCTCTGCAGGAGCCGGGCTGAGCTGGGCTCTTCTATCCGGGGGCCCCTGGGGCTGAGCTGGGCTCTTCTATCTGGGGCCCCTGGGGCTGAGCTGGGCTCTACTATCCAGGGGCCCCTGGGGCTGAGCTGGGCTCTTCTATCCGGGGGGCCCTGGGGCTGAGCTGGGCTCTTCTATCTGGGGCCCCTGGGGCTGAGCTGGGCTCTTCTATCCGGGGGCCCCTGGGGCTGAGCTGGGCTCTTCTATCCAGGGCGTCTGGGACTGAGCAGGGCTCTTCTATCCGGGTAGCCTGCGGCTGAGCTGAGGTCTTCTATCCAGTGTTCCTGGGGTTGAGCTGGGCTCTTCTATCCGGGGGCCCTGGGGCTGAGCTGGGCTCTTCTATCCAGGGGCCCCTGGGGCTGAGCTGGGCTCTTCTATCTGGGGCCCCTGGGGCTGAGCTGGGCTCTTCTATCCAGGGGCCCCTGGGGCTGAGCTGGGCTCTTCTATCCGGGGGGCCCTGGGGCTGAGCTGGGCTCTTCTATCTGGGGCCCCTGGGGCTGAGCTGGGCTCTTCTATCCGGGGGCCCCTGGGGCTGAGCTGGGCTCTTCTATCCAGGGCGTCTGGGACTGAGCAGGGCTCTTCTATCCGGGTAGCCTGCGGCTGAGCTGAGGTCTTCTATCCAGTGTTCCTGGGGTTGAGCTGGGCTCTTCTATCCGGGGGCCCTGGGGGGGTTTCCTACTGACCCTAGGGGTGTTTGTGGGCATCCTTGGTGTTAAAGAGTGTGTAGGATAGTAGGGTCTGCTTCCTATGATTACCCCCACATTTTGCTGTGATGTACTGTTTTTTTTACTTTAGTGTGGCTGTGGGCCTGCTAATCAGACCCACAGCCCAGCTGTTCTCTCTCTAAATTGATACCATGTACTTTAGATACATACCAGATTGGGTATTTGGTCACCTCTGTGAGCCCCTCTATAGTTTACCATAGGTACCCAGGACATAAGTGCATCCAAGGCCTACCAGGGGCTGCAGCATGTATTATGCCACCCCTGGCTGGCTATCCAAACTGACACCACAGGCTTATCACTCAGCTTGGGTAAGGTGTTGTAATCACCCCTTACTTTGATATAGTATACCTATATTTAAGCTTATATATAGACACATATGCACCTATAAGTCACTCCTATGGCAGGCCTCGACAATGCTGGAGGCAGAGTGCTTGGTTTTATGTGGGAGGGTGCTCTGGCATGAGCTGAGCCCCTCTGCAGCTTTTGGAACCATCTCCTTATAGCTGTTCTATGATATAGACATACCATATACTCTTAAGTGCATTATAATCCTCGCGGGTAAATGCAAACTTTGGTTTGGCTATATCAAACATGTTGTGTAAGGTGTCAAATGCTTTGGAATACTACCCCCTCGCCAATTCTGGCGGCGGGGGTAGCATTCCACCCTTCTAGAGGGAGAAGACATGTATATTACTGCTTTACCCGGTTAAAGTTAAACAGAACCTCAGCATAACAAAGTTTCGCGCCAGAGCTGGGGCTGGAGTGCCCCAGCAACTGGTTTGAACCGGGCTATGCATGGAGCACCTTGTGTGCCCCAGGCAGTGTCTGGAAAAGCATCTTTCCATTCAACCCATCCTGCCCCAATACACTACTGGCTGTCTGGGGAGGTGCTGGCACCTCCCTCGGCAGGAAACCTATTGTCCAGGCCTCCCTCACTGTAGTTTCCCCAAGCTGCAGGAGGTCAGACTTGTGTCTGTGGCAGCAGCATCCATTTTGTGATCGAGGGCAGAGTCATTCGAAGAGCCAGGTCTTCAGCTTCTTGCGTAACTCAAGAAGCGAGGAGGAGGCTCTGTTGTGTTGAGGGAAGTCGCTCCATGCTTTCGGAGCAATGTATGAGTAGGTGTGGCCTCCGGATCTGTGTCTGTGTATGTCTGTAATGTGTCTGAGTATGAGTCCGGCTGAGCGGGGGTACCTAGGGTGTTGACGGAAGGAGTTGCGGTTGTTCATGTATGCAGGGCCTTTTTTGTGTAGTGCCTTGAGTGTGTGGGTGTGTGTAGTTGGAACTGTGGGTGCTTATGTATCTGGAGCCAGTGGAGTCCCCTCAGGTGTGGTGTGATATGTGTTCTGAGCGAGAGGTTGTAGATGAGTCTGGCAGCTGGGTTCATTGTGGTTTGCTGCCTTCTGGTGAGCTGTTTGATGATTTCTGCATAGAGAGAGTTCCCGTTGTCCAGACTACTGGTGATGAGTGCGTGGATGACAGGCTTTCGTGTTGCATGGGAGTCATTTGAAGATTTTCTTCAGTCTTTTCAGTGTGTGAACAAAGCAATAACAAAAGGGATGAGGGACGGAGCATTTGAGCAAATCAAACACTCACCCCCAGTCAACTGATCTGGGTTTAATCCATCACCATTCTTTAACTCACTCTACCACCCCAGTTCAGACATAGCCATATGCAAATCAGTCTGACCCTGTGCCTCATGGGTCGCTTTGTTCGCCCTAAGTGTGGCAGGGTATGCCCAGACGTGGGTCCCTTGCTCACTCTACCACTGGATTCAAGATAGCCTGGCTGATGAGGATTGTGAATCTAAAACCGGTCCCAGGATGCTTCTTTCCAGTCCAGGGAAGACATGGCTTGGCAGTTCGGGCTGGACTGTTCCCGAGAGGCCATAAAAGCTGATGCCGGGACAGACGCGCAGCGGACGCGCAGCGGACGCGCCGCTGGCATGCGAAAGGCAAGCCCGTCTACGCCCGTCCGCGCCTGGTCGTCGCCTGCAGCCAGGAACACTGGACCTTTTGAGGTAAACAATCAGATCAGGTAATTGCCTGCTGAGAGCACAGAACAAGGCTAGCACACCACTACAGCTTTTCTGCACCAACCGGTATCCACACACCCTAGAAGGTTCGGTGGCCTGTTATAATTGTCAGTTCCAAAGTGACCAGGAAACTGGTATACCACCAGAGAAATTACCCCGACCCTCTCCAACCAAATATGGCCTAAATAGTCTTCTTTGTAATGTTAGGTCACTGGTCAAGCACTCGACCGAGATATGGGATGTGATTTCCTCCCAGTCATCGGATATTTGCTTCTTAACAGAGAACTGGCTAAACCCCTCCAACCATCCAACCATCGCACTAGCTATCCCTGATAACTATAAACTAATCCATCCCGATAGAGGGGAAAAACGAGCGGAGGCATTGTCATAGTTTTTACAAACACAATTAATGTGACATGGGTCTCAACCACCTGCACTGACTCGGTTAAGTTAGGTATTTTTGAGATAAGAGTGTCCGCAATGGAAATGTGGAATGGAGCACTGATTTACCACCCCGGGGCCCCGGGCCAGAAACCAATTTCAATCACCTATTGATAGAACAGATAGCCATGCATGTTCTAGCTTCAAACACATTTTTCCTACTAGGTGACTTTCATTTCCATGGGGAAGAACATACCATCCCGGAAGTTAGGAAACTTCTAATAGACCTAGAAACATAAGGACTCTCCCAAAGAGTCAATGGCCCGACGAATGCAGCTGGGCACGCACTAGATCTAATTTTTTCCAACATAGAACAGCTGGACTGCAAGACACCTCTCCTCTTACACGGACTGTACATTTTCTAATTACGTTAGAGGTTCAGCCTCCTCACTCCCCTACAAACAGTCGGCCGCGATTCAATGCTCATAGACCTTGGCACAATTTTAGTCCTGAAACCATTAGCGATGCTTTTCACCTCAAGTCACCAAATGACAACCCCGAGGTCTCTGAAGTGCTGAATTCCTTCAACTCTGCCTTTACAGAGTCACCGGACGAAACAGTTCCCTATAAAAATCACGGTCTCACACATCACTGACCATCAGCCCTGTGGTTCACACCAGAACTAAAACTAGAAAAAACTAAATACAAGATCTTAGAGAGATTCTGCCGTATCAGGAAAGAGCCTCAAGACAAGGATCAGTACAAACAAGTGCTGTCTCGATATCATCAGAATATCAAATCTGCTAGGGGGAGCTTTTTCACTAATCAAATCGAACGAGCTGACAACTCCCCCAAAGTCTTCTTTAGGTCTCACCTGAGACAGCGCATGCTGTCTCTTTGAGACATTTAGTAAGTGGCATTTAAAAGTGCCACCAGAGGCTTTTGGTGGCCTAAAGCTTGCGTGCAAGTGAGCATGCACGCGCGCAGCCGCCATCTGCCTCTGTCATGGCTCATTAAGCCTCCTCCACCCCCTTGCTGTCTGCTCTCACTAACCCCCTCCCATCTCCCCCTCCCTTCTCCCCCCTCTCTCCTCGTTAGCTTGTTATTCTTAACTTCGGAAGCATCTGATGTGAATTCTTTAAGGAGCAATTCACTTCCGACTAAGCCAATGCCGCCTCAGACAGTAGACATTTTCTGGTGCTTGTTCCTGCTTTCATTGGTTTCATGGACCCAGCTGATGTTACTGTTTGCTTATGTTGCACGCTTTATGGCCACCTTATCTTTTAGTATTGTATGCTTCGGCAGACTTCGGTGTCAGAGCACGCTTTAACCCTCTACACCGCAGCACAAAGTCATCGAGAGCGAGCAACAAATGACACCAACACACTGTCCCTCATGGGGACATAGATTGTGAGAGTAGCACTGCAACTTGACTTTCACCTACTACCTCTCGTTTTTAACGTGGAATTGCCAGCTGATGTCCAAATATTTAAGAAGCCCCGAAAGCTTTCGTAATTGTAGCCTTTGTTTGGAAATCCTGGGCAGGACGGGTTTGAGCGGCGTCCTCTGGCATATGAATGTGTAACCAGCTCTTCCCAGTTACCCTTTACCCCTCCCTTGTGAGAAGTTTCAAGGTATCGATTGCTATAGCAGGCAGTTGCTGTTTTGCTATCAGTTTAATCCCTTGTAGTGTAACTTCGCTTGTGAAACAGTAACATTTCACAGACTGCCTTCTGAGTGCGTAAGCTTGAATGGAGCCCCCGCCACCCTTCTGGTTTTGAAACAAATACTCAGAGGCAACATTAGATGTTTTGCACATTGACTCTTTAGTAATACAACGTTTGAGCAACTTCAGAATTATGGTGATATGTAGGGATACGGCACTGCATAAAGGATGTATGGAATATTGGCTATGAGTTGTCTTTTCACTTGCCTACCCTTAGTGGTGTGAAACGCACTGGTACCAGCATGCTGCACAGAGGATGGACGCATTCTTTAAGTTGCAGCCCTTTTGCTGTTTCCTACACACACTCACCTAGCACTATTTTTATGCACAACAAGCATTGGCATAGCCAATAGGTCTCGCCTTTGGGACCTTATAAGTGTTTAGCCATGCAACAGTGAATGTTGTTGCACCAAGGACATTGTGCTGCATACCTAAATACTTATAAGGTCTCAAAGGCGAGACCTATTGGCTATGCCAATGCTTGTTAATATAGTTCGCGATTTTATCTCCCACAAGCATGCATTCAATCTCCTGTGGAATCCCAAGAACTCTGACTCTGTGCCGAATTTCTTCCAGGAAAAACCATCTCTAAACGAGAGCAGCCAAAAGTAACCCTCCACACGCCAGTCAGTTTTCAGCCTATCACTGTAGAGGAAATACACAGCTCCTTGGATGCAGCTAAGTCTGCCCCCCCCCCCCCCCCCCCCGGGGTCTCTGTCTTAAAATAATATCCCTTCTAGCTACCTGCTGTGCCCCAAAGATCCAAGAGAGCTTTAATTGCTCCAAATCAGGCATTATTCTGACAGAGTGGAAGGCAGCATGCGTACGGTCCATATTAAATTAAAAAAAACAACGCTGCACCAAAAACTCTCGGCAACTATCGCCCAATATCCTTGTTACCCCTTCTGAGCAAACAGCTGGAAGGCCTAATAAATAAACAGCTAGGATCCTATCTTGAACTCAATCATAATCTTCATCCCTCACAATCTGGCCTTCGCCCAGGGTACAGTACAGAGACTGCGCTCCTGGCCGTGACCGATTCATTGAGACAGGGGGTGAATACAGGAATGCCATTGATGCTGATTGTGAGAAGTTGGCCTGGTATATGATGTTAACTATTCTAGTGAGCACCCTGCACCAGTCCAAACAACCCTTATGGTGATGGTTGTAAAGACAACCTTATAGACCAGCTATCCTAGTGGTAGCATGGACAGAGCAGTCTTAGGCTTAACTCAAGAGGGCATGTGAAGCCAGATGTTTTACCATATTCAATCCCTTTAATACCAAGTGAAAGGACACCACACAGGTTATATATATAAAATATATGTATGTATTACTAAATTAATCCTCTGAACTCTTTATGAGGTCAGAGGCACAAGCACATAACAAGATACTCAATCAACATACAATAAGTCTCTCAGACTGTGTACCAATCACCTAGCCTTTAGAAAAATGCTGAAGACTTTTTTGTTTTAATATATCCCCTGCCTCTGATTTGGTGAGCATTATGCCTACTACCTGCTGGGTGAGCAAAGCGCAGAGATACTCCTTCAGGAGTCGAGTCTAGCGCTATATAAGCTTATAAATAAATAAATAAATAAATAAGTTGCACAATATACAGTAATGCCCTAGGGGAACTTCGAACCATATACTAAAATAGTGGTAAAAGAACCACGTCACGAACAAAGGATAGTCCTAGGGCCTGGAGAATCGCTGGGGCTACGCTGTACTACCAAAGGATAGGGAGCAGGAGGGGATGCGTGTGCAGTGTCTGAACACACACACGGGTTCACATAGAGTTAGAATCGGAACAAAAGAATTGGAAACTAGTTCTTTTAGGTCACTTCCGACTGGACTAGATAAAAGCTACGTGAAACTAGGACTCTAGTATAGTCAATCTTCACAGGAGCACCGAAGTACTCGCGTTACCTCACCCACAGGAAGCGGGTGCATAGGTCCCAAAGTGTGTCGGGTTTCGTCGTTGATTCCTATGGAGCCTTGGAGAAAGATGCTGCAGGCGACCAGGAGAGAAGTGTCCGGGTTGGATCCAAGGGCAGATCGAGGATGAAGAGTACCTGAAAGCAGAGGGGACAGAGTCTGGGTCACTAGCCAGTGCCCAGGATGGAACCAGGAAGGAACCAGGCGATGTAGGGAAGCAATCAGGCGATGTCATAAAGCTTGTCTCTGCTGCCACGTGGACCAGGAGATGTAGACGATGACCAGGAGCTGGGCACGGACTGTCCCACAAAGGATCTCACTGTCGGCGGTGTCGGCTTCCGGATTGGAGTCAACAAGCCTTGGCAAAGGCAACCCATGCAGGATTCGAAGAGGGCCTCTTGATCAGACCTGCAAGGTCTGATGGACTTCTCCTTTTCAGGGAAGCAGGGGCCAGTTTGGAGCAACCAGACCAGCATTGGAAATTTGAAGGTTCGTTGTCTCAGAGGCCACTAGCTAACGGGCAAGTGACCGGACAGATGCATCGAGCAGGAAAATGCAGAAGGGCCCCACGCAGAACTTGTGGAGTGTGGAGAGGTGATCTTCCGTGCAGTTGGTGCTCGGGGCTGGGGCTTCTAAATCCCCAATGCACAACTTCGAGGGTGCCTCAGAAGTTGCACGGAAAGCAATTTACTGGCTTTCCAAGTTGGCCAGTCCCACGTCTCGCGTCGCCTCCACGGGTCTCAGCTTTGCTGTGGCTGTGGATCGGGCTGAAGGAAGTCTGGAAGTCCAGATCTTGTCAGGTTCTGTGTTCGGGCTCTGGCGGGAGCGACAACAAAGCAAACCGTTGATCGCTTGATGGTGCCTGCTTGTACAGGGTGGTCACTCCTTGACCACAAGGGAGATTCTTCAGTCTTCTTTCTTCAGATAGAATGTCGAAGGTCCAGAGTTTTGTTTCAAGTTTCAGTCAGGATAAAATCTAAAGTCTTGGGACTCAGCTCCTACCTATATACCAAATCTAGGGGCTGGATTACCTGCTAGGTCTCTCCTATGGGTGGGACCAGGGAAGGGGGTGCTTATACCCCCTTCCCTTTCTCCTGTTTCGCGCCAGAGCTGGGGCTGACGTGCCCCAGCACCGGTTTGAACTGGACTATGCATGGGACACCTTGTGTGCCCCAGGCAGTGTCTCGTTTCAATCAACCCTCCCTGCCCCAATAAACTTTGGGCTGTCTGGGGTGGGGCTAGCACCTCCCAAGACAAGAAACCTATTGTCCAAGCCTCCCTCACTGGAAGGGCTCCCAGCTACAGGAGGTCAGACTTGTGTTTGTGGCAGCAGCATCCATTTTGTGTTGCTGAGGCTCTGGTTAACTTTAACCGGGATTAGTAGGAACAACATGTCTTCTCCCTCTAGAAGGGTGGAAAGGCAGTATTCCGAAGCCTATGACACCTTACATGACATGTTTTGATAAAGCCAAACCAGAAGTAGCATTTAACTGCGAGGTTCATAATGCACTTAAGAGTATATGGTGTGGCAATATCATAGAACAGCTATAAGGACATGGTTCCGAAAGCTGCAGACAGGCTCAGCTCACATAACACCAAGCACTCTGCCTTCAGGATTGTTAAGGCCTGCCATAGGAGTGACTTATAGGTGCATATGTGTCTATATATAAGGGTAGATATAGGAATACTACATCTAAGCAAGGGGTGATTACACCACTGTTGGACTTTGGCCCTTAGGGCAGGTTCACCCCTAGACTTTTTGCGTGAAATGGTGACCTGGTGATGGTGATTTTTGGGATTCTGCGCACTTTCACTGTGTCCCAGTGGAAAGTGCGTGCGCACTCTGAGTGCATGTGCTGAGCTAGGCCTGCCCGCCCATAGGAATGCATGGGGAATGTATGTGTCCCTGGTAGTTCCTGATGCGTGGGGTGTACAGGCTTGAGTCTGGTATGTGTGAACTCGTGTGAGTGAATGCTGCGCAACGGTGTATGCAGCATGTATGTGTCTAGTAGGGAAGCGCCATTTCTAGACATGGCTGTACGTGTGCTGTGAGGGTGCTGGCGTGTGATTGGCTGGAGCTGGCTGGCATGCCAGGCTCCAGGAAGTCTGGATGGGTCTGCCCGGTGGTGAGTGGGAGATCTGCATGAGTAATGTGTGGGAGGAGTGTACCTGTGTCCTGGATGGGCTGGGTTTTCCCCACACAATGCTGGCTCCGCCCCCCTGTGGAGAGTCTAATGACCCAGGCCCTGCCAGTGAATAGAGAGGGTGGTTGAGGTAAACAGAGTACTCAAGAACCAGCTGCGACTGGTTCCGCCCCCACTCTGCACCCTCAGACAAAGGGAAATGGTGTATAAAAATGGGGCTGTGTCCCCACAGATGTTGTTCTCTTCCAGGATCCTGAGGGGGCTGTTGCTGCTGCTGCTGGGCCAGAGGACCGCCACTTGGGGTGTCTCCCTGCCTGGAGACCCAGTGAGCTGGCTCTGGGCCCAGCCTTGCCCCCCCCTGCCTACCTAAGGACTTTGCCTGGACTTTGCTAGCTTCCAGCGCCTGGAAGCACTTCATTTTGTGCTCTCTAGCGCTTGAGAGCGCTTTATTTCGTCCTAGCGCTGGGAGCGCTGTGGTTTGTGCTCACTAGCGCTTGAGAGCGCTTTATATTGATCAGCAGCGCCTGGGAGCGCTTTTGTTAAGCAGGTGCCCACCCTGCATTTTGCTGCTCTAGCGGCTGCCCACGCCGCATATTTGCGTGATTTATTTTATTATCGGGAGCTCACCCCGTGTGGAAATCACCGCCGCAGCCCAGGAGACCCGGCCGGGCCGCCGCGCTGCCTACGGCGACCCGGAAGTCCCGCCTCCACACCCCTGGGGTCGCGCTGCCATTGGCGGCCTCGAAGCAGGAAGTCAGGCGGGCCTCCGGGACAACCAGAACCGGAAGAGGGAGGGCGGAAGCCTACCCCGCCTCCCACAGAGAAGCTGCGGCAGTTTTGAAGCACCGGAGCAGGCAGGAGCCTACCCTGCGCCCCGGTGCAGTCACTGAGAGGAACAGGGCGGCTGCAGAGGCAGGCAGGGCTCCGGTGCTGGAAGGAGAGCCCCGCGCTGCACACCGAGGAGTGCAGGAGAGAGAGGAGAACTGCAGCGCCAGAACGCGGTGAGTGCTGGTGCTTTGGAAAGGAGAGGGGGGCGTCGGGACACATTGCCGGTGTCCGCCCCGCCCCCTCTCATTAGCGCGACCTCTGGGGGCATTGCAGGGTCGCTTGAGCCCCGAGAGGCTCCACTCGGGCTGCATTCTTTCAAAGAGCCTGCGAGGCTCAGGGCAGCAGTTGTTGTCAGAGCCCGAGAGGCTCGTGTGGGTATTACTTGGTTCGCTGAGTCCCCAGGAGGGGGACTCCAACTACGCCCCCATTTCGTGTTCGGAGCCCTGAAAGAGGCTCCAGGCATTGTGCGCAGAGCCCAGTGGGGCTCAGGGGGGCATTTGTTCTTCGAGCCCACGAGGCGCAACGAGGCTGCATCTTTTTGGTTTTGAGCCCTGAGAGGCTCCTGAGTGCCATAATTCTGACAGAGCCCAGAGAGGCTCACAGCCCCCATTGTTGTTGCAGAGCCCAGCGAGGCTCCAACGTGTGGCCCCATTGTCTGCACCAGTTGCCCAGCACTTCGTGGGCAGCTGCCACGTTTAGGCCCTGACATTGGGACACATGGACAGTCACAGGTGGTGACTTGTGAGATTGGCACAATTGATATTGTTTTTACACCTCTGAATGAATGTCATGCATTGCATCATGTTTATGTTCTTACACCCCTACAGGTATTGTGATACATAGGTGGTTGTTTTCTCCCTAGTGCAGGTGGTGCTAGTGAGGTCCTGTTACCAGTAGTTACTGGTTGTGTGCTATTTTGTGCTAAAGTAAATTTATATTTTACCTTCTAAGTGCTATTTCTGAAAGTGCTACTTCTGATTCCTGACAGTGGTCCAGGTGGCCCTGTCTTGTACATATCCCCTGTAAATTCTGCCCGTGCCTCTGGCACATTGTAAAGTGTGTGTTTTATCTAATGTGTTTTGGTGTAATACAAAGGCTATTTTTATATAACCTTGTGTGGAGTTTCCTTTGTGGTGGGCCTTTGGTTGTTGTTGCTGGGGTGCTTGCGCAAGTACTTAGCCTACATCGCCTCCAAGTTTAGCCTTGCTGCTCGCGCCACGTTACCTAGAGGGTGAGTAGGGGTTATCTTGGCGTGTAACTCCCTTGCCCTGACTTGGGGGTGGTGGTCTCTGACTGACTTTGGCGAAAGCCCTGGCCAGCCGGGGATCCCATTTCCAACATCCACCTTGCTCCAGCTGAGTGATCAGCCAGTTTTGTCAGTTTGGATGGCCAGCCAGGGGTGGCAAAAGAAATGCTGCAGCCCCTGGTAGGCTTGGGTGCACCTATGCCCTGGGTACCTATGGTACACTCTGCAGGGGCTCACAGGAGTGACCCTAATCCCAATTGGTGATGTACCTAAAGTACATGGTGTGAAATTTAGAGAGAGAACAGCAGGGCTGTGGGTCTGATTAGCCACATTAAGTCGAAAACTAGTGAAACAAAAAGCAAAAAGTGGGGTGACCATAGGAAAGCAGACCCTACTCTCCTACACTGATATTATTAGATCTCCCCGCAGTCTTTGACACCATCTCTCATCCAAGGTTCTTGAAAAGGCTGCAGGCAATTGGTGTACAGTGTCTGGCACTCAAGTGGCTTCAGCATTTCCTGACAGACAGGCAGCAAACTGTCATCCTGGGCCCGCACTCATCACGCAAAATGGGTTTAGACGAGGGTGTCCTGCAGGGCTCATGACAGAGCCTCACTTTGTTCAATATCCATATGGCCTGTTAGCGAAGATTGCGGAGCACTTTGGCTTTGAGATAATATCCTACGCTGATGACACCCAGCTGATGCATAGTCTAGGCCAAGACCTGATAATAGCAAAAAAACGTTTTGCATCAGGAATGCTAACAATCTCCAACTGTATCACCGAGAACTATTTCCAGCTGAACCCAGAAAAGACGGCATCATGCTGCTTGGAAAAGCCCCCTCCAACCGGTCAGACAACTGGTGGCCCCACCAATTGGACACTACCCCCGTGCACAAACTAACTGTAAAGAATTTGGGGATAAAACTGGACCACTCATTAACGATGAAAGATTAGATTGCGGCAACTACAAGCGCATGCTACTACAATCTGCGACTTCTGCGCATAATTTTTCCCTTCCTCCCCACTACAGTCCTCAGATCTCTGGTCCAGGCCATGGGGATAAGCAGACTGGACTATGGAAATGCCCTTTTGGCAGAAGCTAGCGAATCACTGCTCTCCAAGCTCCAGATGGTCCAGAATACGGCAGCTAGGCTTATTCTAGACTGCCCTTCTGGAACTCCCTCAGCGCCTTTGATGAAGGAACTGCATTGAATACCAGTGAAAAAGAGTTCCCATTTAAAGATCTGTTGCCTCACGTACAATGCTTTAAAAGGCAAAGGCCCATTATATCTCCAAAGAAAGATTACAGTTTACACCCCTAGCCACAATCTCAGATCCAGCGACAAAGCCTTACTGTGTCCACCCCGCATCCGCCAAACACACACTGATGGGAAAGGCCTTCTCCTATCTTGCTCCAAGGTCACGGAACAAACTTCCCTTAACCCTGCGATCCACTCCCAAATACAGTAAATTTAGGAAACTACTTAAAGCCTACTTATTCTGAACCATCTGATACATGTTTCCTGTTAGTATCCGCATCAGCGCCAAGATGCCCCCGGGTGAGTCGTGCGCTGTAGCAAATAATGTTAACATAACGTAGGTGGGTGCGATGAGTGCTGTTTCCATGCGGTGGTTGGCATTAATCTGGACTTGGTGTCCTTGAGGAGCTGGTTGTTGAGGAGGTAGTTGGTCAGACGCCTGTTGTTAGATTTGGGGGTCTCTGGTTGGCACAGGTAGGTACTTGTGACAAATAGGGACCCTCTTCTCTAGTCAGGGTAAGGGGATTACACTCCTAAAATAACCCCTGCTCGCCCCCTTGGTAGCTTGGCATGAGCAGCGGGGCTTTACTTCAGAGGCTTTGTAAGTTAAGCAGTTGTGACCACATACAGTAACCCAGTGACAACACTACAAATGGACACCACACAGGTTTTATATAAAAAATAAGTAGACTTTATATAGAGTTACCACAGGACCATAAATGACAAAAATACACACTATGATTACTCTAAGATGGTAGATTTAAGCTTAGTTCAGTTCAGTTCTTAGATGCGACACTCTGCGTTAATGTACCTTAAGTTGCGTTGCGCTTCCACGACAAGAAATGTCGCAGCGATGGGAAATGCGGCAAAGTTCAGGTACAGAGAAATAAAGACGTGAAGATCTTCCCGATGCAGCACGCTTCTTGGAAATGCGAGAAGCTCTCGGTTCGATGCGTGGACTGCAGCGACGACAAAAGCTCCAGCGGCCACGCTCTTCTCCCACGATGTGTGAAGCTTCCGCTCGATGCGACAACTACAGCGGTGACATCCAAGATGTGACAGCAGCAGCTCCGACGGCGGTGCGCTTCTCGGGGATGCAAGGTGCTTTTGGTTGATGCGGTGCAATGCGACAGTTCCAGCACCGACACCCTCCTTCGGAGTTGCGACGGTAGGAACAGCGACGGCGACACACTCCGACCTCGCTGCGAGATTCTTCTCCTGATGCGGTGCAGTGCGACAACTGCAGCGGCGACACCCTCCTTCGGAGTTGCGACGGCAGCAGCAGCGACGGCGACATGCTTCCTCTTCGTTGCGGCACGCTTCTCTCCGATGTGGTGCAGTGCGACAGTTCCAGCTGCGACACCCTCCTTTGGAGTTGCAAAGGCAGGCACGGCAACACGCTTCTTATTGTTGAGTCGCGCTTCCAGCTCCTTGTGACACGCAGTCCCTCGGAAGGCCCAAAACAGCAGCATGCACTTCCAAAGAACTCTGGGGAGCTGGGGAGTGAAGTATGTTGTCCCTGAGACTTCATCAGGAGGCAAGCTCTTTTCCGAGCCGTGGAGATCCTTCACAAGTTGAAAGCAAAGTACACAAAGTTCCTTTCGCCTTCCTTTGGCAGTAAGGAAACCACTGCAGGCCAATCCCCCAAGCAGCACCTCAGCTTGGGAATAGTCTCTCCTCAGTTTCATCAGGTTCCTCTACTCAGTAAAGGTTTCTTCTTGTAGTCCAAAGTGATCTAATTTCATTGGATCAGGGTCCCAGTATTTATATCCCAAATTCTTTGTTCTCTGAGGGGAGAGGGGCCTTTGCCCAGTCCAAACCAGTTATGAAACACTCTGTTTACCAGACTTCCCCATTCCTTTCACAGTGCAGGGCATTCACATCAGACGCTCCACAGGAGGTGGAGCCAGCATTGTGGAGGGCAAGTACAGTCCCGGAGCACTTTGTTTACAGGACTCCTTCTCTTCTTTCAGTGTGCAGGGCAGAGACATCAGCCGCTCCCCATGAGGTGGAGCCAGCATTGTGGAAGACAGGCACAGCCCTATTCAAGGTTCAGGTGCAACTCCTCCCATCTAGTTGCAGATCTCCCTATTCACCACCGGGTGACTCAGCCTGTCTCCTGGAATTCCCCAGCCCTGTTACTTACAGAAACAGACATAGGAATACACAACCTAGCAGAGACAGGTTTGAACGGGGTGCTCATTGTGATTACCGGGCCACTTTTCCCCCCGCTGTGTCCTGTCTGTGGGGGCTAAGGAGAGCACCTGCTCACGCCATCGCGAGGGGAGAAGACTACATCCCCCAGGTGCCCTAGCGGCGTGACTGTCGCCGATGGAGATCGAACGTGCCAGGAGGCGTATAAGAGGGCGTGAGAGCCCCCGCACTGCGGGAGCTCATTGTGATTACTGGGCCACTTTTCCACCCGCTGTGTCCTGTCTGTGGGGGCTAAGGAGAGTGCTTGCTCACACCATCGCGAGGGGAGAAGACTACATCCCCAGGTGCCCTAGCGGCGTGACTGTCGCTGATGGAGATCGAATGAGCCAGGAGGCGTATAAGAGGGCGTGAGAGCCCCCGCACCGCGGGAGCTCATTGTGATTACTGGGCCACTTTTCCACCCACTGCGTCCTGTCTGTGGGGGCTAAGAAGAGTGCTTGCTCACACCATCGCGAGGGGAGAAGACTACATCCCCCAGGTGCCCTAGCGGCATGACTGCCACCGACGGAGATCGAACGCGCCAGGAGTCGCATTAGAGGGCGTGAGAGCCTCCGCACCCCGGGACGGGCGCGAGCGAAGCCCGGGCCAAGGGCGGGCTCGTCCTTGCTCGTCAGTGACTGTCAGAGGCTGGGCTGGGCCACATCTCTAACGTCCCTGTTGGACCCTGTGAGTTAAACTCCGTATATGCGTGGGACTGTTACTGGAACTATCTTGTGTATTTAAGGAGAGATAGCATTGGTATCATTAGTATAGTATAAAGTCTCAGGCTGGAACTTAAGTGTTATTAAGGAAATATTGTATTTTAACTATTTCGGATGGGTTAAGTCAGGGTGAGACACCGAGTAAATATGGCCAGAAGGAAAACAACTAAGGCGCAAATGGAAAAATCCTGCACTGAGAGAGATTCATTTCTTGTTAAAGCAGTTAGTGCCCTAACTGAGGAGATAGACCTTACAGAAAGATGGTTATCTTTAGGGTCTAGCCACGTAGAGAGAGAACTGAACAACAAGTCCAGAATGAGTTGTAACGGGGCCAGATCGAGGGATTTAACCTCTGAGCATTATATAACGGTTGAAGGACCAATTGAGGCCCCTAGCAATACGACTAATGTTATTAGTCCTGATATAGAAAACTCCCATATTTCCATGACCCCGACAATGTCCATTCCAGACACACCCCCCTCACCTAAAGGGAAGAGAAGTTGTAGGAAGAAATTAACAGTTCAGGGTAACACTAAGGTAAATAAAGGGAAAGTAGAGGCGACTAAGAGGGCCACAGATATAAGCAATAATAGGAAGGTACTGGCAGATCTCCCCAAACCCATTTTAACTTTAGATGATAGATTGGACAATCAGGCTAAAGAGGTCCATAAAATGAGCGATTCTCTTGATACAATTGATAATAGATTACATCATGCCCAAGGCCCAACTAAGGCTGTCCAACTAATTGATGGCCCCAAATTAGCTTCCCCTTCTAAAGGCATTGGCAATACCTGCATAGCTACCAAGACGTGTAGCATATCTAGGGAAACTCACCCTGAGTTAAACATAGGGATTCAAGATAAGCAATGTGAAACCCCCAACTCAGTCAGAAAGGGTAATCCCTATTGACCCAACCCAGTCAGAAAAGGTAATCCCTAGTGAATCAACCCAGTCAGAAAGGGTAATCCCTATTGAATCAACCAAGTCAGAAAGGATAATCCCTATTGAATCAACCCAGTCAGAAAGGGTAATCCCTATTGACCCAAATCACGGCAGTGTATGATGGGACAGGTTACCTAGTATAGAGGCTACGAACAAGGTTATCCAAGGTATAAACCCACATCATGAGGGAAGGGCTCCAAGACTTTTAAACTTACCAACGGAAAGCGATGCGTATGTCGCTGTTCTGGTAAATGTATCTACATTACGACCAGGACATGTGGAAAACCACAATATGCTTAAAAATAAGATAATGTACTGGCTGATGAAAAATTGTGGCTTACCCATGCCCGGGGCAAATCAGATTTTGCTAACTGAGAGAGTAGAATGGATTGGTCCCTTAATAAAAACCATTTGAGGGGGACTGTATAATTATAAACTTCCGTTCACCAAAATGGGCACGTAATTCGCTAAATAATGGCCCATTACCATCTAGGAGAGATTATAATATTACTCTTTTGCCTTTGGGTTATTTTTATAGACACCCAATGATGCTCCGTTAATAGACTACCTCAATTCCCTGTGCTACCTATACCCCCCTACTTCAATATTCCAGTTTTTAATAGATTCCAGACCCTGAGTCATATGGATGCAATAGATTGACGTAGGGGTGCAGATAGACAGGGACAGGAGAGTCAGGAAACGGGGATTTGCAGAGGGATGGTGGATATGTGGGAGGTGGTTTCATCCCCACTTCAGCCACCGGATGGGACCTCCATTTTGTTAGATTCGTGTCTGGATAGTCAATCTGCAGGGCTATCTACCACCAGCCCAGGGGGAGTTTCTAACAGCCCAACAATGGAGTCATCTGTTGACCATAAGGGTATAGAAGCAAGTAACATAAGAAAGGGGTATACTATTACTACCTGGAATATAGCTGGTTTTAAGAAGAAACAGGGTATCCCAGCTTGGGTGGATTTCATTGCTTCCAAGCATTATATTATATGTTTACAGGAGACGTGGTGTATAGAACCTATCTATGTGGAGGGGTTTACTTCCTATTGGCTCCCTGCTGTAGCATCAACAACTGGTAGAGCTGAGGGAGGCCTGCTAATTCTTGTTTCCATTAAATTGACTGAATTTAACATGAATAAGTGCGTTACAGTTGGGCCCATAGTCAGATTATGTGGCTTCGTTTCGTTCTGAGAGAGGTCTGGTAGCTAAATTGGTTACTAGACTTTCTGGTTGCTCGGTCCTGCTTGTGGTGTTTTGTTCCGTGTAGAGTTCGACGCTGGGTCCTCAGTTCCCCAGTGTACTTGGTTGCTTTGGTTGCCGGTTCTTCTCCTGCCCTTGCTTCTCCCGCCCCGGCCTAAAAAAGTCGGTCTGTAGGTGTTTGGAGGGTAGAACGGTTGTTGGAAAGGGGGTTGCCAACCATACATCTGGAAGTCATGCGGGTGATTGTAGGGACCGGGATAGCCTTGTATAGGTATTGGCTTAAAAGGGGGCCAATTGCCTTGGGATCTTCCACGACCTCCACTGTAATCAGGTGTCGTAGCACACCCCGTTGGCATTCGGCCCGCAGGGTGGGACCCCGATGATGAAGCATGTCACCAACCAGGTTGGTGAGTGAGGGGTCTTCTTAAGGACTACTACTGTCCTTGACTGGTTGGGCACAACGTGCACCACAACATAGTTCCGAGGCTCATCCTCTACAGCCTCACGGGGGTACTCCTCCTTTTGTTTATAAAAATATTGAATAGGGGATCAGGAGTTCCCTCTACACATATTGTAAAACCCTCTCTCTCTTTTTGTTTATAACAACCATTCGTTTTAAAGAAGGCAGCGATATGATTTTGGTCAATTTTTATAACAATGTATTTGTCAACGATCAGGATTCTGTTATCCATGCATTGGAAAAATAACTTGATAATATGTTGGAACATATTAGGAAACCAGTTATTATTGTCTGGGTGGGCGATTTTAATATACAGCTATGCCCTCTAGCTAAGACAAATGTGTCTGGGTTTAGGAAAGGAAATAATAATGTACATGATGATGAAGATTTTTTACACTTCCCCCACTGTGATTATGGCATGGTATTGAATATGTTAATATCCAAATTTCATCTGGACCTTCTCCCATGTCTTACAGATAGGGAAAACGTTAATCGCCCCACTTTTACAGGCAGAAATGCGGCTACTAATATGGACCATATATTGATTTCTTGTAATAATGAGAAATTGCATTCAATCCCCTGGATAACGGAACAGGCTGTCAGTGACCATAATAGTATATCCTTGTCCCTATTTTATTGGGATTGTGATTTTATAGTAGAGGAGAGATACCCCACTGACATTGTTCCAATTAGACCTAATGGAATGCGTCTAAGGTGGGCTGGCATTGAACTAGTGAAGTTCCAAAGAGAAGTTATTATCTTGGGAGCGGCTGAAATTAATTATTGCCTTAGAGAAGACATTAGCCCAAAGTTGTTAATGTCTAACTATTTAAAGATAAATAGTATAGTAGAGGGTCTGTTAACCAAACCTTTTAAAGGGGATAATTATCGAAATGTGGGCTGGTTTGATCAAACTTGTTCTAATGTTTACGTAGCCTGAAAAAAGCCCTGGATATGAACCCCAGAGATTCAGCCGATATTAAGAGACTTCTTTTAGACTATAAATTGGCTTTAAAAGCTTGGAAAACTGAGCTTCAAACTGAAGCATGGGAAAAGGTATGCTCTGCATCTGAATTGAAGAACAGTAAATTGTTCTGCGAGACAATTAATTCCCCCTTTTTGAAGGAGGATCATATCCCGGAATTGATTTCCCATGTTAACAGTAACGCCGGGTTGAACATTTTTCTACTATTTTTAACCCACCAGATAGGGATGTTTTATGTACTTCATTTTTATTGGATACTGTGTGGCAGGCATTGCCTATGTCAATAAGTATTGAGGAGGTCCGTCACGCTTTAGCTAGCAGTAAGGGAAACAAAGCACCGGGCCAGACGCTGTTCCGGTAGACCTGTATAAATGTGAAATGGATCTGTGGTCCCCGATAATGGCCAGAGTTTTTAACGTTGCTGCTGAGAATGATTTCCCAAATTCCTGGAGCGAATCTCTTATAATTCCAATCTTTAAGAACGGTCTAAAAACTGAAGCCTGTAACTAGCGCCCAATATCCGTGCTGGATTCTTCAGTCAAGGTTATGAGTAGGGTGTTATTAAAGAGATTGGAAACCTGGGTGAATGACAATAAGATCTTGTCCTGGTCCAGTATGGGTTTAGAAAGGGCCTAGGAACCCTTGAACAATGTGTCAATCTTGATTTATTGTTAGAAAAATATACCCTGGCTAAAGGAGGAAATCTGTATCTTTGCTTTGCTGACCTCAGCAGTGCTTTCTACCTGGTCGACCACTCTATACTGTGGCCAATACTGCTAGAACTTGGAGCTCCCAAGGAAATTATTCAATTTTTAGCAAGACTATATGCGACGCTCTCTAGCAAAGTACGTTATGGGTATAAGGGAGAATGTACACCATCCTTTAGGGTCAGAAGGGAAATCCGCCAGGGTTGTGTCCTGGCGCCTTTATTATTTTATTTATTTATTAATCGTGTGGATGCAGCCTTGAGATTGATACCTGTGACGCCCCAATGGTCAAGGGAAGTGCTATACCCAGTCTACTATATGCAGACGATGCTGTATTAATGTTGCGTACACCCATTGGATTGCAGCGTCTGATTAATGAGTTTGTTTAATTTATCGAAAACAGGAAACTTTGAATTAATAAGACAAAGACATTTGTTATGGCTTGTGGCATGAAGCCCAAAGCCAATAGCTCCTTTTATATAAAAAATTCAAGTAGTAAAGTCTTTCTGTTACTTAGGCATTACTTTTGCAGGCATGGGGAGATGGGTGTGCGAACAGGAAAATATACGCTCTAAGATGACTAGGAACACCAACGGGATTTTTAGATTTGCGACAAAACTGGGTAACTGCGCATCGTGGACATGGTAACTATCTATAATGCAAGATGTGTTACCTCTGCCCTTTATGGTGCAGGATATGGGGCCATAGCCAATTTGTTCTATTACAGCAGGATGAAAATACTTTTCTTAAACATCTTTTATGTGTTCCACAATCAGCTTCGACGGAAATCATACACCGCGAAGTGGGTATTAATTACATTATAGATCTGGCTGCCCTTCGACCGCTTCTCATATGGAGATCTATTTGGGCTAAGAACAAGACTGCTTTGACCCAATCTATAATTAAAGACTGTTTGAGATCAGATAATTGCCTTAAAAACCCTTGGCTAAAATACATCCACCATTGGTATGGCCTCCTTTTTAATTATGATGCCCAGACTGAACTAGATTATGCACCTTTAATTGCCAAATCGGAGATAAAAACCTCTTTCCTTAAATATAAAATAAAGACTCGTTCTAGATCTATTGGTGACCAGTCAACTTTTATGTTCTATCAGCAATTGGGTCTTGATGGTTTTCAGGATTACTTAACTATTGTTTCTAAACCATCTCATCGCTTTGTTTTGACCCTTCTTCGGCTGGGTATTGCCCATCATCTTGTGGCATTCCCAGTCATGAAAAAACGTTCATCGGCCGTCTGCCCTTGTGACAATATATCACGACAAAGCTGCTGCCATTTTTTATTATTTTGCAAATTTTATTTTTTTATAAGGACATTTTACTTAAAACCTATCTTTTTAAAGTATAATGTAAGATCGACAACAACTGCAATGAATTTGTTGATCTCTTTGGACAACCCAGGATTATGTTTTCATGTAGCATCTTATTTATTACATTCTATTGCTATCAGGAAATCTATTGTAGTCTGACAACTGAGAGGGTATAGCTAACTGCTCCTAAATCACTGATCCTTAATGTGGACAATGTTATGGCACCACTAATGTAAATGGCACAATGCACTTTATTTTTTAATATTTAGTATGTATAGTACTGTCTAAACAATAGAAAACTGAAAATCTGAATTGCACAATACACTTTCCCCTCTTGTTTTTAACAAAATTATGAATATATGATCTTGTTTGTTGATTTATGTATTTACATTGTCTCTTAACTGTTGGTATATGCTGTCTGTTTTGTATTTTATTATGTTGTATTGCTTTTTTGAAGATTATATGCACTGTTTATATGGTTGTATATTACACCCGAATAAAAGCGTGTGAACTGAACTGAACTGAATGGTTAGACAAGCAAATACCTACTTTCTAAAAGTGGTATTTGCAAACACAGAATATTAAAACCAACTTCATTAAAAGATGTATTTTCTTATTCTGAGTTCAGGCATACTAACCTCGAATTTCTACCATGTTCTCTGAGATAGTTAGGATTATAAAATGTAATAACTCTAACAGCCCATTCTGGCCTATGGAGAACAGGTAGCTTTGTAATAGTGAAAAATGAAAATGGCTTTAATTCACTATTAGGACATGCCACACACATCAGGGCTTGTCACACTTTATACCTACAATGCACCCTGCCCATGGGCCTACCATAGGGGTGACTGATATGAAGAAAAGGGATGGTTTAGGGACTGGCTAGTGGGTGCACTTGCCCAGTCAGCATGACAGTACCAGACTGCACGCAGGCTCTGCAATGGCAGACATTAGACACATCTTACAAGGCTGCTTCTGTGGGTGGCACAACCAGTGCTGCAGGCCCACCAGCAGTATTTGGATTTACATGCCCTGGGCACACTCAGTGCACTAGACTAGGGTCTGACAAGTAAACCAAATAGCCAAACATGGAACCACTGATTAATACATCAATTTACAATAGGGAGCACTTGCACTGTGGCACTGGATAGCAGTGGCACAGTGCCCAAAGCATCTAACACCAGCAGAAATACATGAGGCAACAGCAAAAATGGAATGGAGACCCACGCCAATGGTGCCAGGTCTAACACCTGTTGATGGTGGTCAGTAGGACTTTGGCCGTGTATGGTAGGAGGAAGCTCGGTCAGTAGTTGGTGACCGTCCTGTTTTCAACAGACACGGTCGCTCCAGACGCTGCTCCTCGCTCCTGTCTGCCTGCTGAAGTGCCTCTGCTTCCCCACCTCGCTCTTACGCAAGTACCCACAGAGTGTAACTTTACCTGCCTTAAGGAAGGTACCTCGCTGTGTCTTAGCGCTCCGCCTGCATTACAACGCTGCTATTGATCGCCTGGCATCTAGAATATTGTAGCGCTGCTACATTGGTGTGTCTTAGCGCTCCGCCTGCATTGCAACGCTGCTGTTGATCGCCTGGCATCTTGAATATTGTAGCGCTGCTGTCGCTGTTGTCTGCCTGATCTCACCGGTGCCTTTGTTGGTCAGATCGCGCTATTCGACTTCTGTGCCCCATTCTGGTTAGATATCGGCTGAGGCCATTTTGGGATTGCTGTTGTTGTTGTTGTTTGCTTCCTGTGCCTTCCCTGACCAGTCCCCGCCCAGCTCCCGCCTCCCTGCTGACCACCCCTCCCACTGACTCCATTTGCCCCTCTCGCCTGCTACAGCGCTGTGACCGTCCTGTTTTCAACAGACACGGTCGCTCCAGACGCTGCTCCTCGCTCCTGTCTGCCTGCTGAAGTGCCTCTGCTTCCCCACCTCGCTCTTACGCAAGTACCCACAGAGTGTAACTTTACCTGCCTTAAGGAAGGTACCTCGCTGTGTCCTAGCGCTCCGCCTGCATTACAACGCTGCTATTGATCGCCTGGCATCTAGAATATTGTAGCGCTGCTACATTGGTGTGTCTTAGCGCTCCGCCTGCATTGCAACGCTGCTGTTGATCGCCTGGCATCTTGAATATTGTAGCGCTGCTGTCGCTGTTGTCTGCCTGATCTCACCGGTGCCTTTGTTGGTCAGATCGCGCTATTCGACTTCTGTGCCCCATTCTGGTTAGATATCGGCTGAGGCCATTTTGGGATTGCTGTTGTTGTTGTTGTTTGCTTCCTGTGCCTTCCCCGACCAGTCCCCGCCCAGCTCCCGCCTCCCTGCTGACCACCCCTCACCCCTCCCCCTCTCCATCCTCTTATGACAGTTGTAGTTTCGCGCAGCGTTCACGTGCAGCGATCGCGCCCCAGTCGCGCCGAAGGTGCGCCAAAGGTAATCCCGTCTACGCCCGTCCCTGCCTGGACCGCGCCCAGAGCCAGACCCCCTGTTCTTCGTAATGCCCACCCTTCCCGCATTACTTACGATGCCACCACCCTCCTAGCCCTTAACCCCGACCGCTCCCCCAACTGTGTCCAAGCCGCTCCAGGACACACCCACGGACCTTTCTCATGCAACTCCTGCAAATTCAACCGCACCGACAACAACTCCGCTACGATCACACAACAGTTATCCGTACCCAACCACCTACAATGCATCTTGCTCAACACCCGCTCGGTCCACAGGCACGCCATTGACCTCTGGAATCTACTAGACACCATCTCTCCGAACGTCGCCTTCCTAACAGAAACATGGATGAACGCCTCTTCTGCCCCAGACATCACCATTGCCATCCCAGAAGACTATAAGATCATACGCAAGGACCGTACCGGCCACACTGGAGGAGGTATCGCTATCGTACATAAGAAATCCATCCACATCTCTACCAGCTCAGACGTCAACCTCGCCAACTCTGAACACCTTCACTTCCAGATCCACATCGACCCCAAAACCACACTCAGAGGCACCCTCCTTTACAGGCCACCAGGACCCCGCGCAAAGTTTAGTGAGGACATCACGGATTTCATCACTCCACACGCGCTCCCCTCCAAGGATTACATCCTTTTGGGCGACCTCAACTTTCACCTTGAAAAGAACAACGACCGCAACACCACCACCCTTTTGGACAACCTCGCCAACCTCGGACTTAGACAACTTGTCACCACCTCCACCCACATCGCAGGTCACACACTCGACCCTATCTTCACCTCCAGCAAACATGTCTCCTTCAGCCACACCACAGCTCTTCTTTGGACTGACCACAGCTGCGTTCACTTCACCTACAACAGACCCACTTCCAACAACCACCCCCAACCCACTCTGCAAAGAAACTGGAACAAAATCACCATCGACCAGATCTCCTCATCGCTTCTTCTAAACCCCCCAGCCCACTCTTCAAACCCAGACCAAGCAGCCAGCAACCTCACACAATGGTTATCCAACAGCGCCGACATCTTAGCACCACTGAAAAAACGACAAATCAAACTAGGCAGCAAGAAGGCCTCCTAGTTCAACGATGATCTTAAGAAATCCAAGAAACTCTGCCGCGCCCTTGAGAAGGCCTGGAAAAAAGACCCAACCACCAGCACCAAGGACACCTTTAAAAACGCCACCCGCATACACCACCAACTGATCCGGACCGCCAAAAAAGCCGCTTTCAAGGACAGACTAGACAGCAACGCACACAACAGTAAGGAATTATTCAACATCGTCAAGGAATTTACCAACCCCTCGGCCAACTCCAACGACATCACCCCCTCTCAAGCCCTCTGCGACTCCCTAGCCTCATTCTTCCACAACAAAATTGCAGACATCCACAACAGCTTCGACAACCGACCCGAAGACCAACCCTCCCAACCCCCTTCAGGACCCCCACCCCCCCTGAACATCCTCAACGACTGGAAGCCTATCTCCACTGAGGACACCATCCGTCTGATGAACTCTATCCACTCAGGATCCCCCACAGACCCATGCCCTCACCACATTTTTAACAAAGCAGACTCCATTATAGCACCGCACCTCCGAGACGTCATCAACTGCTCCCTCAACTCTGCAACCTTCCCGGAAAGCTGGAAACATGCCGAACTCAGCGCCCTCTTGAAGAAACCCACAGCTGACCCCACCGAACTCAAAAACTACCGCCCTATCTCACTCCTTCCATTCCCGGCCAAAGTCATCGAGAAAGCGGTCAACAACCAGCTCGCTGCTTTCCTCAAAACCAACAAATCCCTCGACTCCTCACAATCCGGCTTCCGAGCCAAGCACAGCACTGAAACCGCCCTCATCGCAGCAACAGACGACATTCGAACTCTACTGGACAATGGAGACACAGTAGCCCTCATCCTCCTCGACCTCTCCGCAGCCTTCGACACGGTCTGTCATAGTACCCTTTTACAGCGCCTCAGAAACATCGGAATCCAAGGAAAAGCACTGGAATGGATCACTTCGTTCCTCACCGGAAGAACCCAGAGAGTCCGCCTCCCACCATTCAAGTCAGAGTCCACTGAAGTCATTTGTGGCGTGCCACAAGGATCTTCTCTCAGCCCCACCCTCTTCAACGTATACATGAGCCCCCTCGAGACCATCGCGACCATCGCACGCCATCACAACCTCAACATCATCTCCTACGCTGATGACACTCAACTGATCCTCTCACTCACAAAAGACCCTAACACCGCCAAAACCAACTTACACGAAGGAATGAAAGAAGTAGCCGAGTGGATGAAGCACAGCCGTCTGAAACTGAACTCCGACAAAACAGAAGTCCTCATCTTAGGCACCTCCCCCTCCGCCTGGGATGACTCTTGGTGGCCAGAGGCCCTCAGAAAGGCCCCCATCCCTACAGACCACGCACGAAACCTGGGCATCATCCTGGACTCCTCACTCTCGATGACCAGACAAGTCAACGCCGTTTCATCTTCTTGTTTCAACATTCTTCGCATGCTCAAAAAAACATTTCGCTGGATCCCCACCGAAACTCGTAAAACGGTCACCCACGCACTGGTCACTAGCCGCCTGGACTACGGAAACACCCTCTACGCCGGTACCACCGCAAAACTCCAGAAAAAACTCCAACGCATCCAGAACGCCTCTGCCAGGCTCATTGTAGACATCCCGCGTAAAGAACACATCTCTGGTCATCTGAAAACCCTCCACTGGCTCCCCGTAAATAAGAGGATTACTTTCCGCCTCCTAACCCACGCACAAAAAGCACTCTACGAACTGGGACCTGAATACCTCAACACACGACTGTCCTTCTACACCCCCTCCCGTCAGCTGCGATCCTCCAACCAAGCTCTTGCCACTGTACCTCGCATCAACAAAACAACCATGGGAGGCAGATCCTTCTCCTACCTGGCAGCTAAAACTTGGAACTCCCTTCCCACTCACCTTCGCCTTACTCAGAACCACCTAGCGTTCAGAAAGCAACTTAAAACTTGGATATTCGACAAGTAATTCCCCACCCCTCCGTAAGCGCCTTGAGACCCTATGGGTATGTAGTGCGCTATATAAATCTTTTTGACTTGACTTGACTTGACTTGACTTGACTTGACTTGACTTGACTAGTTGAAGAGTTTGGTGAGGTCCATGGAGGGTTTATTCGGCAGGGCTGTACCAGCTGCCTGTTTCAAGGCTCCTGGGAAGAGGGATGCATTGATGGAATCGTTCAGGATGGGAGGGAGGACTTCACTGATAGTGTTTAGGCCTATTTAGGTCTCGCGCCTAGCATTGCAGTGGGCAACATTTCTCGGGCAGTGAGAGACCTCTTATACAGGGTTCTGAAAGCTGCCCACACGCACCTTCATGTGGTTTTGCTTTCGCTGGCTGCCACTGGCTTTAGCGTATTGTTTTAAAAAAAGAATAAGGCACGCAATTGGGCAAAGGCGGGCGCATGTCCCGCCTTTGCTCCACCAAAGTCCCACCGGTGTCTGTTACGCGCTTCAGCACGGCACAGACAACAGGCTCCCTCGCCCCCGCACCACTGGTTTTCTTTGTTCCGTGCCCACTATGAACTCAGCCTTCTCTAGGAACAGCCTCTCCTCTCCATCCTTTCCTAATCCCGTCTAAAGCCACCCACGCGCCAATGTGGAAGCTGCCACTGCGGATGTATGGCGTTACAACGCCTGCATTCACAACACATGCCATCACAACGCAACTATTACACCGTAGGTGCCATTACAACGCATGCCATTACAACGCATGCACTTACAACGTAGGTGCTATTACAACGCATGCCATTACAACGTGAGTATAGGTAAGTATTTAATTGTTTTAATATTAATTTATTTTGAATTAAATTAAAAAAATTATTAAATCATTTAAATTAATTTCTAATTTTTTAAAATATATTTAAATTTACTATTCTAACTCCAGGGGGATGTAATAGTAGGGTAAGTGTTGGATAGTGTAGGGGTAAAAATTACTATTCTAACTCCAGGGGGCTGTTATAGTAGGGTAAGTGTTTGATAGTGTAGGGGTAAAAATTACTATTCTAACTCCAGAGGGAAGTAATAGTATGGTAAGTGTTGGATAGTGTAGGGGTACAAATTACTATTCAAACTCCATGGGGGTGTAATAGTAGGGTAAGTGTTGGATAGTGTAGGGGTAAAAATTACTATTCTAAGTCCTTGGGTGTGTAATAGTAGGGTAAATGTTGGATAGTGTAGGGGTAAAAATTACTATTCTTACTCCAGGGGGGTGTAATAGTAGGGTAAGTGTTGGATAGTGTAGGGGAAAAAATTACTATTCTAACTCCAGGGGGGTGTAATAGTAGGGTAAGTGTTGGATAGTGTAGGGGTAAAAATTACTATTCTAACTCCAGAGGGATGTAATAGTAGGGTAAGTGTTTGATAGTGTAGGGGTAAAAATTACTATTCTAACTGTAGGGGAGTGTAATAGTATTGTAAGTGTTGGATAGTGTAGGTGTAAAAATTACTATTCTAACTCCAGGGGGGTGTAATAGTAGGGTACGTTTTGGATAGTGTAGGGGTGAAAATTACTATACTCACTCCTTGGGTGTATAATAGTAGGGTAAGTGTTGGATAGTGTAGGGGTAAAAATTACTATTCTCACTCCAGGGGGGTGTAATAGTAGGGTAAGTGTTGGATAGTGTAAGGGTAAAAATTACTGTTCTAAAATAAATGTAATTTAAAAATAAAAAAATAATTAAATAAATGAAATTATATATTTTTTAAATATTAAATGTATTTAAATTGTTATAATTATTTTAAATAAATTAATTTATAAATCAAAAAAGTTACATTAAAATTAAACATATTTTAATTAATTATATTTATTTTATAAAATTAAAAGAAATTAAAATTTTAAAATTAAATTAATATTAATAAAATTAAATACTTACCTATACTTACGTTGTAATGGCATGCGTTGTAATGGCACCTGCGTTGTAATGGCATGCGTTGTAATGGCATGCGTTGTAATGGCACCTACGTTGTAATGGTTGCGTTGTGATGGTGCTGCGTCGTAAAAGTTGCGTTGTTATGGTTGTTCCCCGCCACTGCAAACAGTGCTTTCATCGGATTTTATCCTCCCTAAATAGAGCCTCTCAGTGCTACCACTACCCGGGCCCCCTTCTAGGTTGACTCAGTGGCCTCGCGTGTGCTAGCGCGGCGTCCTGATGTGTGCAGCCCAGCATTTTAAGGTGGGAAAATAGAGAGGGCAAGCGGGAACTCTGCCAGTTTGGCTCCGTGCTTTGAAAATGTAGCCTGTTGTTTACCCGGCAGCGGATGCATAGCTTTGAATTCATCTCTGCGCCTGACAATGGGACGGCCCAACAATGGGGCTGTCAAACTCGCTTAATTTCAGTCCGTCGTACCACTTTCCCATCGCATGCCACCCCCCACCTTTCCGCCTCGAACCCCATTTTGCAATCTTTTATCTCCCCCGATCTGGTTATGCGGTGCCGGCTCGGTGTCAGGCCGGGTTCCCAGCCCGTCACACAGGTGTTTCCGCCGGGCTGACCACCGTTTGTCTCACCTCCAGCTCATCCCACGGTGTCTGCGAAGAGAAAGTTGAGAATTGATCACCTGCCTTGCCGTTGAGCCGAGAGAATAACTTGTAAATGCCTGTAACGTGTATATCAAGCTGACGAATGCCTCGTGTCCAGAGCGCGCCTGGTGTGTTTTATGCCCCATCATTTGGACTGTGAATGCGTTTGCTTTTTTGCTTTTGAAGTTCTTGATGTCTTCCGTTAGGTTGCTGCGGGGATGTTTGAGGGGTCCAGGGTGTCGGTGCAGGTGGTGATCCATTCATTGCAGTTCTTGATGTCTTCAGTTAGGTGTCTTTTATGCCCCATCAATGGACCGTGACTGCTGTTGGAGGAATCTCCTGGTTGTTCTGGCCATAGAAAGAGCCTTGTCTCACCACTTAAGAAGTGCTCTGAAGGCTGCAGGAGTCCCGCATGATGTGTACGTGGCAGTCGGTGCAGAGGTGGCATAGTTTCAAAGGTGTTGTGTGGCTGAAACATATGTTTGTTATTGGTCTATTTCCGCTTACAGCTTTGCGCACGCGAGTGGGTTCCTCATGTGCCGGTAAATACCAGACTTAAGGTGCCCGTGCAGGGTGGCCACTTGAAGGCCTTCCCAACAGAGGGCATTGCCTGCAGCCACCTTGTGCAATGTCCTGGTTAGGGCAAAACCAACATTTTTGTTGCACTCCACACCACCCCAGGTCAGAAACCGGTCCTTGGATGCCTGGTTCCAGTCCAGGGAGGACCTGGCTTGGCCGTTCGGGCTGGACTGTTCCCATGGGGCACAGGGTCAAGACTGATTTGCATATGGCTGGGTTCAAACTGGAAAGGCATGGTGAGCAAAAAAACGATGGATTTAGGCCCAGATCTCTGTACTGGGGTGAATGTATCACCTGTTGTTTTTGCCAATGTCCTGGTTATGCACCTTTACTTCCCAACAGAGGGCATTGCCTGCAGCCTCCTTGTGCATTGTCCTGGTTATGCACCTTTACTTCCCACCATAGGGCATTGCCTGCAGCCTCCTTGTGCATTGTCCTAGTTATGCACCTTTACCTCCCATCTCTGGTTGCCGTGTTCTCTATGTTATTTGATATGCTGGAACATATTCTCATACGTTATTTTATTTTATTTGAGTTTTTGGGCGCTACAAAGGTTGCATCAGAAAACTAGAGAGGGGATTGCCCAAAGACCAGAACCTGCACTCGAGGCTCACTCCAGATAAGACTCTCCATGCTGCTTCAGGAGAAACATATGTTGTCATATTACAGTCTGTTATTATATATTTCTGTGCTCAGTTGTATATTATATTCCATAATCCCTATTTTCCACAGCCTATGCTATATTTTTCTATACATAAAGTTATACATTTTATCAGAGGATAAACTGCTCGGAATGTTCCATAAGAAAGATTCTTCATCACATTAGGTTCAGGGCTGGTTCCATTACACTTTGTTCTTCGTGTGGGTCCAATGACCCCCCTTGTGGGGCTGCACGTGCTCTGTTGCTGGAGCCGCCCCCCCTGGGGCTGCACGTGCTCTGCAGCTGGAGCCGGCCCCCCTCGTGTGGCTGCACGTGCTCAGCTACTGGAGCCGGCCCCCCTTGTGGGGCTGCACGTGCTCTGCAGCTGGAGCCGGACCCCCCTCGTGAGGCTGCACGTGCTCTGCAGCTGGAGCTGGCCCCCCTTGTGGGGCTGCACGTGCTCTGCAGCTGGAGCTGGCCCCCCTTGTGGGGCTGCACGTGCTCTGCAGCTGGAGGTCTGGGGAGGAGGGGGTACAATGGCCCCCTCGGGGGCTGCACGTGCTCTGCAGCTGGAGGTCTTGGGGAGGAGGGGGTACAATGGCCCCCTCTGGGCTACACGTGCTCTGTAGCTGGAGTCGGCCCCCTCTCGTGAGGCTGCACGTGCTCTGCAGCTGGAGCCGGCCCCCCTTGTGGGGCTGCACGTGCTCTGCAGCTGGAGCCGGCCCCCATTGTGGGGCTGCACATGCTCTGTAGCTGGAGCCCCCCCCCCCCTCTGTGGCTGCACATGCTCTGCAGCTGGAGCCGGCCCCCCTTTGGGGCTGCACGTGCTCTGCAGCCGGCCCCCTCTGGGGGCTGCACGTGCTCTGCAGCTGGAGCCGCCCCCCCCCTGGGGCTGCACGTGCTCTGCAGCTGGAGCCGGCCCCCCTCGTGTGGCTGCACATGCTCAGCTGCTGGAGCCGGCCCCCCTTGTGGGGCTGCACGTGCTCTGCAGCTGGAGCCGGACCCCCCTCGTGAGGCTGCACGTGCTCTGCAGCTGGAGCTGGCCCCCCTTGTGGGGCTGCACGTGCTCTGCAGCTGGAGCTGGCCCCCCTTGTGGGGCTGCACGTGCTCTGCAGCTGGAGGTCTGGGGAGGAGGGGGTACAATGGCCCCCTCGGGGGCTGCACGTGCTCTGCAGCTGGAGGTCTTGGGGAGGAGGGGGTACAATGGCCCCCTCGGGGCTACACGTGCTCTGTAGCTGGAGTCGGCCCCCTCTCGTGAGGCTGCACGTGCTCTGCAGCTGGAGCCGGCCCCCCTTGTGGGGCTGCACGTACTCTGCAGCTGGAGCCGGCCCCCCTTGTGGGGCTGCACATGCTCTGTAGCTGGAGCCCCCCCCCCCTCTGGGGCTGCACATGCTCTGCAGCTGGAGCCGGCCCCCCTTTGGGGCTGCACGTGCTCTGCAGCTGGAGCTGGCCCCCCTTGTGGGGCTGCACGTGCTCTGCAGCTGGAGCTGGCCCCCCTTGTGGGGCTGCACGTGCTCTGCAGCTGGAGGTCTGGGGAGGAGGGGGTACAATGGCCCCCTCGGGGGCTGCACGTGCTCTGCAGCTGGAGGTCTTGGGGAGGAGGGGGTACAATGGCCCCCTCTGGGCTACACGTGCTCTGTAGCTGGAGTCGGCCCCCTCTCGTGAGGCTGCACGTGCTCTGCAGCTGGAGCCGGCCCCCCTTGTGGGGCTGCACGTGCTCTGCAGCTGGAGCCGGCCCCCATTGTGGGGCTGCACATGCTCTGTAGCTGGAGCCCCCCCCCCCTCTGTGGCTGCACATGCTCTGCAGCTGGAGCCGGCCCCCCTTTGGGGCTGCACGTGCTCTGCAGCCGGCCCCCTCTGGGGGCTGCACGTGCTCTGCAGCTGGAGCCGCCCCCCCCCTGGGGCTGCACGTGCTCTGCAGCTGGAGCCGGCCCCCCTCGTGTGGCTGCACATGCTCAGCTGCTGGAGCCGGCCCCCCTTGTGGGGCTGCACGTGCTCTGCAGCTGGAGCCGGACCCCCCTCGTGAGGCTGCACGTGCTCTGCAGCTGGAGCTGGCCCCCCTTGTGGGGCTGCACGTGCTCTGCAGCTGGAGCTGGCCCCCCTTGTGGGGCTGCACGTGCTCTGCAGCTGGAGGTCTGGGGAGGAGGGGGTACAATGGCCCCCTCGGGGGCTGCACGTGCTCTGCAGCTGGAGGTCTTGGGGAGGAGGGGGTACAATGGCCCCCTCGGGGCTACACGTGCTCTGTAGCTGGAGTCGGCCCCCTCTCGTGAGGCTGCACGTGCTCTGCAGCTGGAGCCGGCCCCCCTTGTGGGGCTGCACGTACTCTGCAGCTGGAGCCGGCCCCCCTTGTGGGGCTGCACATGCTCTGTAGCTGGAGCCCCCCCCCCCTCTGGGGCTGCACATGCTCTGCAGCTGGAGCCGGCCCCCCTTTGGGGCTGCACGTGCTCTGCAGCCGGCCCCCTCTGGGGGCTGCACGTGCTCTGCAGCTGGAGCCGGCCCCCCTTTGGGGCTGCACGTGCTCTGCAGCTGGAGCCGGCCCCCCTCATGGGGCTGCATGTGCTCTGAAGCTGGAGCCGGCCCCCCCTCGTGGGGCTGCACGTGCTCTGCAGCTGGAGCCGGCCCCCCTTGTGGGGCTGCACGTGCTCTGCAGCTGGAGCCGGCCCCCCTTGTGGGGCTGCACATGCTCTGTAGCTGGAGCCCCCCCCCTCTGGGGCTGCACATGCTCTGCAGCTGGAGCCGGCCCCCCTTTGGGGCTGCACGTGCTCTGCAGCTGGAGCCGCCCCCCCCCCCTGGCGCTGCACGTGCTCTGCAGCTGGAGCCGGCCCCCCTCGTGTGGCTGCACGTGCTCAGCTGCTGGAGCCGGCCCCCCTTGTGGGGCTGCACGTGCTCTGCAGCTGGAGCCGGACCCCCCTCGTGAGGCTGCACGTGCTCTGCAGCTGGTGCTGGCCCCCCTTGTGGGGCTGCACGTGCTCTGCAGCTGGAGCTGGCCCCCCTTGTGGGGCTGCACGTGCTCTGCAGCTGGAGGTCTGGGGAGGAGGGGGTACAATGGCCCCCTCGGGGGCTGCACGTGCTCTGCAGCTGGAGGTCTTGGGGAGGAGGGGGTACAATGGCCCCCTCGGGGCTACACGTGCTCTGTAGCTGGAGTCGGCCCCCTCTCGTGAGGCTGCACGTGCTCTGCAGCTGGAGCCGGCCCCCCTTGTGGGGCTGCACGTGCTCTGCAGCTGGAGCCGGCCCCCCTTGTGGGGCTGCACATGCTCTGTAGCTGGAGCCCCCCCCCTCTGGGGCTGCACATGCTCTGCAGCTGGAGCCGGCCCCCCTTTGGGGCTGCACGTGCTCTGCAGCCGGCCCCCTCTGGGGGCTGCACGTGCTCTGCAGCTGGAGCCGGCCCCCCTTTGGGGCTGCACGTGCTCTGCAGCTGGAGCCGGCCCCCCTCATGGGGCTGCATGTGCTCTGAAGCTGGAGCCGGCCCCCCCTCGTGGGGCTGCACGTGCTCTGAAGCTGGAGCCGGTCCCCCCTCGTGGGGCTGCACGTGCTCTGCAGCTGGAGCCGGCCCCCCTTGTGGGGCTGCACGTGCTCTGCAGCTGGAGCCACCCCCACCCCTGGGGCTGCAAGTGCTCTTCAGCTGGAGCCGGCCTCCCGCTCGTTGGGCTACGCGTGCTCTGCAGCTGGAGGTCGGGGGAGGAGGGGGTACAATGGCCCCCTCTGGGGCTGCACGTGCTCTGCAGCTGGAGCCGGCCCCCCTCTGGGGCTGCACGTGCTCTGCAGCTGGAGCCGTCCCCCCTCGTGGGGCTGCACGTGCTCTGCAGCTGGAGGTCTGGGGGAGGAGGGGGTTGTGAAAGCTTTTCTAGCTGCAGAAAGGGAAGTGAAGCCATGTGATGCTGCGAGGAAGGAGGAAGCCGCGCAGCCTCAAGCACAGTGTGACGCCTGCTCTGAGCTCACCACACACTGGGCCACGCCCCACTGCTCTGGGAACAAGGAACACTTGAATGTCGAGAGAGCTTTGTACCACGCCTGAAGCCACCTTTGACGACTGGCAAGGGAGCCAATTGTAGGCAGAAGAGGCAGGTAAACAGGGCTGACCTGACAGGTCAATGCAGGGCAGAAGAGGCAGGTACGCAGGGCTGACCTGACAGGTCAATGTATGGCAGAAGAGGCAGGGAAGCAGGGCTGACCTGACAGGTCAATGCATGGCAGAAGAGGCAGGTAAGCAGGGCTGACCTGACAGGTCAATGTATGGCAGAAGAGGCAGGTAAGCAGGGCTGACCTGACAGCTCAATGTATGGCAGGAGAGGCAGGTAAGCAGGGCTGACTTGACAGGTCAATGTATGGCAGAAGAGGCAGGGAAGCAGGGCTGACCTGACAGGTCAATGCATGGCAGAAGAGGCAGGTAAGCAGGGCTGACCTGACAGGTCAATGCATGGCAGAAGAGGCAGGTAAGCAGGGCTGACCTAACAGGTCAATGCATGGCAGAAGAGGCAGGTAAGCAGGGCTGACCTGACAGGTCAATGTATGACAGAAGAGGTAGGTAAGCAGGGCTGCACCGACCTGACAGGTCAATGTATGGCAGAAGAGGCAGGTAAGCAGGGCTGCACTGGCCTGACAGCTCAATGTATGGCAGAAGAGACAGGTAAGCAGGGCTGACCTGACCTGACAGGTCACTGTATGGCAGAAGAGGCAGGTAAGCAGGGCTGCACTGGCCTGACAGCTCAATGTATGGCAGAAGAGGCAGGTAAGCAGGGCTGACCTGACCTGACAGGTCAATGTATGGCAGAAGAGGCAGGTAAGCAGGGCTGCACTGGCCTGACAGGTCAATGTATGGCAGAAGTGGCAGGTAAGCAGGGCACTCCTGACAGCTCAATGTATGGCAGAAGAGGCAGGTAAGCAGGGCTGCACTGGCCTGACAGCTCAATGTATGGCAGAAGAGGCAGGTAAGCAGGGCTGACCTGACCTGACAGGTCAATGTATGGCAGAAGAGGCAGGTAAGCAGGGCTGCACTGACCTGACAGGTCAATGTATGGCAGAAGAGGCAGGTAAGCAGGGCTGCACTGGCCTGACAGGTCAATGTATGGCAGAAGAGGCAGGTAAGCAGGGCTGACCTGACCTGACAGGTCAATGTATGGCAGAAGAGGCAGGTAAGCAGGGCTGCACTGACCTGACAGGTCAATGTATGGCAGAAGAGGCAGGTAAGCAGAGCTGCACTGGCCTGACAGGTCAATGTATGGCAGAAGAGGCAGGTAAGCAGGACTGCACTGGCCTGACAGATCAATGTATGGCAGAAGAGGCAGGTAAGCAGGGCTGCACTGACCTGACAGGTCAATGTATGTATGGCAGAAGAGGCAGGTAAGCAGGGCTGACCTGGGCTGACAGGTCAATGTATGGCAGAAGAGGCATGTAATCAGGGCTGACCTGACAGCTCAATGTATGGCACAATAGGCAGGTAAGCAGGGCTGCACTGGCCTGTACTGCCGTCTGGCAGTGCCTGTAGAGCTGAGCTGACCTGACAGGTCAATGTATGGCAGAAGAGGCAGGTAAGCAGGGCTGCACTGACCTGACAGGTCAATGTATGGCAGAAGAGGTAGGTTAGCAGTGCTGCACTGGCCTGTACTGCCGTCTGGCAGTGCCTGTAGAGCTGACCTGATACGTAAAAATGTATGGCAGAAGAGGCAGGGAAGCAGGGCTGACCTGACAGGTCAATGCATGGCAGAAGAGGCAGGTAAGCAGGGCTGACCTGACAGCTCAATGTATGGCAGGAGAGGCAGGTAAGCAGGGCTGACTTGACAGGTCAATGTATGGCAGAAGAGGCAGGGAAGCAGGGCTGACCTGACAGGTCAATGCATGGCAGAAGAGGCAGGTAAGCAGGGCTGACCTGACAGGTCAATGCATGGCAGAAGAGGCAGGTAAGCAGGGCTGACCTGACAGGTCAATGCATGGCAGAAGAGGCAGGTAAGCAGGGCTGACCTGACAGGTCAATGTATGACAGAAGAGGTAGGTAAGCAGGGCTGCACCGACCTGACAGGTCAATGTATGGCAGAAGAGGCAGGTAAGCAGGGCTGCACTGGCCTGACAGCTCAATGTATGGCAGAAGAGACAGGTAAGCAGGGCTGACCTGACCTGACAGGTCACTGTATGGCAGAAGAGGCAGGTAAGCAGGGCTGCACTGGCCTGACAGCTCAATGTATGGCAGAAGAGGCAGGTAAGCAGGGCTGACCTGACCTGACAGGTCAATGTATGGCAGAAGAGGCAGGTAAGCAGGGCTGCACTGGCCTGACAGGTCAATGTATGGCAGAAGTGGCAGGTAAGCAGGGCACTCCTGACAGCTCAATGTATGGCAGAAGAGGCAGGTAAGCAGGGCTTCACTGGCCTGACAGCTCAATGTATGGCAGAAGAGGCAGGTAAGCAGGGCTGACCTGACCTGACAGGTCAATGTATGGCAGAAGAGGCAGGTAAGCAGGGCTGCACTGACCTGACAGGTCAATGTATGGCAGAAGAGGCAGGTAAGCAGGGCTGCACTGGCCTGACAGGTCAATGTATGGCAGAAGAGGCAGGTAAGCAGGGCTGCACTGACCTGACAGGCAATGTATGGCAGAAGAGGCAGGTAAGCAGAGCTGCACTGGCCTGACAGGTCAATGTATGGCAGAAGAGGCAGGTAAGCAGGACTGCACTGGCCTAACAGATCAATGTATGGCAGAAGAGGCAGGTAAGCAGGGCTGCACTGGCCTGACAGCTCAATGTATGGCAGAAGAGGCAGGTAAGCAGGGCTGACCTGACCTGACAGGTCAATGTATGGCAGAAGAGGCAGGTAAGCAGGGCTGCACTGGCCTGACAGGTCAATGTATGGCAGAAGTGGCAGGTAAGCAGGGCACTCCTGACAGCTCAATGTATGGCAGAAGAGGCAGGTAAGCAGGGCTTCACTGGCCTGACAGCTCAATGTATGGCAGAAGAGGCAGGTAAGCAGGGCTGACCTGACCTGACAGGTCAATGTATGGCAGAAGAGGCAGGTAAGCAGGGCTGCACTGACCTGACAGGTCAATGTATGGCAGAAGAGGCAGGTAAGCAGGGCTGCACTGGCCTGACAGGTCAATGTATGGCAGAAGAGGCAGGTAAGCAGGGCTGCACTGACCTGACAGGCAATGTATGGCAGAAGAGGCAGGTAAGCAGAGCTGCACTGGCCTGACAGGTCAATGTATGGCAGAAGAGGCAGGTAAGCAGGACTGCACTGGCCTAACAGATCAATGTATGGCAGAAGAGGCAGGTAAGCAGGGCTGCACTGACCTGACAGGTCAATGTATGTATGGCAGAAGAGGCAGGTAAGCAGGGCTGACCTGGGCTGACAGGTCAATGTATGGCAGAAGAGGCATGTAATCAGGGCTGACCTGACAGCTCAATGTATGGCACAATAGGCAGGTAAGCAGGGCTGCACTGGCCTGTACTGCCGTCTGGCAGTGCCTGTAGAGCTGAGCTGACCTGACAGGTCAATGTATGGCAGAAGAGGCAGGTAAGCAGGGCTGCACTGACCTGACAAGTCAATGTATGGCAGAAGAGGTAGGTTAGCAGTGCTGCACTGGCCTGTACTGCCGTCTGGCAGTGCCTGTAGAGCTGACCTGATACGTAAAAATGTATGGCAGAAGAGGCAGGTAAGCAGGGCTGCACTGACCTGACAAGTCAATGTATGGCAGAAGAGGTAGGTTAGCAGTGCTGCACTGGCCTGTACTGCCGTCTGGCAGTGCCTGTAGAGCTGACCTGATAGGTCAATGTATGGCAGAAGAGGCAGGTAAGCAGAGCTGCACTGGCCTGACAGCTCAATGTATGGCAGAAGAGGCAGGTAAGCAGGGCTGCACTGACCTGACAGGTCAATGTATGGCAGAAGAGGCAGGTAAGCAGGGCTGCACTGACCTGACAGGTCAATGTATGGCAGAAGAGGCAGGTAAGCAGAGCTGCACTGGCCTGACAGGTCAATGTATGGCAGAAGAGGCAGGTAAGCAGGGCTGCACTGACCTGACAGGTCAATGTATGGCAGAAGAGGCAGGTAAGCAGTGCTGCACTGGCCTGTACTGCCGTCTGGCTGCTGCCTCTGTGTGCCAATTGACTTGTATTCGTGATATTGAATAGTTTTGCTGTGCTTGAGGGGGTCCAGGATGTCGGTGCAGGTGGTGATCCATTCATTGTAGTTCTTGATGTCTTCCATTAGGTTACTGATGTGCGTGAGGGGGTTGGTGCAGGTGGTGATCCATTCATTGAAGTTCTTGATGTCTTCTGTTAGGTTGCTGCTGTGCTTAAGGGGTCCAGGGAGTAGGTACAGGTGGTGATCCATTCATTGAAGTTCTTGATGTCTTCCGTTAGGTTGCTGCTGTGCTTGAGGGGTCCAGGGCGTTGGTGCAGCTGGTGATACATTCATTGACGTTCTTGATGTCTTCCATTAGGTTGCTGACGTGCTTGAGGGGGTCCAGGTTGTCGGTGCAGGTGGTGATCCATTCATTGCAGTTCTTGATGTCTTCGGTTAGGTTACTGATGTGTGTGAGGGGGTCCAGGGTGTCGGTGCAGGTGGTGATCCATTCATTGAAGTTCTTGATGTCTTCTGTTAGGTTGCCTCTGTGTTTGAGGGTCCAGGGAGTAGGTACAGGTGGTGATCTATTCATTGCAGTTCTTGATGTCTTCCGTTAAGTTGCTGCTGTGCAAGAGGGGGTCCAGGATGTCAGTGCAGCTGGTGATCCATTCATTGAAGTTCTTGAAGTCTTGCGTTAGGTTGCTGCTGTGCTTGAGGGGGTCCAGGGTGTCGGTGCAGGTGGTGATCCATTCATTGCAGTTCTTGATGTTTTTTATTAGGTTGCTGCTGGTATGCTTGAGGGGGCCAGGGTGTTGCTGCGGATGGTGATCCATTCATAGCAGTTCTTGATGTCTTCCGTTAGGTTGCTGCTGTACGTGAGGGGGTCCAGGGTGTCGGTGCAGGTGGTGCTCCGTTCAATGTATTATTTGATGTCTTCTATTAGGTTGCTGCTCTGCGTGAGGGGGTCCAGGGTGTTGGTAGAGGTGGTGATTCATTCATTGTAGATCTTGATGTCTTCCGTTAGGTTGTTGCTGTGCTTGAGGGGGTGCAGGGTGTCGGTGCAGGTGGTGATCCATTCATAGAATTTCTTGATGTCTTCCTGTAGGTTGCTGCTGTGCTTGAGGGGATCCAGGGTGTCGGTGCAGGTGGTGATCCATTCATTGCAGTTCTTGGTGTCTTCCGTTACGTTGTTCCTGGTATGCTTGAGGGGGCAAGGGTGTTGCTGTGGGTGGTGATCCACTCATAGCAGTTCTTGATGTCTTGCGTTAGGTTGCTACTCTGCGTGAGGGGGTCCAGGGTGCTGGTGCAGGTGGTGATCCATTCATTGTAGATCTTGATGTCTTCCGTTAGGTTGCTGCTGGTATGCTTGAGGGGCGCCAGTGTGTTGGTGCAGGTCGTGATCCACTCATTGCATTTCTTGATGTCTTCTGTTAGGTTGCTGCTGTGCTCGAGGGGTCCATGGTGTCAGTGCAGGTGGTGATCTATTCATTTAAATTCTTGATGTCTTCCGCTACGTTGTTGCTGTGCTTGAGAGGTTCCAGGGTGTCGGTGCTGGTGGGGATCCATTCATTGCAGTCTTGATGTCTTCCGTTAGGTTGCTGTTATGCGTGAGCGGGTCCAGGGTGTCGGTGCAGGTGGAGATCCATTCATTGAAGTTCTTGATGTCTTCCGTTAGGTTGCTGCTGTGCTTAAGGGTGTCCAGGGTGTCGATGCAGGTGGTGATCCATTCATTGCAGTTCTTTATGTCTTCCGTTAGGTTGCTGCTGTGCGTGAGGGGGTCCAGGGGGTTGGTGCAGGTGGTGATCCATTCATTGCAATACTTGATGTCTTCCTTTAGGTTGCTGATGCGCGTGAGGGGGTCCAGGATGTCGGTGCAGGGGCTGATCCATCATTGCAGTTCTTGATGTCTTCTGTTAGGTTGTTGGTATCCTTGAGGGGGCCCAGGGTGTTGGTGCTGGTGGTGATCCATTCATTGTAGTTCTTGATGTCTTCCGTTAGGTTGCTGCTGATATGCTTGGAGGGTCCAGGGTGTCGGTGCAGGTGCAGGTGGTGATCCATTCATTGCAGTTCTTGATGTCTTCCATTAGGTTGCTGCTGTGCTTGAGGGGGTCCAGGGTTTCGGTGCAGGTGGTGGTCCATTCATTGCAGTTCTTTAAGTCTTCCGTTAGGTTGTTGGTGTCGTGGGGGTGAGCTTTGCATTATACACGATGTTAAGTTAGCATGGCTTATTAGAAGTTTAAATGCCATTTTTCCTTTTTTGCTTTGCTTTGCACATGGTACGCAATGGCGCTATTGTTTAGAGAAGTATGAGTATTTTCACTACACACAAGAATAACTTGTTTTTATGCACATCCACACAGTCTCATGAGTTTAGTCTATACAGTTAGTGCCGCGACAGTCAAGGTCGTCTTGAACACCGTGTCTGTTGTTCAGAATGATCAGCACACGTTCTAGACATAACACACATGCAGCTGTGGCTAGCCCTGATACTGGTGCGTTTAATAATGCACTGTGCAGGCATGATCACACACACTTGGAGAACATTCGCAAGCTGGGAGCTTGTGCAGAACTCAATGTGATCCACTTCTGCTGATACCTGAGGTATGGGGCCGTCCATGTAAGCCTATGAGACCTTTTATAGATATAAAATAATCTACTTGCAAGGGAGGGCGAAATATAGGTATATTTCAGACCTGTTTCCACATTGCATTATAATACGCTTTCTCCCTTTGTATTTTATGGAGTAATAACTATGCTGACAACCTTGTTGCTAATAGTATGTTTATTTGTACTTGCTAAGATGCTGCACCTGAGATCACAGCGTTAGAAATAAATATTTCAAACTTGCATGTGTCTCCTTTACTCCATGTTTTGGACTGGTATGAGAGTGTGACAAAAGAGTGTTCTTGTTTTCCACAACTCCTAAGGTACCCTAAGTCGCCTGTTCTGGGTGGTCTAATCATTGGTATTTTTGCTATAGGAGAAGAGCCAATGAGACACTGATGCTAGTTTGCTAAGGGGATGTTGGGCCCTAAGGTGAGTTTTGGCACACCCTAATTCACTAAGGTTCTACGCCTCTTTTGCACAGTTCTGTGTAGGAGCGGAATCCCTGCTACAAGGGGTCCAGGTTGTTGGTGCAGGTGGTGATCCATTCATTGAAGTTCTTGATGTCTTCAGTTAGGTTGCTGCTGCGCATGAGGGGGTCCAGGGTGTTGTTGCATGTGGTGCTCCATTCATTGCAGTTCTTGATGTCTTACGTTAGGTTGCTGCTGTGCTTGGAGGGTCCAGGGTGTTGGTGCAGGTGGTGATCCATGCATTGCAGTTCCTGATGTCTTCTGTTAGGTTGATGCTATGCTTGAGGGGGTCCAATGTGTCGGTGCACGTAGTGATCCATTCATTGCGTTTCTTGATCTCTTGCGTTAGCTTGCTGTTGTGCGTAAGGGGTATTACAAAGTAGACTTGTAGATTTGGATGAATAAGTATTTATTTAAGTTACATAGAGCAGTCCCTAGGCATGTCTGCATCTGCATCAACTGCCTTCATCCTCTGAGCAGCTCCTCAGAACATTCTTAGATAACATGGTAACCATCACTAGGTAACATCCACAATAAGGATGCTGGGATACAACACATCTCCCCTTCTTAAATTTAATAAACAATTTATACAGAAAATTACACTTGTTTTTCAAATATAACATTTAACTAATGAATACATGAAAAATGGATAGTAAACAATGTAACATATTGTACACCTATCTATGAATAAATGTGCACTGAATAAGCTACTAACATTCGTAATCATCTTGCCACTTTGGACGTTTCTTAATGCGTGGTACTCTGTTTATTGCAGGCACTTTTTCATTTTTCCCACTTGATGTTCTGCCTTCTGGTTTTCCTTTCAAAATAGGTCTCACCACAGAATTGCACAATGTGACACTACGAACATTCCAATTCTTTCCATCCGAAAACCATACATTACTTCCCTTCATCCTGACAATGCTTTTAGGTTTTGACCACTTTGACATTAGAGACCCATGGGTGGTGAATACCTTAGTTCTTATCCAATCACCAACAGCGAACTCTCTTCTTTCCCTTTTTAATTTGTCATTATGTCTCTTAGTGTATTTATCTTGATGTTCACGAACCCTGTCCATCAAACCCTTCTTGTCTAGGCAATATGTACTTCCTTTAAGCTTCCACGCTGGAGACACTCTGGTACCTGCCTGCCTTCCCTTTAAAAGCATGAAAGGAGATTCCTTGGTGACCGAATGGGGTGTAGACCTATAGCTCCCTAACATCTCCTTCACGGCTTCCCTGCAATCACCCCCACTGCTCACACACAACTGAACACAATCCTTCAATACTCGGTTAAACCTCTCGACTAAACCATTCTCCCTAGGATTCTAGACTGCTATGGTGTGGTGTACGATACCCATCTTGGATAAATACCTTTCAAACACTTCCGCCGTGAATTGTGGTCCATTATCAGTGACAAGTGTGTTTGGACACCCTTCTCAGCGGAAAATTTGATCGCAAAATTCAATGACATTAGACGCCTTAATCTCCTCAGAAAAAGCCACCTCAGGCCATTTAGAGTGATTATCTATCATCACAAGTGCAAACTTATTCATTATACCTTTTTAACTAAATGGCCCACAAATATCCATCGCTACTCTTTCCCATGGTTTATCAGGAAATTTGGTAGGAACAATAGGAGACTCCTCAACCCGATGGGACTTGTCGCTACACAAGCACTCCAGGCAATCCAGTACGCATTCCTCTACATCTTTGTCCAAACCCGGCCACCAAAATGTCATCCTTGCTCTTCTCTTCTTCCACGACATTCCATTATGCCCTTCATGCAACAACTCAAGTAATCTGGCACGTAAACCGCTTGGTACTGCCAATCTACCATCTCTGTGGATAATTTTGTCTTCAACAGATAACTCTGACCAAACCGTCCAATATTCGCCAATTTTGTTTCTCAAATCCACACTGGAATTAGTAGGCACACTAAGATGTTGCATGAGTTCCACTAGAATGGCATCCTCCTCCACTGCAGCCTTCCACTTACTTTCCGTGATGACTACATTGCATGACTCAGAGACACTAGCCAGCACATACTCATCACCAATATAATTATCATCACCTACACACTGTAACGGTAGCCTTGACAGGCATTCAGCACTAATGTTGCGTATACCTGATACATAATTCAAAGTAAAATCATATCCTTGTAGACTAAACACCCACTTGGCTATCCTGGGTGTGGCCTTCCCTGCGCCCTTAGTTGTAAAAATATCAATGAACGGTCTGTGGTCCGATCTGACCTTGAAATGCGTTCTCCAAACGTAATTCTTAAAGTGATCAACGCCCCACCAAGACGCAAGGGCTTCCTTTTCGATGACTGAATATGTTGACTTTGCACCCTTCAATGTACATGATGCAAATGCCACTACCCGCTCTTGACCCAGGTGTTTCTGCATAAGTACTGCCCCCAAACCATACGCGCTTGCATCCACTACTACAATGCTAGGATCTGCTGGAGAAGTGTGGCTCACTGGTTAGAGGACTAACAAATGTATGGTAGGTGGTATCGCACTCTGTACTCAAATTTGACCACTTGGTTGATACGTGTGCTGCACTAGATTGGTGCCTGCTAGAACCCAACAATACAATGAATCTGGCCTGGGATCACTAGATCACCAGGACTCCAGTGCGCACTACCTTAATGAAGATTTTCAAAGTTTTCCAATTATTGCATTTAAATCCATATATTTTAATTTTTGCATCATTTCATTTTAAGCACATGAAACATGATCAAACGTAATATATATATACAAAATATACGATAGGCATATCATGTCAAACATTTTTCGCAAATCTTTATGCACAACACAATTATGTATACAACCCAATGCATTTCGGGGTTATGAACCCCTTCGTCAGGGGCCTATGAAAGAAAAAAGAAAAAGGAAACCTATTTAATAACGATGCTTAAAGAAGGGTGTTCATTTACTGTATGAAATGATATAACATTTTCTTACCTAAATAACTGGTTGCAAACTTGTTGCATGGTCTACATAGTTTAAGGAGGATCTAAAAAAATATATATGATCAAATAAGTATCCAAACTAGCGCTAGAAACAGCACAAGATATCGCATAGTGCTTATATATAATTACCTCACATCCGGTAGTTGAAAACAGACTACCTATAAATATATAAAAAAATCATAAGCCTGCCATAAGCAATCCGATAAAACATAGTCAGTCAACCGCAAGGGTTTATTTGCCATATAATGAGCACAAAGCTCTATGCTCACCTCAAGATCTGGGTTTCTTATCAACGATGTTTAAAATGAAATCTAACAAAAAATAAAAGAATAGCGGACGTTGAAAAACCTCTTATGTGTGAAACCACCATGTAACATACTGGACAGTTTCCAACTCGAAATACAGGACGTCACTTTACCTGCGAGTCCTTTAGTAATTCACGAAGTCTCGCTTGAAACTCGGTTTATTCCCATGCTAAAAATAAAGTGAAAGCTGCGCTTAAGTATCCGGTAAATTAAACCGATAACCATGAGGTTTAAGAGGCTCTTCTTACAACTAGACGCTTACCGGAGATATGTGAAAGGTGGCGTTGTCTCGGCATCTTCCCTCACTACTAACAACGAGGACTGAAGTCCTTCGTTTATGTTGATGCAGCGTACCTGGTGCTTCCGAAAAAAAACGGACTCAAGCATAAACCGATGGCTGCCATATTTCAGGGAGGTTATACTCATCTAATTACCTATAGGGTGCAAACTAACGAGAGCCGATTAAACAGATGAATACATGATTATTACTCATGATGTGACTATATTCGGGTGATACACGTAGTTTTTCCTCACTGTTAACAACGAGGACAGGAGTCCTTCGTTTATGCTAATGCGGTTAGTCTGGTGCTTCCGAAATAAAAAGCAGACACAAGCGTAAACCGATGGCGGCCATATCTAAGGGGAATTATGCTCAACTGATTTCCTATGGGTTACAAACTAAAGGGAGCTTATTAAACAGATGGCTACATGATTATTAATCATGAAATGACTACATTCGGATAATACGTGGAATCGTATCTACTCATTCTATGGCCAATACAGGTAGGAACAGATAAAGAGCGCAAACACTCGGTGCAGTTAGTGCAGCGTGAGTGACAAATGGGGAGCACTGAGCACTGCCTGTTAGACACAGGGGGTCCACTGAACGCAGCGTATTTAACACAAGGCGTGCACCAAGCGCTGCGTTTTTGACACGGGAAGCTCTGGGCACTGTGTCTTGAACTCACGAGGTGCACTGAAAGCAAGAGTTTAACACACTGAACGGTGCATGGTTAACACACGGGTGCACTGAGCGTGGCTTGTTTAAAATATGGGTTTACTGCGTGGTTAACACACGGCGTGCACCAAGCTCTGCGTGTTTGACAAGGGGATCTCTGGGCGCTGTGTGTTGAACGTCACAAACTACATTGAGAGGAATATGTTTATATATCCAGAAATGCTTGTCTCAAAACAAAAAGTGGGGTTTGTGGGTAACTGCATTTTTTATCTAGCGGTATGCAAGTGGTATAGAACTTAAACATCTATTTTAGAGATTGGTGTAATTGATAGGGTGTTTATTATGGTAGATGTATTTTAATGCCCATTGATGATACTGCTTTGGTAAAAGCGCAGCAAAACATACTAGTATAATTATAATAACTGGTATTTATTCCAACCAACAAGCGCCTACAAAGAATACATATGGGCACACAACGATAACTATCCTGAGTTACAATTTGTAAAAATCAACAGTGATGAACAGTGTCGACAGTGTTTGCTTTATCTCCACACGCTGTTGTTTGAATGCATTTGTAATGCTGCAGCTGCACGTTTGCTTTGCCATTAACAGCAAAGCTAACAAGCATTGGCATAGCTAATAGGTCTCGCCTTTGGGACCTTATGAGTGTATAACCATGCAACAGTTGATGTTGTTGCACCAAGGATATTGTACTGTATAACTAAACATAACTTAAAGGTCCCAAAGGCGAGACCTATTGGCTATGCGACCTATGATCCTGCTTGCAGGCAGGTCGCTCCCCACGCTGCTGCACGGCTCTGCCTGCATTGTTTTTGCCTAATCTTGTATTTTTCCCCTCTGCCTAACTTGCTTTCTTGCCCAGACTTGTTTTTATTCCCCTGTGCCTGTACTTGATTTCTTGCCCAGACTTGTTTTTATTCCCCTGTGCCTGTACTTGCTTTCTTGCCCAGACTTGTTTTTATTCCCCTGTGCCTGAACTTGCTCTCTTGCCCAGACTTGTTTTTTTCCCTCTGTGCCTGTACTTGTTTCCTTGCCTAAACTTGTTCCTTCCGGTGCCCAGTTCTCCCGCGGCCCCTGCCCATTTTTCCCACCATTGCCTCCCTGCGGCCCCACCCACCTGCAATCCCATTCACCGCCCTACTCCCACCTCCCAGCTGCTCCTCCCTCCCACATCCCCTCATATCGAAGCCGCTACGTGGCCACGTAGCGGCTGCGCTCAGCGGGGGCGCCGCTGGCGCACCTACGGCAAGCCCGTCTGTGCCCGTCCGCACCTGGACCGCGCCCAGCGCCAGAACCCCTGGCCCCCGCACCCCCACCGCACCCGACCCAGACTCAGCTACGACGCTGACTCCCTCCATGCTCTCAACACCGGCCGAGACCAACGCTGCAACCAAGCCGCCCCAAAACACACCCACAGACCCTTCTCCTGCTGCAGCTGCAGATTCACCTGCGACAGAACCATCAAACCACCAAGAGCCAGACCCAACCTCCTCCGCAGCATACTCCTCAACACCCGCTCCGCACGCAAACACGCCATCGAGCTCTGGGACCTGCTCGACACCACAGGCCCGGACGTAGCCTTCCTGACCGAGACGTGGTGGAACAACTCCTCTGCACCAGACATCGCCGTAGCCATCCCAGACGGATACAAGATCACTCGCAGGGACCACGCCAACGGCATCGGAGGAGGAATAGCCATCGTCCACAAGTCCACCCTCAAGGTCACCACCCATGCAGACGACTCCCTCAACTCCGCCGAACACCTGCACTTTCGGATCCACACCGACCCCAACACCACCCTCAGAGTAACTCACATCTACAGACCTGCTTCAGCGACTCCATCTCCGACCTCGCCAGCACCCACGCACTCGTCTCCACGGACTGCATCCTCCTCGGGGACCTGAACTTCCACAACAAGAACAACAACGACGCCAACTCCTCTACGCTGATCGGCACCCTCGCCAACCTCGGCCTCAGACAACTCGTCACCGCGCCCACCCACACCGCCGGCCACACGCTGGACGCCATCTTCTCCACAAGCACCCACGTCACCTTCTACCACACAACCGAATCCCACTGGACCGACCACCGCTGCATTCACTTCTGCTTCAAAAAACCAACCATGCACCATCGCATCCAACAGCTGGCTCGCCGCTGCTGGAGCAAAGTCACCGAAGATCTGCTGATCACCACCCTCTCCAAGAACACACCCACCGACCCCACCAACCCAGACGCCGCAACCCGCAACCTCAGATAGTGGATCAACGACTGTGCCAACACCCTCGCCCCACTGAAGAAACCCTCCAACAACCACGCCAGCAAGAGAGCCACCTGGTTCACCGACGAGCTCCTGGCCTCCAAGCGCGCACGCCGGAAACTGGAGAAGAAATGTCTCCACGAACGCACACCGGACAACCACGCAGCCCTCAAGGACGCCACCCGCAGACACCACCACCTCATCAGATCAGAGAAGAGATCCTCCTTCAAAGACCGCCTGGATAACAACGCACACGACAGCAAAGCGCTCTTCCGCATTGTAAAAGAACTCTCCAACCCCAGCGCCAACAGCAACGACATCCCGCCCTCCCAGGAACTGTGTGACTCGCTGGCCATCTTCTTCCACCGCAAGATCGCCGACATCCACGAAAGCTTCAACACCATGACCGACCCGACCACGCCAGACTCCACCCCTCTCCCGAACACCAACAGCACCAACCGCCTGGCCTCCTGGTCCAACGTCAGCAACGTCGAGACACGCAAGGTCATGAACTCCATCCACTCAGGATCACCGACAGACCCGTGCACACACCACATATTTAACAAGGCAGACGCAGCCATCACACCCCAACTACGGAAGATCATCAACATCTCCTTCGAAACAGCGGCATTCCCGCAAAGCTGGAAGCACGCCAAAATCAACGCCCGCCTCAAAAAGCCCAAGGCAGACCCCAAGGACCTCAAGAACTTCCGGCCCATCTCCCTGCTCCCGTTCCAGGGAAGGTCATCGAGAAAATCATCAACATGCAACTGACCCGCCACCTCAAAGACAACAACATCCTGGACCCGTCCCAATCAGGTTTCAGATGAAACCACAGCACCGAGACAGCCCTCATCTCCGCCACAGATGACATCAGGCACCAATTAGACAAATGCGAAACATCTGCCCTCATCCTTCTGGACCTCTCGGCCGCCTTCGACACGGTCTGCCATCGCACTCTAAAAACATGCCTCCAAGAAGCCGGTATCCAAGAGAAAGCCCTCGACTGGACCACATCCTTCCTCTCCGACAGATCCCAGAGCGTCCGCCTCCCACCGCTCCAATCCAAAGCCACGGACATCATCTGCGGTATCCCCCAGGGCTCCTCCCACAGCCCGACGCTGTTCAACATCTACATGGCCCCCCTCGCACAAGTGGCCCGGCACCACAACCTCAACATCATCTCCTATGCTGACGACACTCAGCTCTTCCTCTCCCTCACCAAGGACCCACGCACCGCCAAAACCAACATCCACAACGGAATGAAGGCCATCGCCGACTGGATGAGGAGCAGCCGTCTGAAACTGAACTCAGACAAGACAGAGGTCCTCATCCTCGGACCCAACCCCTCAGCCTGGGACGATTCCTGCTGGCCAACCCCTCTAGGGACAGCACCGACACCCACCGACCTCGCACGCAATCTTGGATTCATCCTCGACTCCTCCCTCTCCATGTCTAAACTGGTCAACGCCGTCTCCTCCTCCTGCTACAACACCCTCCGCATGCTCCGCAGGATCTACAAGTGGATCCTGACCGAAACAAGAAGAACGGTGACACAGGCCCTTGTCAGCAGCAGGCTGGACTATGGCAACGCACTCTATGCCGGAATCCCAGCCAAACACCTACGACGACTACAGCGCATCCAAAATGCCTCCGCCTGACCGATCATCAACGTCCCCCGCCGCAACCTCATCACCCCCCACCTGAGAAACCTACACTGGCTCCCCGTCGACAAGAGGATCACCTTCAAACTCTTCATCCACGCACACAAAGCACTCCAGACCGCCGGACCCGCCTACCTGAACAGCAGACTCAGCTTCCACACCCCTTGCCGCCACTCTGATCCACCAGCCTTGCCCTCACCACCGTCCCCCGCATCCAACGAACCACCTCAGGCGGCAAATCCTTCTCCTACCTCACCGCCAAGGCCAGGAACACCCTTCCTACTCACTTACGGCAGACTGAAGACCTACTCGCCTTCAGAAGACTCCTCAAGACCTGACTCTTCGAACAGTAGTGAAGCTTCCGCCCCCCCCTCCCCCCTCAGCGCCTTGAGACCCTCACGGATAAATAGCGCGCTCTACAAATAGATTTTATTGATTGATTGATTGATATGCCAATGCTTGTTAACAAGAATCGAAGTGATTTACTTAACAGTAAACCTTACGCATAGCAGGACAATCTCAATCTCTTTTCTATGCAGTAATTCATGTATCACAGTGGAAGTTTAATTTATTCTCAGTGTTTCACCAGTCCTCGCGCCAGACGATTAATTAAACAACACGCCTTCCTTCAAATCGCAGATGCATATTTTCTTTAATTAACACGATGGCAGCCGCTGGTGCTATCAAGGCACAGTCATCACACACTTATCACTAACCTCAAATCCACTTCTTTATATCAGGTTCCCAGGTGATTTCCACGAACCAGCAACTCCGAGCACTACACATCAAATGCTTCTGGATTTGAATACTTCTTTCGCCAGGGGTTGTCCAACTCAAAATAACCAGTAGTTATAATTCTGTCATCTTCTTCTCCAGCCCATCCTCGTCGCCCTTATTACAAAGTAGACTTGTAGATTAAGATGAATAATGTATTTATTTAAGTTACATGGAGCAGTCCCATGGCATGTCTTCATCTGCATCAACTGCCTTCATCATCTGAGCAGCTCCTCAGAACATTCTAAGATGGCATGGTAACCATCACTAGGCAACATCCACAACGTGGATGCTGGGATACAACACTTGGGGATCCCTGACTTTATGTACTCGAGGACAATTAACCAGATTCAAACATTATCAACTTTCTGCTTGGTGGGCTAGGCAACATTGGGAGGAGCAGAGGGATGATGCCTGGCTAATTCAAGCGATGAAAACGGGGAATATCAATAAAGAAGTGGCCTTGTGGTATCCAGCCCTGATTAAAGCTGAAGATGATATGAATCAGGATATCCAAAAGCTTTGGCGTAATGATGTGGAAAATATTAATCTGAGTGAGGCTTGGTTGGGCTCTTTGCATTGCTTCGAGAGACAGTTAAACCTGCGTATCTCAAGCATAACTATCTTTTCACCCTTTATCGGGTCTACTGGTCCCCTGCAAAATTGAAAAAATGTTCCTGAGTATGTTTGTTCAAGATGCCAAGATCCCCTAGCAAATGACTGTCATATGTTTTAACTTGCCCAGTGATTACCAAATTTTGAAGGGGCATATGTGAATTTTTGACGGATGTAACAGACATTCAGATAGAAGTAACATTGGTACTTATTTTTTTGCGGACTAGGCCAAGATAGCATTTTGGCTTCAAATAAAATGGCCACTAGATTCATGTTTTATGTCATTTTATTGGGTAGACGAGAGATCTGTAAAGCTTGAAAATCGGCTGTTCCACCCCATTTCTCTGAGTGTAAAAACAACATCATACGTACAAGTCAACTAGATATGTCGTGTGACCCTAGAGGTCAAGAGAAGGTGTGGGCTATGTTGGTTGACGGGTGTCAGAGGAACGGGATCCAATGATTAAGTCAATAAGTAGCTGTTGGGGTATACAACCTTTACCACGCAACTTTTACCACGACCTACCTTTACCACGCAACTTTTACAACGCAGGACCCTTTACCACGCATACCATTACAACGCTGGTATTTACAACGCAGGTACCTTTACAACGCATACCATTACAACGTAAGTATTGGTAAGTATATAATTTTATTTAAAATATTTTAGGTTTGGGTTTTGGGTAAATGGGTATTTTTAGGGTTCAGGGCCAGTTTTCAGTTTTTGGGTAAATGGGTATTTTTAGGGTTCAGGGTCAGTTTTCAGTTTTTGGGTAAAGGGGTATTTTTAGGGTTCAGGGTCAGTTTTCAGTTTTTGGGTACAGGGGTATTTTTAGGGTTCAGGGTCAGTTTTCAGTTTTTGGGGTACAGGGGTATTTTTAGGGTTCAGGGTCAGTTTTCAGTTTTTGGGTACAGGGGTATTTTTAGGGTTCAGGGTCAGTTTTCAGTTTTTGGGGTACAGGGGTATTTTTAGGGTTCAGGGTCAGTTTTCAGTTTTTGGGGTACAGGGGTATTTTTAGGGTTCAGGGTCAGTTTTCAGTTTTTGGGGTACAGGGGTATTTTTAGGGTTCAGGGTCAGTTTTCAGTTTTTGGGGTACAGGGGTATTTTTAGGGTTCAGGGCTGGGTTTGGGTTTTGGGGTTCAGGGGTATTTTTAGGTTTTAGGGCTGGGTTTGGGTTTGGGGGTACAGGGGTATTTTTAACATATATATTTAAAAAGTAATAAATAAATATTAATATAAATAATTAAAATATTAAATATTAAAATAATAATGTATTAATTAAAAAAAATATTATTAATAATTAAATTATTTTACCATATTATTTACTTACCTATACTTACGTTGTAATGGTATGCGTTGTAATAGTACCTGCGTTGTAAATACCAGCGTTGTAATGGTATGCGTGGTAAAGGGTCCTGCGTTGTAAAAAATGCGTGGTAATGGTCTGCGTGGTAAAAGAACGCGTGGTAACGTCATATATCCAGCTGTTGGTTCCGGTCCCCCTCATCGGCATGCTATGCGTGTGAGGGGCAGGAGTGGAAGCAGCTGGATTTCTTGTGTGGAAAGACTCTATTCCCATCCGGCCCTCAGTAAGGGAAAGGGAGTATTGCCAACTAGTCAATTGGCAGAATGAGGACCAAAAAAAAACCAAATCCTTCTACCTCCACATCGACCCCAGGCCACCAGAAATAAATTCTTATCCTCTGCTTCGTGGCATTCATACCCAGATGGCCAATATGAGCTGTCTCCAAAGTCTTTTGGTGGAAAACTCCTAGTGCAATCAATTTATCACCCCTCACCAACAATCCTCCTTTCACAGATAACTCATCCGCCACCTTGCAAGAAGATTTAGCAGGTTTTTTCCCTGCTGACCCAAATTTACCAAAATTCATAATCGCGTTGAATACAGAATCCTCCCTCAACCGATCCCACAATACCATCATTTCGGAACAAATGAACAAATCTTCAACTATGGCAATGATACATTCCTTAATTTCTTCCTGTACATCCACCTCACAAAAATCTCCATCAACTGGTAAACGAGACAGAAAGTCAGTTCTAACACTCTTTCCTCCCACAATGTGAATCCCTCTAAAAATTGAACTCCAATAATTTGATAATCTGGCTGTGGCTTTCTTAATTTTGTTTCCAGACAAAATATCAACGAGTGATCTGTGATCTGTCCGTAAACAATATTTTCCTTCCAGAGATATGGATTAAACTTGCCAAGACCCCATACACATGCCAACATTTATTTGATCTATTATGGAATATCTTGTTTTCAATTCTTTCATCCTTCTAGAAGCAAACCCTACAGTGACTTCCTTCCATCCTTCACTTGTGGCAAAACAGCCCCCATGCCATATGCACTAGCAGCACAGTCACCAAAATATTGCGTCCTTCCACACAAGGCTGTAGTGCGGGAGCAGAGTTAATACTTTATTTGATGGGATCAAAACTTTGTTGACATATTGCAGACCGTTCAAATTTTACATTTTCTTTCAAATAAATGCCTAAAGCACCAGTCAGGTTTGCAAAACTAAATGTTTAAAAAGACAAAAATGTACACAGCTGCCACACTTACACACACTAGGCCCCAAACTGCTTGAATTCAATGCTAAATACTGTGTATTTATAAAAATACTAACACGTGAACTTTGTTAAAATTAGATCATGCCGAAAAGATGTAACAAGAATGTCTACTCTTGACCCTCGCTCATGGATGCTTTTTCTTAATAAGTTTGACATTGTATAACATGATTCACATATTTTCTAGAAATGTTTCTGATCAGTAGAAGAAATTTATTGTTTTTTTTTTTTTGATTTCAAGAAGATTTTATTGAGAACGAAAATTATGCAAATAGTAAAACCAAATACAATATAAGTGATACAGTCGGCCATAAGCTGAAAAAATACAAACATGAGCTCAACTTGGGAAGTAAGTAAAATATCCGTGAATAAGATTAAAAAGAAATCAATGAGAAATAGAGGATCTGATCCAATATAGGCCTTCCGCAAGCGAAGGCAAACCGTATCACTTCCTGATTTGGGAATGGGGACAAGGGACGAAACAGAAGAAGAGAAAGATAAGTAGAAAAGCAAAGAAGATAGTAGCAGAAAAGATGAAAGGGGAGAGAGGACAGGAAAGCAGAAATAAGAAAAAGAAGGAGTCCCACAGGACTAACCCAATCTAGAACAAAGAACAGATAATAATTAGACAGACAAATCAACAGGGAACTGAGGGACTAACCCTTTCGAGGAGAGTTCCATATAATCATCCAAGGCTGTCCAAACCCCTTTAGAAATGGAAGGCGTAAGGTGTGCTAAATCGACCGAGGTGTGGGCACTGCGTAAAAAGGATATCCACGCCCACCACGTATGGTAAGAGACAGACGAAAAGGATTTCCAGTCCATAAGAATGATTTTAACCGCCACAGTCAAGAGAAGATCTAGTAACTGTAATTCCAAAGGGTCCAAAGGGAGAGGGGTAGGAGCAGCCAAGGGACCTAATAAGACTAAGGGAAAGGAGAGATGGAGCTCAATGTGAAAAATAAGAGATAAATGTTTCTGAATGAGGTCCCAAAAAGGTTTAAGTAAGGAGCAATGAAAAAACATATGGGGAAAATCACCAGCTTCCAAACCGCAACTCCAGCAGAGATCATCGTCTTTAAGGTTGAGCGAATGAAGACGTACAGGCGTCCAATGGAGGAGATTAATCGAGAAAAACTTGGATTGCATAAGGGAGGGAGCTATTTTATTACGGAGAGCTAATTTACCAATGGATTGCCAAGCTTCGGATGAGATATGATCCGTGATGTTATGATCAAAATGACGTGACCATTTTTGTTGTACAACCGTCTGATCAGGAAGCGAAGTAGAGGACAGCAATTTATATATTTTAGAGGCAACATGACCAGATTTGATCCAGATGTGGAAAAGCGAAACGGTGGAGGAGGAGGGGTGAAGACGGACTTTAGAGACGGCAACCTTGATTTTAAGAAAGGTATAAAAGTCGAGATTTGTCAAAGAGTGTTTGTGAGCCAAGGAAGAGAACGGTAAGGGGTCCCCAGAATCACTATACAGATGCTGAACAAGAGAGATACCCTTTGCTGCCCAATATGCCATGAGGGTGGGAGAAATATTAAGCTTGATTTTGGAGTTTCTCCAAATAGAAGACCATCTAGTTTTATGCAGAGGAATGGCCGCCCTCCTATCTAACTTCTTGACCGCAGCAATTGTATCAATAATAATAGAACGGGAAAACAGAATATGCAAGGACGATGTAGTACAAAAAGAGGCAATAGGTAAAGGTGATGCTAAATCTTGTTCTATGAGCAACCAAGAGGGAACATGACGAGTTGGAGGAGCGAACCACAACGCACCCTGAGAGGCCAAGAAAGCGGTTTGGTACTTCTCCCAATCAGGAAAGTTACAACCTCCCATATCACAGGGTCGACGCAAATATTTGTATGCTATACAAGCTCGTTTGCCATTCCATAGGAATTTAGATGTTAGAGCATCAATTTCTCGAAAGAAGGAATCAGACAATTTAAGCGGGAGCATGGAGGAAACAAAATTAATAATCGGCGTGATCATCATTTTTAGAGTTTGTAGGCGACCCCACCATGAGATATGTTTTGGAGACCATGTATCCAAAAGACTACGCAGTTTGAGGAGAGTCTGAGATTCATTATAAGCCACAGTGGCATGAAGAGTAGAACAGAAATAAATTCCCAGATACTTGAGATGTTTAGATTGCCACTTAAAACCAGCCAAACCCATATGAGCAGGAAAACAATAGGCATTTAAAGGGAACATCTCCGTCTTATCCTTATTTAGGGTGTAACCCGAGACCGTTGAAAACAAGGAGATGGTGTCAGATATAGCAGGGATGGCCAAGGCGATATTGTCCGAGAAAATAAGAACATCGTCCGCGTAAGCGGCAGTTTTTAGACAATGAGGGCCAAAAGAAAAACCTTTTATGTCTGGGTGTACGTCAATCATCCGAAGAAGAGGATCAATAGATAATAAAAATAAGAGAGGGGACAAGGGACATCCCTGTCTCGTGCCCTGACGAAGATTAAAAAACGAAGACGTAGCACCATTAACTCTAATATTAGCTTTAGGTTGGGAATATAGGGACATAACCATATTAATGAAAGAGTCTCCGAGGTTATGCGCGCATAAGACAGCTCGAAGGAATGGCCAAGAAACCTTGTCAAAGGCCTTTTCCGCATCAAGGGCCAAGGCCGCAGCAGGGCGATGCGATCGCTTGGCAGCCCCGATAATATGACAGAAAGTGCGTATATTATCCCTTGCAAGACGACCTTTTACAAAACCAGTTTGGGAAGGATTTACCAGATGAGGAATAAAAGATTCTAACCGTTTAGCTAGGATTTTAGCAAAAATCTTTGCTTCCATGTTTAGGAGGGAAATAGGACGGAAGTTTTTAGGATCCGAATGATCTTTCCCCTCCTTCGGAATCACAACAATGGTGGCTTCAGCAGCCGAACCAGAAACAGATCCATCCTGGACAAAAGAATTAAAGACCGATTGTAACTGAGGGACAATCGAAGGAAGAAATGTTTTATAAAATAATATTGGATAGCCATCAGGGCCAGGGGCTTTACCAGAACGGGTGGCCTTAATCGCAGTCACTATTTCTTCAGAAGAGATAGGATCATTTAGAATAGAGCGATCTTCCTCAGAGACTGACTGAATCGGAATTGATTTCAAAAAATCCTGACATTGGTCGAAAGAGGATTGGTTAGAAGGAGTATATAATTTATTATAGAAGTCGCGAAAAACTTCAAGGATTTCTTCTGTTTGGAATTTTTTAGATCCGGTGTGATCCGTAATAGAAGAGATTTGCGAGGACTTAAAAGAACAATCTTGAAATTTTAAGGTAGCAGCCAGAAGTTTCCCAGCTCTATTCTTTAATAGTAGCTTCTTGGACTTTTGTGCTTGGACACCAATATGAGCCCTTTTAGTAACAATCGTATTATATTTGTACTTTAGGAATTTTAATCGTTGTAAGCAAGACGGATCCTTAGTATGCCGGAAGGAGACTTCAAGAGCTTTGATTTCAGAAGATAAATCTGTAAGTTCTTTTTTAATCGATGAATTACGCTTGGACATACATTTGATAACCTGACCCCGGAACGTGCATTTAAAAGAGTCCCATAAAACGATCGGGGAAGACACAGAACCCTCATTTTCACGGAAAAAAGTATCTATAGCTGTAGAAAATTCAGCAACCTGGGAAGAGTCATGTAGCACTTCAGTATTTAATCTCCATGAACGAGAACGTGGTTTAGGGGCAAAGGATGATAGCGTGAAACTGACCGCAGCATGATCAGAGACCACAATAGGGTATATAAGCGGAGCGGAAGAAGAGGAGACAAGAGAAGAGTGAACTAGGAGATAGTCAATACGAGAGAAGGAAGAGTGAGGCGAAGAGAAGAAAGAAAAATCACTACCAGTGGGATTATGAAGACGCCAGATATCCTGAAGATGAGAGATGGAACACATGTTAAGCATTTGTTTGTGGGATTTTGGAGGACGAAACTGAAATGAAGAATTCCTATCTAAGAGAGGGTCCATCGGTAAATTAAAGTCGCCACCAACAATGAGACTACCAGCATGTGGGGTGTTATTCAATGTGTTGGTAATGGATTTCCAAAAAGTGGGATCATCAGCGTTCGGAGCATAGATATTCATAACATATAAATCATGCTGACCATCCGACAATTTAGATAACAGCCACCGACCCTCAGAATCGTGAGTAGAAGAAGTTATTGATAAACCAGAGTTCCTCGAGATTAAAGTAACAACCCCATTCCGTTTGCTAGAGGCATCAGAACAAGAAACATCCGAAACCCAATCCTTCTTCAAAAACAAGGCTTCTCTATTAGTGATCTTGGACTCTTGAAAAAGAACCAAATCTGCAGAGAGAGACTTGCAATAAGCCAAAATTTTCGACCTCTTCACCGGATGATTCAACCCCTTAACATTGAGGGATAACACATTTAAGCCTGGCATGTAGAAGGAGAGGGGTAAACAGAAGACGACACTGATAGTAGAAATAGAAAATACGTCATAAAGACAAAGGCCCAACCATGGAACAAAAGAAATACAGTGGGAGCGTGCCTGTGGGAGAACCAGGAGAAAAAAAGAGAAAGAAGAGATGACAAGAGAATAGAAAGGAGAGAGAAAAGAAGTAGGAGGGAAGGTCTAAAAAAGACCCACATAATGCAAGGGAGAACGAGGAAAAAGCGAGCAAGGGACCCGTACAAGGAGCAACAGTGGGTAAAAACACTAGCCCAATTCTAAAATATAACAGCTGATAGCAGGAAAAACAGAACTGGTAACAAGGAACAAGTGCTATCGGAAGACATCATTACCATGTAAAGAACAAAAGTAATAATGAAAGAGTGCCACATTGCAGGGTAGGATATGTCACAATAATAGACTAAATAACAACAAAAACTCATATGAGAAAAAGCCTGAATAGTATATAAAATTGAAGTGAATAAAATATATATCGTAAAAGCTAACCACATATTTAAAGAACAAACTCTAATAGCATATGTCAGTACTATGAAGTTGAATTATAGAAGTAAGAGAATAGAGATGCATGAGAAAGGAACGGTCAAAAAAACAGCACCGTAAATGAATAAAAGAGAGAGAGAAGAGAAGTAAAGGAACAAGAGAAATAGAAATCAAACCTAATATTGCAGAGAACTACACCAAATATAATATACCAATATCTTAGCAGTAGATATATGTATAATGAATAAGATTAGTAAAATAAGTAATAACACAGTAAATATATAAGGTACATCCTAAACAGTAGATAAATGCAAGGCATATAATATACTCATTGTAAAAGGTAACATCATAAATGAGGAAAAGGCATAACTGTAGAGGATAAGAATAAGCAAGTCAGAATAAATACGGAAGAAAGTAGGAATGTAGGGGAGCAGATATGGAGAAAAAGAGGAGAAATGGTAGATAAAAAAGAGAAAAAGACCCGGACTAGAAAAAGGAATGAAATGTTAGAGAAGTGATTAGGAGGGACAGAAAAGGACAACAGTTAAGAACTAACAAAGCGAGGATGTGGAAATGAGTAGAATACAAAAGAAAAAAACAGTGGAGAGACAAAAAGCGTTCACACAGAAAAAGAAAAACAGACGAAGAAGAGAGATAAAATCAAAAGCGTAACCAACAAGACTCAGAAAGAAGGAGAGAGTACAGAGATAAGAATACGCAGGAGAAGGGTAGGATATAAAAAGACAACTATAGTAAAAAACAAGCAACCAAAGAAAGCTGTCCTGAAAAGAAAGTAGCGTGAAATATACACCCCAAGGGGAATCTGAGAAAGAGAGATGAAAAATAATGATTGACTGAGAAGCAAACAATGAATATATAGTGATAGAAGAAAGCAAGAAAGAGAAGTGAGAGAAACATCACGGAGTATACGACATGTCTATGAGGAAAGGAAAAAGTACGAAACAAAACAGATAAACTCCAATACTGAAGATAAAAGTCAATGTATCATGAGACTATCAGCAAGAACAGAAAGAGAAAAACATAAGAATGCAGAAAACCACCCTAAAGGAAACCGAAGAAGACAGTTCAAGTGCCCGAGGCACCAGGATCCTGTGAAGTCGCCCTTTGAATCTCCATCTGTATCTCCATCTGATTATCCAGGAAGGTAGCTAAGTCCGTCGGCTCATCGAAGATTCTGGAACGTCCCTTGTAGGAGATGCGGAATTTGGAGGGACCAGCAAAGGAAAAGGGAATGTTCATCTCAGAGAGACGTTTTCTCAGATTAAGGAAGCCCTTCCTCCGTATGACTGTGTCCCTGGCAAAGTCTTGAGAGATTGAAATCCGATGACCTTCCCAAATGACATTTTTAATCTTGCGCATGTGAAAAAATTTGTTCCGTATGCTGGTGACGCAGTGGCTTAAAAATGATTGCTCTCGACTGGGTGGCAGACTTAGAACGAAAAGTTGGAACACGATGTGCTCTTTCTATCTCAAAGTCTCTCTGAAATGAGATTTGTAAAGTATCAGGAATCCAATGGTACAAAAACTCAATCATAGAGGAAGATGAATTCTCTGCATCTTCCGGCAGGCCAAAAATGCGTAGGTTAGATCTACGATTACGGTCCTCCTGCTCAGTGAGATCTCTACGCAAAGCTGCCATTGAACGCTCCAAGTGGCTGAGAGACCTGGTTTGCTTCTGTATAGTATCCTCAGAGGAACTTATACGTGACTCAGTGGCCGATACCCGAAGCGAAAGGGCTTTGAAGTCATTCCTAATGGCGGACACCTCTACTTGCAGTAAGTCCGTATTAGTCTTTGTAGATTGGGCAATATCATGCACCTCATTAAGGCGCGCTAATATCGCGTCAAGAGTTGTGGTGTCTGACTGAACAGTCTCAGGTGTAGGAGACAATGACTTAAGGCGTTTAAGCGAAGCGCCAGCATCCTTTGGGTCTTTATGAGTTGTGGACCGACCCATACTTGCAGCCATGAGAGACAGACCCTATGAACAAAAAAATACACTGCCACTTGAGAGAAAAAAAAAAAAAAAAAAAAAAAAACTGCGTAGTTGCACCCCCAAAAAAGAAATACAACACGCCAGACTTAAGGAGCGCTAAATCAATGACAATGGCGGGCTTATATGGCGAGCAGGCATCAAAATGAATGGCAAAGCCTCTTATAAATCGAGAGGACACAGCAAGAACATTGTGAGAAAAAAGCAGTTCCAGCCACAGAGAGCAATGGCGAAGTAAGAGAGAGCCTGCAACACAGTATCTAGCCACTGAGCACAAAAAGCATAAAAAAGGAAAAAAAAAGACGTTACCAAATCAGCACCGTGAGGAATAGTTGCCAGAATTACCCCACACCGGCAATATTGTATCCAAACAGGCCATTTGATGTCAGGGCGCCGGCTCCGTCACAAGCGGGAAGATGGCGGCCAGCCGTGAGGAGATCCAGCTTCAGGGCAGCTGACCGGGGAAAAACATGCAGCCGGCCGGCAGAAAGCGCCGAAAATGGTATCAATCAGCTGTCGTCACCTTCCGGCACCAGGAGATGTCATGTCAATGAAGAGGGGCATTGAAGAAGCGGCTGGTAAGCTCCGACATCCCCCGCTCGCTGAAGAGCTCAAGCGCGACCCGCCATGTTCCAGCGGCGCGCAAGCCACGCCCGAAGAAATGTATTGTTAAAGTTTGATTCAAAGTTTAGTTTAAATATAAGCTAAGCAACTTCATATGAAGAAAAGACATTTTCAATGGTGACCCCTTGAACTAACTCGTAATTCCTTTTTCAAGTTACGTCAATGTAAAATGGGGGGGATTAAAGAGCCATGAGGTGGAATCAAGAGTGAGATAAAGGAGCCTGGAGTGTCTTGGGTGGATTAAAGAGCCATGAGGTGGAATCAAGAGGGAGATAAAGGAGCCGGGAGTGGCTGGGGTGGATTAAAGAGCCATGGGGTGGAATCAAGAGTGAGATAAAGGAGCCGGGAGTGTCTGGGGGTGGATTAAAGAGCCATGAGGTGGAATCAAGAGGGAGATAAAGGAGCCGAGAGTGGCTGGGGTGGATTAAAGAGCCATGGGGTGGAATCAAGAGGGAGATAAAGGAGCCGAGAGTGGCTGGGGGTGGATTAAAGAGCCACGAGGTGGAATCAAGAGTGAGATAAAGGAGCCGGGTGTGTCTGGGGGTGGATTAAAGAGCCATGAGGTGGAATCAAGAGTCAGATAAAGGAGCCGAGAGTGTCTGTGGGTGGATTAAAGAGCCATGAGGTGGAATCAAGAGTGAGACAAAGGAGCCGGGAGTGTCTGGGGGTGGATTAAAGAGCCATGAGGTGGAATCAAGAGGGAGATAAAGGAGCCGGGAGTGGCTGGGGTGGATTAAAGAGCCATGGGGTGGAATCAAGAGTGAGATAAAGGAGCCGAGAGTGGCTGGGGGTGGATTAAAGAGCCACGAGGTGGAATCAAGAGTGAGATAATGGAGCCGGGAGTGTCTGGGGGTGGATTAAAGAGCCATGAGGTGGAATCAAGAGTGAGATAAAGGAGCCGAGAGTGTCTGGGGTGGATTAAAGAGCCATGAGGTGGAATCAAGAGTCAGATAAAGGAGCCGGGAGTGTCTGGGGTGGATTAAAGAGCCATGAGGTGGAATCAAGAGTGAGATAAAGGAGCCGGGAGTGTTTTGGGGTGGATTAAAGAGCCATGAGGTGGAATCAAGAGTGAGATAAAGGAGCCGAGAGTGTCTGGGGGTGGATTAAAGAGCCATGAGGTGGAATCAAGAGTGAGATAAAGGAGCCAAGAGTGTCTGTGGGTGGATTAAAGAGCCATGAGGTGGAATCAAGAGTGAGACAAAGGAGCCGGGAGTGTCTGGGGGTGGATTAAAGAGCCATGAGGTGGAATCAAGAGTCAGATAAAGGAGCCGGGAGTGGCTAGTGGTGGATTAAAGAGCCATGAGGTGGAATCAAGAGTGAGATAAAGGAGCCGAGAGTGTCTGGGGTGGATTAAAGAGCCATGAATCAAGAGTGAGATACAGGAGCCGGGAGTGGCTGGGGGTGGATTCAAGAGCCATGAGGTGGATCCAAGACTCCGCAGCCTTGATATTCAGTACCCGGCATTCAATAGCACCGGCTGTGGGCTTCTTAGCACAACTTTGAGCCCGGCTCTCATTCTTTTACAAATTAAGCACCGTATGTAATAGTGTACAGCGCAGGACAGCAGGACCCTGCAGCAGCAGAGAGTTGTCTCTCCCCATACACCTGGACATTACTTCTGCTGAAGGGGGGGACAGAAAGGAGGGGGATTATTAGGACAAGATGAAGTGACACCCCCGCTCCAGTGGTAGCGATATAGGACTCTGTGGTACCAGTGGCTCCTGCCTCCGCGCGGCCCTTGCTACCCGGGCGGGACTGGGAACCAGCAGCGACCCTGGCAAAAATGCTCTCTTCTGCTTCTTGTGCAATCTCTCTTTCTCTCTTTCCATCCATCCATTCACCCATCCAACCACCCACCCATCCATCCATCCATCTATCCACCCATCCATCTATCTATCCATCCACCCATCCATCCATCCATCTATCCATCCACCCATCCATCCATCCATCTATCCATCCACCCATCCATCCATCTATCCATCCACCCATCCATCCATCCATCCATCTATCCATCCACCCATCCATCCATCCACCCATCCATACATCCATCTATCTATCCATCCACCCATCTATCTATCTACCAATCCATCCAACCATCCATCTACTCATCCATCCACCCACATGTCTATCCACTCACCCATCCATCCACCCACCCACACATCCCTCCACCCACCCACCCATCCATCCATTCATCTACCCACCCACCCATCCATCCACCCACCCATCTGTCCACCGACCTATCCATCTGTCGATCCATCCACCCACCTATCCATCCATCCCTCCATCCATCCATCCACCCATCCATCCATCCATCCACCCACCCATCCACCCACCCATCCACCCATCCATCTCCACGTCTTTTCTCTCTCTCTGATCGCTTTCTCTCCACCTCTCCCCCCTCTGTTTCTCCCTCTCTCTCCTCCCAGAGACGTTTTAAGGCCTTGGCAAATTTGGCTCTTGCCCCGGGCCCCAGCCTTTCAGGGGCCCCTGATATACCTGGCTCTGTTCTCCACAAAGCCCTGCCCTGATGACCTTGAATGGTTTTTAAACACAGTTTGTTTTCATATATTTGTATTACGGGTGGGTGGCAGGGATTGCGCGCAGTGACCTCAGTGAGCTGCTGCTGAGTCATTGGACACACTTAAGAATCTGGAGGAGTCTGAATGGATCATGAATTCACAACTGGTCTGAGCAGGGGCTCCAAAATGTTTGATCCAGGGCCCCCAAAATCCTTAAGATGTTCCATCCTCCAGTCCCCCTTCCTCTTCCTCTCTTTCCATCCATCCATTCATCTAACTCCCTCCCACCCCCGCAAGGAGCAGAGGGCCCGTCCCACAAGGAAAAAGACATGGGCCCCTCCCACATGGAGAAGCAGGGGTCCCCTCCCACATGGAGAAAGAGAGGGGGCCCTCCCGCAAGAAGAAGAAGCAGCCCCCACCCACAAGGAGAAGCAGAGGGGCCCCTCCCACAAGCAGAAGCAGAGGGGCTCCTCCCACAGGAGCAGCAGAGGGGCCCCTCCCTCAAGGAGAAGCAGAGGGGCCCCTCCCACAAGCAGAAGCAGAGGGGCCCCTCCTACAGGAGCAGCAGAAGGGCCCCTCCCAAAAGAAGAAGCAGAGGGTCACCTCTCAAAAGCGGAGGGACCCCTCCCACAAGGAGAAGCAGGGGGCTCTCCCAGAAGCAGAGGGGCCCCTCCCACAAGGAGCACCAGAGGGGCCCCTCCTAGAAGCAGAGGGGCCCCTCCCACAAGGGGAAACAGGGTGGCCCCTCCCACAAGGAGAAGCAGGGAGGCCCTCCCAGAAGGAGCAACAGAGGGGCCCCTCCCACAAGGAGCAGAAGAGGGGCCTCGCCCACAAGTAGAAGGAGAGGGGCCCCTCGACAAGGAGAAGTAGGGGGCCCCTCCCTCATACAGAAGCAGAGGGGCCCCTCCCCCAAGCAGAAGCAGAAGGGCCCATCCCACAGGGAGCCGCAGAGGGGCCCCTCCCACAAGCAGAAGCAGAGGAGCCCTTCCTAACCTTCTACAGGGGTCCCCAGGGAGAGGCAGCAGCAGTCCCCCAAGGAGGCAGGCCTGCCAAGTATCACGCATCAGGTGTGACTCTACTGCATTTCAGTGTGGTTTTCCGCATCGCCATACTGAAATGCCTCGTCACGCATTTTTAATGCCAGTCTGAATGGCAGACGGCGGTGCCAGTGCGCCGGCTCTGTTGCTCCCCACAGACTTGCCAGAAGGAGCTGGCTCAGTGAGGTGATAGTTAAAGATCTTAAAGAGTCTGCTCAGCTCTGGAGTCAGGCTCTCAGGGGGGCGGGGGGCTGGCCTCATCCGTGGTTGCTGCTGGCAGCTTTAGCACTGTTGGGGGCCCCGGGATTGGATGTGGGTGACCTCGTGCCTCGTCACCTCCTGGAAGAAGTGAGGTACGGTGGTAGGCAGGTCAGAGAAGCAGCGGGGGCCTCAAGAGTGGAGGAGTTCTGGCGGTGGTGAGCTGCTATCTGGCATCAAACATCGGTGAACAGAGGCATGATTGGGACTGTCTGAGAGCACCATGAGGAGGTGAGTCTCCTACAAACACAGACTTTAAAGTGCTTCCCCTGGAACTATCACCCAATGGAAGCCCAGAGCAGCAGCGATGCACGAGTGCTGCTCCAGAATCAAACACTGCACTGGGTACAGTGCGGGAGGCGGCCAGCCTTGAGTCACTGGACTCATCCTCAGAGGCAGCGCCATCACCATCCTGGGGATCGCCACGTGCGCAAGCTAAGTGCGGCCTACCGGGCAGGGGCCGAGTCATTCAGCAGCTGGGAGAACTTAAGAATGCATCATGCAGTGAGCTGTGCTGTGTGCACACAGCGGTCTCTGTGCAGTCCATTTATAAAGTAAGTCACAGTGTACTTTGGCCAACGCTGCGGGCCAGGCAGAGCTGTGATACGGGTGCAGTGCAGTTTGTGTTGTTGTCACACACAGCATCTGCCAGGCCGGAACTCACTCTCTGTGCAAAATTCAGCACAGAAGAGCACCGGCCCGATGACACCCTAGCTTCCATCCTGGCAGAGTTACTGAGGCGGCACTGCAGGTGAGGTGTGCTGTTAACTGGATAAGCACCGGTGGTGAATGATAGGCCACTATGACCACCCCCTATCGCTGGATAAGGACCGGTGGCGAATGATAGGCCAGTACGACCACCCCCTATCCCTGGGTAAGGACCGGTGGCGAATGATAGGCCAGTACGACCACCCCCTATCCCTGGATAAGGACCGGTGGTGAATGATAGGCCAGCACGACCACCCCCTTTCCCTGGATAAGGACCGGTGGTGAATGATAGGCCAGGAATACCACCCCCTTTCACCCTGATTAATAAATCACTTTCTCCATTTTTGAAGATTCTTCAAAACCCAAGACTTGATAAACAAGATCTTATACAAATAGTCCGTATTACTTTTGAATGCTGCTTTTCTGCCTTTTACTACTTTATCTGTCCTGGAGAATCAAAGCAGCTCTCCCAACTCCTGGCCTGTGTTATTGCATTGTTTGCCTAAGATTCTCCTAGTGCCTCGCTCGTGTTATTGCATTGTGTCCAATAGATTCTCCTAGTGCCTGGCCTGTGTTATTGTATTTTGAGCGTCAGATTCTCCTTGTGCCTAGCCTGTGTTATTGCATTGTTTACATCAGATTCTCTTTGTGCCTGGGCTTTGTTATTGCACTCTTTAAATCAGATTCTCCTAGTGTCTGGCCCGTGTTATTGCATTGTTTACATCAGATTCTCCTCATGCCCGGTTTGTGTTATTGCATTGTTTGCTTCAGATTCTCCTCATGCCTGGCCTGTGTTATTGCACTGCTAACATCAGATTCTCCTTTTGTCTGGCCCGTGTTATTGCATTGTTTACAGCAGAGTCTCCTCGTGCCCGGCTTGTGTTATTGCATTGTTTGCACCAGATTCTCCTTTTGCCTGGCTTGTGCTATTGCATTGTTTACATCAGATTCTCCTTGTGCCTCGCCTGTGTTATTGCATTGTTTGCATCGGATTCACCTAGTGCCTGGCCTGTGTTATTGCATTATTTGCATCAGATTCACCTAGTGCCTTGCCTGTGTTATTGCATTGTTTGTGTCAGATTCTCCTAGTGCCTTGCCTGTGTTATTGTATTCTTTGTGTCAGATTCTCCTAGTGCCTTGCCTGTGTTATTAGCATTTTTTTCGTCAGATTCTCCCAACGCCTGGCCTGTGTTATTGATTTGTTTAAATGCGATTCTCCTTGTGCCCGGCCTGTGTTATTGTATGTTTGCGTCAGATTCTCCTCGTGCCTTGCCTGTGTTATTGCATTCTTTGTGCCAGATTCTCCTAGTGCCTAGCCTGTGTTCTTACATTGTTTACATCAGATTCTCCTTGTGCCCGGCCTGTGTTATTGTATGTTTGCGTCAGATTCTCCTCGTGCCTGGCCTGTGTTATTGCACTGTTTACATCATATTCTCCTATTGTCTGGCCCGTGTTATTGCAGTGTTTGCATCAGATTCAACTAGTGCCTGCCCTGTGTTATTGCATTGTTTGCATCAGATTCTCCTCGTATCTGGCCTGTGTTATTGCATTGTTTACATCAGATTCTCCTTGTGCCCGGCCTGTGTTATTGCATTGTTTGCTTCAGATTCTCCTCGTGCCTGGCCTGTGTTATTGCATTGTTTGCATCAGATTTCCTAGTGCCTGGCCTGTATTATTGCATTGTTTACATCAGATTCTCCTCGTGCCTGGCCTGTGTTATTGCAGTGTTTGCGTCAGATTCTCCTCATGCCTGGCCTGTGTTAATGCATTGTTTGCATCAGATTCTCCTAGTGCCTGGCCTGTGTTATTGCACTGTTTACATCAGATTCTCCTAGTGTCTGGCCCGTGTTATTGCATTGTTTGCATCAGATGCATCTAGTGCCTTGCCTGTGTTATTGCATTGTCTGTGTCAGATTCACCTAGTGCCTTGCCTGTGTTATTGCATTGTCTGTGTCCGATTCACCTAGTGCCCTGCCTGTGTTATTGCATTGTTTGTGTCAGATTCTCCTAGTGCCTTGCCTGTGTTATTGCATTCTTTGTGTCAGATCTCCTAGTGCCTAGCCTCTGTTATTAGAATTGTTTTCGTCAGATTCTCCCAACGCCTGACTTGTGTTATTGCATTGTTTGCATCTGAATCTCCTAGTGCCTGGCCTGTGTTATTGCATTGTTTACATCAGATTCTCCTAGTGTCTGGCCCGTGTTATTGCATTGTTTACATCAGATTCTCCTCGTGACTTGCCTGTGTTATTAGCATTGTTTGCCTCAGATTCTCCTCATGCCTGGCCTGTGTTATTGGATTGTTTACATCAGATTCTCCTCGTGCCTGGCCTGTGTTATTACAGTGTTTGCGTCGGATTCACCTAGTGCCTTGCCTGTGTTATTGCATTGTTTGTGTCAGATTCTCCTGGTGCCGTGCCTGTATTATTAGCATTGTTTGCTTCAGATTCTCCCAACGCCTGGCCTGTGTTTTTGCATTGTTTATATCAGATTCTCCTAATGCCTGGCCTGAGTTATTGCATAGTTCGCGTCAGATTCTCCTAGTGCCTAGCCTGTGTTATTGCATTGTTCACATCAGATTCTCCCAGTATCTGGCCCGTGTTATTGCATTGTTTGCGTCAGATTCTCCCAACGTCTGGCCTGTGTTATTGCATTACTTGCATCAGATTCACATAGTGCCTGACCTGTGTTTTGCATCATTTGCATCAGATTCTCCACGTGCCTGGCCTGTGTTATTGCATTGTTTGCATCAGAATATCCTCGTGCCTGGCCTGTGTTATTGCACTATTTACAGCAGATTCTCCCAATGTCTGGCCTGTATTATTGCATTGTTTGTGTCAGATTCTCCCAACACCTGGCCTGTGTTATTGCACTGTTTACATCAGATTCTCCTAGTGTCTGGCCTGTGTTATTGCATTGCTTTCGTCAGATTCTCCCAACGCCTGGCCTGTGTTATTGCATTGTTTACATCAGATTCTCCTCGTGCCTGGCCTGTGTTAATGCATTGTTTGCATCAGGTTCTCCTAGTGCCTGGCCTGTGTTAATGCATTGTTTGCATCAGATTCTCCTAGTGCCTGCCCTGTGTTATTGCATTGTTTACATCAGATTCTCCTCGTGCCTTGCCTGTGTTATTGCATTGTTTGCATCAGATTCTCCTAGTGCCTGGCCTTTGTTATTGCATTGTTTGCATCAGATTGTCCTAGTGCCTAGCCTCTGTTATTGCATTGTTTCCGTAAGATTCTCCTTGTGCCTGGCCTGTGTTATTGCACTGTTTACATCAGATTCTCCTAGTGTCTGGCCCGTGTTTTTGCATTGTTTACATCAGATTCTCCTTGTGCCCGGCTTGTGTTATTGCATTGTTTGCGTCAGATTCTCCTCATGCCTGGCCTGTGTTATTGCATTGTTTACATCAGATTCTCCTCGTGCCTGGCCTGTGTTATTGCAGTGTTTGCGTCGGATTCACCTATTACCTGGCCTGTGTTATTGCATTTTTTTCATCAGATTCTCCTCGTGCCTTGCCTGTGTTATTAGCATTGTTTGCGTTAGATTCTCCCAACGCCTGGCCTGTGTTATTGCATTATTTATATCAGTTTCTCCCAATGCCTGGCCTGTGTTACTGCATTGTTCGCGTCAGATTCTCCTAGTGCCTTGTCTGTGTTATTGCATTGTTTATATCAGTTTCTCCCAATGCCTGGCCTGTGTTATTGCATTGTTCGCGTCAGATTCTCCTAGTGCCTGGCCCATGTTATTACATTCTTTACATTAGATTCTCCTCGTGCCTGACCTGTGTTATTGCAGTGTTTGTGTCAGATTCACTTATTGCCTGGTCTGTGTTATTGCATTGTTTGCATCAGATTCTCCCAACGCCTGGCCTGTGTTATTGCATTGTTTAGATCAGATTCTCCCAATGCCTGGCCTGTGTTATTGCATTGTTCGCGTCAGATTCTCCTAGTGCCTGGCCCGTGTTATTACATTCTTTACATCAGATTCTCCTCGTGCCTGACCTGTGTTATTGCAGTGTTTGTGTCAGATTCACTTATTGCCTGGCCTGTGTTATTGCATTGTTTGCGTCAGATTCTCCCAATGCCTGGCCTGTGTTATTGCATTGTTTGCATCAGAATCTCCTTGTGCCTGGTCTGTGTTTTTTGCACTGTTTACATCAGATTCTCCTAGTGTCTGGCCTGTGATATTGCATTGTTTGCGTCAGATTCTCCCAACGCCTGGCCTGTATTATTGCATTGTTTACGTCAGATTCTCCTTGTGCCCGGCCTGTGTTATTCCATTGTTTGCTTCAGACTCTCCTCATGCCTGGCCTGTGTTATTGCATTGTTTGCATCAGATTCTCCTCGTGCCTGGCCTGTGTTATTGCATTGTTTGCGCCGGAGTCTCCTAATGCTTGGCCTGTGTTATTGCATTGTTTGCGTCACGTTTTCCTACTTCCTTGCCTGTGTTATTGCATTGTAAGCATCACGTTTTTCTAGTACCTGGTCTGCGTTAGTGCATTATATGCACTGCTTTTGGTATGTTATTATTCAAATAGTTGCAGCTTTTCTAACAAACATGGTACCTTTTATCCCAATCAAGTGCATCTGACTGCAAGGACACTGCACTCTCGCTGCAGGAGCAATCTATTTCCTAATTATGTAGCAACAGTCAGCCCAGCATGTCTGCCAGAGATGTTGTATGGTCAGAAACAGTACATAGGTCAGTAGGTATGATGCAAAGCCTTTGAGTAAGATTTTAAACGAAGAAGCTGCTGTGATAGACGGCAAAACATCCATGTCGAAACATCAGCAGTAGGACAATGGTACATGGAACGATAATAGTAGATTTATTTACATGTCTGTGCAGTGCGTGTCACTTAATGTTCTTTTCTTCCACTCTCTGAGCTCACGGAGTGTGGAGCTTCCACGAATCCCAGAGACAGGCCGATCCAAAGACGGTAACAGAGAAGGTTGAAAGATCTGAGTCTTGATCCTGGCAGATGGACGGGTGATCCCTGAGGGTGTGTAGTTGGTCTGTGTGTTACCATGGCTGTCCAGGGGGTGTAAACAAATATCAGCAATTTGTGGAGGGCCCTCTTTTGGGTGAGAACCACCCAGCTTCATGCAGTACAGACTTGAGGGTTTGTGTCTGCGCAGGATGAGTTACATTCTGATAGCAAAATGGAGGACCTTGTCCGAAGGGGATTGATGCTACCAAGGTTTAACTTCTCCAGTTACGGCAGATAGAGAAAGTCCATGTACCTCGAGGTGCTTGAAAAGCTTTCTGCACTCTGCTGGTGCAGGCAGGATGTTTATTCTCTAGTTGGCATTTGCCAAGGGATGTTCAGATGCAGTGTTTGAATTAAACCATGGAGCAGCACTTGTAGCGTTGACTCTTGGAGTCTTGTAGTGTGTGCTGGATGTGGTAGAACTGTCTTAATGTTCCATGGAGCTCAGAAAATCCAGACTCTCCTTCATCTCAGAGCACGAGGTCTGTGGCTTGACCAGTAGAACTGCAATAAAGAAGATGACCTAGACCAGTTCTACCTCTCCCGACCTTTGAACTGATCATTGAGGAAAGAAACCCTTGTCTGGAAAACAGATCTGCACAAGGCGCAGCTGACAGTAGTTCTGCCTGGCGGTGACCTCAAAGCAGTGAGAGACCCACAAACAACAAGATCTTTCAAGCCCAGCTAGCCACACTGGACACGATGTACACCAAAAGCCTTATTTAGATCTCAGCGGATGGTTTATTCCATCACAAATGTGACAGGTGTCCTGCCCGCCCCATTAAAAATGCATTACATCCTGTGGCAATTATAATAAGGCAGACAGGATATCTGTCATGGTTTGAAAATGCCTTGGTGTAGTTTGCAGATTTTTACTCTGCGGAACTCCACAAAGTGCCAGGGAAACTCCGGCGCACTCTGCAGACTTCCCCTAGTGGCAGAGGTTGTTAAGTTGCACTGTGCTCACTGATTTTTAGAGCCAGGAGTTCAACCCCCACTGTAAAATCAGCATGAACAGCACTACGCGTCATGCCAGAGGGCGATGCTGCTTACTGCCGCTCTAATTGACATTCTAATCGAATGGCAGCTTCATCAACGAGAATGGCAGATTTTAACACTTGAGAGGTCGCGACCTTCCATGACCTCCCGCAATGAGAAATCTCGCCAGGAGGAGGTCTAGCGCGTTATATTTTCTCACAAGCGCTCGCCAGCTTACACCTTACCGTTGGCGAACCGCTTGAGAACAGAACTCCGTTCTGCATGGAGTTTTTTGGAACAACTCCGCACAGAGTGCAAAGTGGGCAAAACTTCGCGAGCTCCGCCGGCAGAGCGGAATTCTTCACCCACCCCTAGTTTTGAGGCAATAATCTGTTGGACAAACTCCTAACTAGGCCCTATGTCTGCAATAAGTGTTGTAGAAGAAGTGATATCCATGGCCTTGTGACTATCAGGCTGTTATCTAACTTCTGATGAACCCCACAGAGTTAGTGCGGCGAAGGACAGGAAATTAGGTAAACTTAAATATGAGAAATATGGAAAGATGGAAATGCCGCATCACCTGTGGATAACTGACACCTCCCCCCGCTCAGCCAAATGCCCATCCAGTCACAAAGTGGAAAAGGGGGGAAAAAAGGTTAATATGCGCACATCTGCTGCAGGGATATGTCAGGCAAAGTATTGGTTGTGATGGATTCTCTATAAGTACTAAATGACTGATATTGTTGAATATTAAATTATATGAATCAACGTTTGTTTGCCTTATCTGCGTGTATAATGTAAAGGACGGGCCTTACAGTGCACCCCTCGCTCTGTTTTACACAAAAGCCCCGGAAGGAGCGGCATCTTACAGAACTTTATCTACTTTAGGAAGAACTAAAGACTTGCTTTTTAAAATTGTCTTTCAGGGCCAGAACCGGGTGTTGTAAGCTGCACTAGTTTCAGGCAGATTGACAGATGTTATGGCGATAGGAAACCCCCCTCAACTCACAATAATGTTCCAGTCTTCCAGGTTAGAAAAAACCAGAAATGCTTGATCCAAGGGAGCTGTTGAAAGTGTCAAAGGTGACTTATGAACAGCGAGTAAAGACAGGAGTTGGTATTTGAGATGATTTTAAGTAAATCGGAAAGAATGAGAAAAAGTGTGTAAATGGAGTTACTTTTGTTGTATACTTCGTAAAGAGTTACTGGAAATTTTACAGCCCTGCCTGATCCATCTCTTTTTCTATACTCTACTGTTGTTTAAATGAAATCTTGACCATATGCGTCTATCTTAAGCTATACCTCTATCACTTGGGTGCTACGTGAGTGCCCTTACTTTGCTCAGTTACTCTGTAAATCCTGGTAAATCACCTCCTTTTCAGACATTAATAAAATGTCACCTGATCAACAGAACATTTAGTTAAATATCTGTGTATGATGAAATATTCATTGCTAAGTTTCAAAAGCGATACTAAGATTTTGCACTGTGTTTGCGTCACAAAAGAGGCACAAAATGGCAGAAAATCTTTTTTCCTAATTTACTTTCCAGCGCTAAACTTGTTTAGCACTGGAAATAATGTTAAAGTAATGTAAGACTGCGCATAGCATTGTTTGGCATTACTTTGTGCCATGGGGGCCTGCCAAGGGTGGTGCATGAGTGTTCTTGTGCAACCACAAAACTAGGTGCAAGGAAGTAGAAATGCTTTCATTTCTTCTTCCTTTTCTGACTTTGCATGTGTGCTGCATTGTGCAACACGTATGCAAAATGGTAAAAGCTTTCCCTCGTGTCGAGGCATAGTAATTTGTACAGGAAGGGTGTCCTCCCTGTACAAAACCCATGCTGGACTCACAGACACACACACGCTAGCGCTCTGGTGCTAAGGTGTGTGCTTGATTCAGTGCCGCTGTAATCTGTGCCGACGCAAGGGAAAGGGAAGGAGAGAGCCATATCTTTGAAAATATGGTGCTCTCCTGTTCCCTTCCTGTCGCGCCACGCAGCGTAGCCTCGCGGGGGAGGGTTGCGCTGCATTGTGTGGAGATTTGGTAAATCTCCTCTGAAATGTCTGTTACAATCAGTTAAACATTGTGAATTCTCATTCCATTATGTTTCCATTTAGTAATTTTAAATATCTTTACATCCAACAGAAAACAAGCCTTGAATGAATGAAATGTCCATCAATAATGAAGCGAATGCTGTAAATCTTCAATAATAGCAGAAATAACGAGCTACAGTATTCAGGAAAACATCAGAGCAGCCGGCGACAGAGGAACCTGCACACAAACTGACAGATCCCGGCTGAAGCATCAAGGGCAGTTCAGTGATTGTAAGAGTCTGAGCTGTGCACCTCCACGCCACAAGACGAAGAAATGACCTTAGGAAAATGAAGGCAACAACAATAACCAACCGCCTCCTGTATAAACAAGTGTCCAACACCAGCTTTGATCATGGGGTCGGTATGATGTGATTACCACAGTGCTCTGTTTTATAAAATGATGACAAGCCATCATTCCGTGCTCTAGGTGAATTCTAAACTCTTTCTGGCCAAACCACAGTAACCAGAGAAGAGCAAAACAGAGCGGAGCCAGACAACTGACGGGTAAAGGAAAGAGGAGTTCTTCTATCTACAATACAACAGGCTGTCCCTATTTGCACCGGTCAGAAGGAAGATACATCTTTACCCGCAAGCGTGCATTGCCATAATCCAATCTAAAGGCACAATCGCCTACAAAGACACCTTTTCATATTAGGAGTGTGGCAAATATTTGGTGGCTATCGCATTTTATTGTTAAAACAGAAATCAAACGTGTAAAATACTGCACACATATAAAGTGTGTGAGAAAAAGCCAAGTGCTTTATCAGACATGTCGGCCCATCAGGAAATGCAGTCATGGGATATAGACAAATATATACCCGACCCACAGACACTAACGAAGAAAGAAGAATCATACACATACAGCAAGAGCTTTAGTTTGTCATCACTACGCAAGCTACATCAGCAAACCTACACAGGAGAAAAAACATTCAAGTGCAGTGAATGTGTAAAGTGCTTTAGTCACTTATCAAACCTCCAACAACATCAGCGAATACACACGGGGGTAAAACCATTCAAGTGCAGTGAATGTGCAAAGTGCTTTAGTCAGTTATCATACCTTCAAAGACATCAGCGAACACACACGGGGGAAAAACCGTTCAAGTGCAGTGAATGTGCAAAGTGCTTTAGTCTGTTGTCACACCTTCAAACACATCTACGAACACACATGGGGGAAAAACCGTTCAAGTGCAGTGAATGTGCAAAATGCTTTAATCACTTATCACACCTTCAAACACATCAGCGAATACACACAGGGGTAAAACCGTTCAAGTGCAGTGAATGTGCAAAATGCTTTAATCACTTATCACACCTTCAAAGACATCAGCGAACACACACGGGGGAAAAACCGTTCAAGTGCAGTGAATGTGCAAAGTGCTTTAGTCTGTTATCACACCTTCAAACACATCAACGAACACACACTGGGGAAAACCCGTTCAAGTGCAGTGAATGTGCAAAGTGCTTTAGTGAGTTATCAAACCTTCAAAGACATCAGCGAACACACACAGGAGAAAAACCATTCAAATGCAATGAATGTGGGAAGAGCTTTAGTCAGATGTCAGACCGAAAACGTCATCAGCGAACACACACGGGGGAAAAACCTTATCATTGTAGTGAATGTGACAGTAGTTTTCGAAACTCTTCAGCATTAAGGGTTCATCAGCGAACACACACAGGGGAAAAACCGTTCAAGTGCAGTGAATGTGCAAAGTGCTTTAGTCAATTATCAAACCTTCAAAAACATCAGCGAATACACCCAGGAGAAAAGCCATTCAAGTGCAATGAATGTGGGAAGACCTTTAGTTATATATCAGAACGAAAACATCATAATCGAACACACACGGGGGAAAAACCATTCAAGTGCAGTGAATGTGGGAAGAGCTTTAGTCAGATGTCAGACCGAAAACGTCATCAGCGAACACACACGGGGGAAAAACCTTATCATTGTAGTGAATGTGACAGTAGTTTTCGCGACTCTTCAACATTAAGGGTTCATCAGCGAACACACACAGGGGAAAAACCGTACAAGTGCAGTGAATGTGCAAAGTGCTTTAGTCAATTATCAAACCTTCATAAACATCAGCGAATACACACAGGGGTAAAACCATTCAAGTGCAATGAATGTGGGAAGACCTTTAGTTATATATCAGAACGAAAACATCATAATCGAACACACACGGGGGAAAAACCATTCAAGTGCAGTGAATGTGGGAAGAGCTTTAGTCAGATATCAGCCCGAAAAAGTCATCAGCGAACACACACGGGGGAAAAACCTTATCATTGTAGTGAATGTGACAGTAGTTTTTGCGACTCTTCAGCATTAAGGAAACATCAGCGAACTCACACAGGGGAAAAACCATTCAAGTGCAGTGAATGTGCAAAGTTCATAAGTCACTTATCACACCTTCAAAATCATCAGCGAATACACACAGGGGAAAAACCATTCAAGTGTAATGAATGCGGGAAGAGCTTTAGTCGGATATCAGACCGAAAACGTCATCAGCGAACACACACGGGGGAAAAACCTTATCATTGAAGTGAATGTGACAGTAGTTTTCACGACCCTTCAGCATTAAGGTATCATCAGGAACACACACATGGAAAAAACCATTCAAGTGCAGTGAATGTGCAAAGTGCTTTAGTCCGTTATCACAACTTCAAAGACATCAGCGAATACACACAGGGAAAAAACCATTCAAGTGCAGTGAATGTGCAAAGTGCATTAGTCAGTTATCACACCTTCAAAGACATCAGCGAACACACAGTTGGGCAGAAGGATAATCCTTTATTGAGAATTTGGTTGTGTGTATCAGTAAGGTTTGTAGTAGACAGATTGATCACCAGGTTATTAGTTAGGGTTTCGCCATGTACAGTTCCTTCTTTCTTGAATGTGCAAAGTGCTTTAATCACTTATCACACCTTCAAACACATCAGCGAATACACACAGGGGAAAAACCATTCAAGTGCAGTAAGTGTGCAAAGTGCTTTAGTCCGTTATCACAACTTCAAAGACATCAGCGAATACACACAGGGAAAAAACCATTCAAGTGCAGTAAATGTGCAAAGTGCTGTCAGTTATCACACCTTCAAAGACATCAGCGAACACACACGGGGGAAAAACCATTCAAGTGCAGTGAATGTGTGAAGAGCTTTAGTCACTTATCAGACCTACAAAGACATCAACGAACACACACAGGGGAAAAACCATTCAAGTGCAGTGAATGTGTGAAGAGCTGTAGTCACTTATCAGACCTACAAAGACATCAACAAACACACACAGGGGAAAAACCATTCAAGTGCAGTGAATGTGGGAAGAGCTTTAGTCAATTATCAATGCTACGAAAACATCAACAAACACACTCAGGGGGAAAGCCACTCAAGTGCAATGAATGTGGGAAGAGCTTTTGTCGACGATTAGAGCTACAAAGTCATCAGTGAACACACAGGGGGAAAACATAGAAGGGCACCGAAAGTGAGAAGGTCTTTTGTCAATTTTCGATCCCACACAGCCCTCAGTGAATACACTCCTTCATTTAACTCACATGGAAATAATCCTAGAGATGCAGAGATTCCTGAAAGAACTTAAGAACATCAAAAATAATATTGACCCATCTGAGGACATAGACAAGAGCTCAACAGTGCAGTTATTGTGAGAGGAATGAATTATGGAAAAAGATAAAATTCAAATTATGTAGGACATTGAAATACTAAAATGATAAAAGACCCTGATAGCAGTAAAGAAGAAAATCAGATAACAGTATTTGCAGAATTATAAAAGTGTTTGTTTCCAGTGATTGTTCACTTCCGTACACATAGCAAAGTGACATGATGTACCAGGATACACAGTGGGAGACAAGCACAATGTGGATTAAAAGAAAAGAAACATTGTTGATTTTTATTTGGTGAAGAAGAGATACAAAGGAAAACATTCAATCGTACCTGACCACACTACCTGTAAAAGCAACACTGAACAATACTGGGTTTAACAGCGGTCTTTCCAGCTAACTTGTCGGATTAGTGATAAAACCTATAAACCCAACACACCCAGAGTGGACATGTTGTCAGGGCTCTGGAGATGGAAGCTTCATTGCTAAAATGCATGTACTACTATTAACAAATGCCACTGTAGTATCTGTAATGAAGTAGTGAAGCACAGGTGTTCAAGAAATAACCTATTTTCAGATATTAAAGAGCATATACCTTTTTTAAGTAACGTTTGCTGCATCTTTTACACACTGTTATCGGTTGATGGATCAGCTCGTGCCTTGCGCCTGCTTACTAAGTGTGACCCGTGGCTCCTCTCCGACTTGGCTCTCCCTATTCATTTTGAGACTTGCCAAACTCTACTTTGTACCAGAATTGAGCCGTTGTAAGCAGTAGACTCTGTTTGAAGAATGAGGTGAAATAGCGAAATCCCACATCAAAAGCATATATGTGCCAGGACAATCCGTTGCACTCCCAGCAACTCATCTTCCACACTTGATTGTCCCTTGTCCTCAAATGTTCTGAAGGATTTGTCGTATGAATACCTGAAGTGGCAGTGACAATCATGAAGCTAACGCTAACAGGAGTGTGTGGGAGATAGAGCGGGGGAGAGATAAAGAGAGCGAGAGTGATAAAGAAAGGGGGAGAAAAAGAAAGAGAAATGGAAGGAGGGGGAACGGCACGTTATTTGTACTCATCTAAAAATAGAAGAAGCAGCCAAATACATGTGAATGTGTGACATCACCAGAGAAACGGGCTGAACACCTGTGAATTTATATATTTAGTTTTAATACCCATAGACCCATGTCTTGCAAATAAACAGGGCACAAGGAAGGAAAATAGTGAAGGAGCCCATTATCATATGCAAATCACAGTGACGCCACATGTAGTGACATCACAAGAAGTGATGTCAGGCCCTTATAATAATTTTCACGTGAAAGCTTGACTGCCTGTTTTAAAAACAAGAAACAAGAAACATAAAATAATGTAAAAATAAGTTTTTGGTTTCAGTTTTTTACATCATGTGTTTTGCCCACTATTAGTTTGTAACTAAACTCGGAAATGACTGAAAGTGTAAATAAAATGTGCTTTTAATTTGCGCTTGTTTCCTGACGGTATTCTTTATCCAGCCCCTAAACCCCAAAGTGTTTCACATTTACAATGTATTAAGCAATAGAAGGACTAATTTTGTCAAGTTCTCTGTTCCTCTCTTGCGCCACTCACACAAACAAACACTCAGAGGCCTGTGTCTGCAGTGCTGGGGCACAAAGTAACAATTACCAGTTGCAGGCTAAGGAGCTAGGTGGAACTGAGTCCCGTTTCTAGATGATAGTGGGGGACCCCTTCAAACTGTGGCTACCCTCCGACTTGTGCCCTGCTGATAAAGCAATAGTGAATTTGAATAATTTATGATGAATTGAAATGAGAGAAAGAGAAGAACAGAGCAAGGTGCAGGATATAATAAAGAAAATGAAAAAAAGAGACACAAGACTTTAACCTGTTCTGTGTACTAGCACTTTACGTAAACAAGTTGTGCTGTGCGTTGTGAGCAGGCTGTCACCCCCTTTGTATGTAAATGAGCTTCTGTGACCAGACACCCCAGGCTCCCATCTCTTCTAGCGCGGATGATAATGTGAACACTGTAAGGTAATCACAAACTAGGGCTTTATTGAGACACAATCGGCTTCCAGGTCACACAGCTGTGGTTATGTGGTTCTTTATTAATTTCTTTTCATTTACTTTAATTTGCAGCATTCCTCCAGGTTACTTTTTCTCAGTATTACACCTCAGGTCGCTCATTTGTCGGCATGGGTTTTGTCCTCACACTAGTCTAGGACAGGCCTTCTCAAGGTAGAAGGCGCTGTAATAGGAATAATAAATCAGACATATATGAAATTGTATGTAAACAAATGTGTGCCTTTCAGTTATCAGGCACCACCGGACTCACATCTACACTTGTAATTGAGCACCAGACTAAAGTGACTCCTCCCTGTATAAGTATGTGCCATCAGTAATCGGGCTGATGGTTCCGCTGATGGCACAGCAAATACAGTTTTTGGGATTGTGTGCATTGGCCTAAATTTTAATTGCTGAAGTTGCACGCAGTTTCGCTGATGCGCACAGTTAATAAGGCTTGTGGCACTGTAAGCAGATCACTGAAATTCACCCTTAAGTAGTAACTAGGTCAAAACATAGTACGTGGGGCGTGGCCGGGTGCCAGCGAAGATGGCCGTCTGACTCGGGAGCTCCATCATAAATCCGCTCAATATTAACCCTGGGCGTAGTAGGCGTAGTGGGGCTACGCGAAGCTACGTGAAGTGGACCAGAAACTACGTCCACCTACGCACTTCGTGTAGCCCCACTACGCGCCACCCGCCTCCCTCCCGCCCTCGCTAAATACTACTGCCTCCCTCCCGCCCTCCCTAAATACTTAAATAATGTTTTTAAAAAGAATAAACACCACTTACCTTGTCAGCTGAGTCTCCGGGGCTCCCTCTGGTAACCGCGCCGCCATGTTGGATACTAATGCGCATGCGCGGCCGCCCGCGCATGCGCATTTCTCACGAGAAATGCGCGGGCGGCCGCGCATGCGCATTAGTATCCAACATAGCGGGGCGGTTACCAGAGGGAGCCCCGGAGACCCAGCCGACAAGGTAAGTGGTGTTTAGTCTTTTCAAAAACATTATTTAAGTATTTAGGGAGGGCGGGAGGGAGGCGGGTGGTGGGCAACTTAGCTACGCCCACGGAATGTAGTGTTGCCTGCTACGCCTACTTCGCAAATGGCGAAGTAGGCAAAACTACGCCCACTCCGTGGGCGTAGCGAAGTACTACGCCCAGGGTTACTCAATATCTGGAGAATCCTACACACCATTTTTTTTTTTTTTTTTAAATATGTTTTATTGATCACTTAACATACAGTTACATTACTGTGAGCACATCTCAATGAGGAAGCATAAATCAGGTTAGCATGTGCATGGCATTCGAAAACAATAACAGCAGTCACTAGTTGGAGAAGTACAATTGCCACGTAACTAGTTCGTCAGCATCAATGCGAAAACCGGCAATGTGATTAGGTGATATCTCCTCGTTGCATATCATTGCATGTAGCGTCATCTATCCCACCAGAGTACCCGGTGCGCCATGGCGTCCAGGGCGCACCCTTGGTTCGTTGCCCTCCATGCCACCCTCAACTTCATGTTTTGTGTTACGGTGTAATGTTTCCCAAGTGAGGAGCCTCTCCGAGCGGAGCGGTCTCATAGTCCGGTGCGGTGACTCTGCTGTCTGTAAGCTCTCCATGTCCATTATCATACGTCAGTGGAGCGATGTGGCTGGATCTGCCGCATGTTATGTGGTTGTGGATGTGTCTGCAAATCTTAAAAGTACAGCGCTGTCAACTGGGGGCCAACAGTCTGTAAAACCAACCTCCGAACGGAGGGACTGAGAAAAAGAAACATCAGGGAAGGGGCAAACGTTAACTCAAGGGAAGGGGGTGCTGTATTGCGGCTCTGATCGTCAAAGTCCCGTGATCAGGTACCGTGTCTATGTGAGTTGTGAGTATTCTGCAATCGTGGGTCGGTGTGAGTGGGTGAGAGGCGGGGTGCGTCCGACACTGGGGAATGGTGGCTCTGTGTTAGTCGGGTGCAAGGTCAGTCGTCCCCGGGGGGGGGGGGGAGGGGGGGCCGGGGGGGAGGCAAGGCTATGGTACGGTTCCATGTCCTACGTGTGCGTGTGCATTGTTCGCTCTGGTGGCACTGTGTGTCCCTCCCCATCTACATACCTTCATGGTACAAGGGGAGCACCCTGTCTATGTTATGCCCTGCTCCTGACATGCCTTACCAAAGGCCTGCAGGAGGTCGTCCCAGGTCTGCGCAATTGGTATGGCTCTTCGTCCCGCGGTCTCTTCTCTACGGAGGATCGTGCCTTCTGCTGTCGCCCAGTAAGTGAAAGAGGCACCCCAATGTTTTGTTT